>NC_045769.1:11265131-11574342 GCF_008692025.1 Phocoena sinus | reverse complement strand
AGACCCTCTTACTTTACCTCCAAGATCAGCTAGGGTATGTGTCCCACAGGGAGGCCCTCCTGGGTCAGAACTGCAGTCATAGCCTTGGACTCGGATTAAACTTATTCTTCCTACAATTTGCCAATACTCCAAGATGGCTCCCTCTAATGTGTGTCTCAACCAGAAAGCTCTTGGACTTGAATAATTTGAGCACTTTCCCCACTTTTAGCTAGCTTTTCTTCAACTCTCTTTAGAGAACGACCCCACAGTCGCATCTTGTCTTAACTTTAACACACACACACGCACACGCACGCACGCCCCGTGGGAAGAATCAGCCCCTTTTTCTCACAAATTCTGTGTATATGGTGAGTCATCAGTCACTTCAATACAGCAGTCCCAGGGGAACTGTTTCCATAAGTAGATCCTTAACGACAGCCAGCATCATGCACCTGCAGTGAAAATGCACTGAGCATTTGTTCACAGACAGGGGTGCATGTTGAGAGGGAGGATGTGGTAAAGCAGCTCTCGGTGCCAGGAGTCGAAGGTGTGGACAGGACCACGTGCTTCTATAACCGATAGCTCTCTTAAAACTAACAACACTGTAGACTTTAGCCTTTAGACCAACATATAACGGGGAAACATAAAACAACTGAACCAATATGTACAGTTCTGATAGAAGATATATATACATAAATATACAAACATACTTATGTACATAAATATACATGATATACATATGTACACATGAAATACACAAATGTATACATACGAATGTATATGTGATGGGAGGGAAAGGAGTCTACGCAGCATTCATTTCTCTTTTCAATCATACAATTAAGACCTCTTTTTTCTTGAAAAGTATGTGCAGACACAATAAAAAATCTTTAACTTAAGCATGAATAAAAAGGACATCTTTATAAACATAATGCTTATGGGTCATTAAAAGTATATAAAAATTCGAACCTTGACATGAGCCAAGCAATTAGATAATTTAAGTTTTAAAAAAACGTATTTGAAGTTTCAGAAACATATGCCTCTCGAATTTTGAGGAACCCTGTTATCTATAAATGCAGAAACAATAAGTTCAAAACCCTGATTAGGTAAAAACAATTTTTTAAATGCTCAGGGCCAGGTCAGGACAGCATGAAAGCACTTAAAATAACTAGGCTGAACACTTGGGTTCATTTAAGGTTGGGATTCATTACTATGTGTTCAGTGAAATATCAAAATAACCAGAGAAAAAAGAAGGTCAGTTGATTAGATGGCTTGAAAATAAAGGCAAGTTTGTTTTTTTTTAACTTAATTGTGCCAAGCATCATTGAGATGTTTGTAGCAAAATTAAATTTCAGACAAGAATCAGTTTAAAGTAGATTAGCAGAATTCTAATAAAGGAACACATGTAAAGCTTTGACTTGGACCAATAAAAGAAAAAAGCGAGGTGATTTTAGTCCCTACAAAGTTCTTCTACATCAGACATATCCCCAAAAACATCACTTTAAAGGGGGGGGCATTTATAGAGGAAGAAACTGCACCTCAGAAACAGATTGTATAATCCCATTAAAAAGAGATCAAGACAATATCTCAGACAAGTCAACATCCAAAATATAAACCACATTCACTGGGAATACAGTGGCATTCTCAAAAACCAGTGTCATTCTTCTTCAAAGAGAAGAAAAGTCACTATTTTATCTCAGATATTTTTAAACAAATACTTGTTGCATAGAAAGTTAAAGGAAATATTTTACTAACTTCCAGATTAGTAATCAGTCTTGCATTTTTTACTTTTATTGGGTTTTTTTGGCAAAACAAATAACATATGCACATGATAATTCAAACAGTACAAAATACAAAACAGTACAAAATCTTCCAACTCTGGCCCCCGGCTCCCTCCCCTAAAGGTAATCGCTCTCTTCAAACCCATGTCTGGGCATTTATGAGCATATTTACACAATGATCACACACACACACACACACACACACACACACACTTTTGGTGATTTTTGTCCTTGTTTTATTTTTACCCAAATGGTATATTTCTTTGTACCTTGCTTTTCTCACTTAATCATTCTGAATTAATACATACGACTATCCACCAAACAAAGTACTATTTAATCAGTCCTTATTGATGGTCATTTCATTATCTCCCTTTTTTGCTATCAAACACTACCTTTAAACTAATACTCTTGTGCATATACCTTTATGCATAAGTCAGAATAAATATGTATGATAAATTCCAAAAAGGGAAATTGCTATGTCAACAGGCATGTGCATTTAAAATCCTGATAGATAATGCCAAATTGCCTTTAATAGAGATTGCATCAATTTATTTCTCTATCTTTAAAACCCACCTACAGTATAGCCACTCTCTGTGTGAAATCTCTAGAATCTTCGCATACCAGAATTTGGTAGGAAGGTCCAGGATAGAATAATCTTTGGTTCAGGAGTTATATGCACTTATATGAGACATAAGTAACAAAGGAAGTAAAATTTAGTGCTCTGTAGACTTTTGTAATAGAAAAAAAAGAATGTAATACAAAAGAAACTTAGAAAAGTCAGATAAGAGAAAAAATAATTCACACACAAATATTTCAGTATGTTTCTGTTTATTATTTGAGGTGATTCTCTGAAATGCCTGTGAACTAAGTTGGGCAAATTTTATCATGCCCACTTCCCACAGGAGAAAACTGAGTCTTGAATAGGTTAAGAGATGAATCAATGGCAAAGCCAAAAACCTAGGGCATCCTATTCTTTAATGCATGTGCTTTTGCTCCTGACTAAAAGGGAAAGGAGAACGCATGGCAACTTTCTATTTTGATTCACTCTGCAAAGACCTATGATAACTTGAAATCACCGAAGTTGGATCGGGTGGATCCAAGCTAGCGGACGGATAGACAGACGTGTGTTCACTAGCGTGATTTAAACCAGTCTGGCTTTCTCAAGATGAACCTGACTAAAGGCTGCCTCTAGTAGGACTTCCTAGAAATGTCTGAAGTTGGGTTTCATAACTTAGATTCTCTAGAGAGGAGGCAGAAGAAAGAGGGCTTATTACGGAATGTTCTAGGCTTATCCTTCTCCAGAATTAAAACGTTCAAATTTAATCTTATACTTCTTGATTTAATCTTGTAATGGCCCGGCTGCTTCCTGCCCACTCTGAAAAAAGTTTTGAAGAAAGGGTTATATTATAAAACAAAAAAAAATCTCTAATATCTATGCAATTTGGTAATCAGTCTTAACTGTAGAATATAAAAGAAACCTTACACTTGAAACCAACACTTCATTTTTACAGATGAGAGAATAATCCCAGAGAGTGAATTGTTTAAAAGTATAATAAAGAAAGAAGAATGAACAAAACCCAAAGGTTTTCATCATAAAGGAAGGAAATAAATCACAAAGATCAGAGCAGAAATAAATGAAATAGAGACTAGAACACAAGAGAAAAGATCAATGAAACTAAAAGCTCATTCTCTGTAAAGGTAAACAAAATTGATAAACCTTTAGCCAGACTCATCAAGAAAAAAAGGAGAGGGATCAAATCAATAAATCAGAAATGAAAAAGGAGAAGTTACAACTGACACTGCAGAAATACAAAGGATCATATGAGACTACTACAAGCAACTATATGCCAATAAAATGGACAATCTATAAGAAATGAACAAATTCTTAGAAAGGTACAATCTGCCAAGACTGAACCAGGAAGAAATAGAAAATATGAACAGACTAATTACAAGTACTGAAATTGCATGTGTGATTTAAAAAGTCCCAACAAACAGAAGTCCAGGACCAGATGGCTTCACAGGCCAATTCTACCAAACATTTAGAGACGAGCTGACACTTAACTTTCTGAAACTATTCCAAAAAATTGTAGAGGAAGGAACACTTCTGAATTCATTCTATAAGGTCACCATCACCCTGATACCAAAACCAGACAAAGATATCACAAAACAAGAAAATTATAGGACAATATCACTGATGAACACAGAGGCAAAAATCCTCAACAAAATACCAGCAAACCAACTCCAACAATACATTAAAAGGATCATATACCATGATCAAGTGGGATTTATTCCAGGGATGCAAGGATTTTTCAATATCTGCAAATGTGATATACCACATTTACAAACTGAAGAATAAAAACCATATGATCATCTCAATAGAGGCAGAAAAAGACTTTGATAAAATTCAACAACGATTTATGATAAAAAAAAAACTCTATAGAAAGTGGGCATAGAGGGAACATACCTCAACGTAATAAAGGTCACATATGACAAACCCACAGCTAACATCATACTCAATGGTGAAAACCTGAAAGTATTTCCTCTAAGATCAGGAACAAGACAAGGATGTCCACTCTCACCACTTACACTCAACATAGTTCTGAAAGTCCTGGCAATCAGAGAAGAAAAAGAAATGAAAGGAATCCAAGTTGGAAAAGAAGTAAAACTGTCACTGTTTGCAGAGATGACATGATACTACACATAGTAAATCCTAAAGATGCTACCAGAAAACTACTAGAGCTCATCAATGAATCTGGTAAAGTTGCAGGATACAAAATTAATGTACAGAAATCTCTTGCATTCCTATACATTAACAATGAAATATCAGAAAGAGAAATTAAGGAAACAACCCCATTTACCATAACATCAAAAAGAAAAAAAATACCTATGACTAAACCTACCTAAGGAGGCAAAAGACCTGTACTCTGAAAACTATAAGACACTGATGAAAGAAATCAAAGATGACACAAACAGATGGAAAGATATACTATGTATTTGGATTGAAAGAATCAATGTTGTCAAAATAACTATACTACCCAAGGAAATCTACAGATTCAATGCAATCGCTATCGATTTACCAATTGCATTTTTCACAGAACTGGAACAAAAAAAATTTTAATTTGTATGGAAACACAGAAGACCCCAAATAGCCAAAACAATCTTGAGAAGAATGGAGCTGGAGGAAACACGCTCCCTGAATTGAATTAAGGTTATACTACAAAGCTACAGTAATCAAAAGAGTATGGTACTGGCACAAAAACACATAAACATCAATGGAACAGGATAGAAAGCCCAGAAATAAAACCATGTACTATGGTCAATTACTCTACAACAAAAGAGGCAAGAATATACAGCAGAGAAGAGACAGTTTCTTTGATAAGTGGTGCTGGGTAAACTGGATAGCTATATGTAAAAGAATGAAATTAGAACATTCTCTAACATCATATACAGAGATAAACTCAAAATGGATTAATGTGTTGGTGGGAATGTAAACTGATACAGCCACTGTGGAGAACCGTATGGAGGTTCCTTAAAAAACTACAAATAGAACTACCATATGACCCAGCAATCCCACTACTGGGCATATACCCTGAGAAAACCATAATTCCAAAAGAGTCATGTACCAAAATGTTCACCGCAGCTCTATTTACAATAGCCCGGAGATGAAAACAACCTAAGTGTCCATCATCGGATGAATGGATAAAGAAGATGTGGCACATATATACAATGGAATATTACTCAGCCATAAAAAGAAACGAAATTGAGCTATTTGTAATGAGGTGGATAGACCTAGAGTCTGTCTTACAGAGTGAAGTAAGTCAGAAAGAGAGAGACAAATACCATATGCTAACACATATATATATGGAATCTAAGAAAAAAAAATGTCATGAAGAACCTAGGGGTAAGACAGGAATAAAGACACAGACCTACTAGAGAGTGGACTTGAGAATATGGGGAGGGGGAAGGGTAAGCTGTGACAAAGCAAGAGAGAGGCATGGACATGTATACACTACCAAACGTAAGGTAGATAGCTAGTGGGAAGCAGCCGCATAGCACAGGGAGATCAGCTCGGTGCTTTGTGATCACCTGGAGGGGTGGGATAGGGAGGGTGGGAGGGAGGGAGACGCAAGAGGGAAGAGATATGGGAACATATGTATATATATAACTGATTCATTTTGTTGTAAAGCAGAAACTAACACACCACTGTAAAGCAATTATACTCCAATAAAGATGTTAAAAAAAAAAATGGATTAACGACCTAAATGTAAGATAGGATACTATAAAACTCCCAGAGGAAAACACAGGCAAAACACCCTTTGACATAAACTGCAGCAAAATTTTTTTGGATCTGTCTCCTAGGGTAATGGAAATAAAAACAAAAATAAACAAATTTGACCTAATTAAACTTAAAATCTTTTTCAAAGCAAAAGAAACCATAAACAAAATGAAAAGACAACTTATGGACTGGGAGAAAATATTTGCAAATGATGCTACTGATAAGGGATTAATTTCCAAAATACACAAACAGCTCATACAGCTTAATATAAAAAAAAGCCAAACAACCAAATAAAAAACGGGTAAAAGACCTAAATAGACATTTCTCCAAAGAAGACATACAGATGGCCAAGAGGCACATGAAAAGATGCTCAATACTGCGAAGTATCAGAGAAATGCAAATCAAAACTACAATGAGGTATCACCTCACACCAGTCAGAATGTCCATCATCAAAAAGTCTACAAATAGGGCTTCCCTGGTGGCGCAGTGGTTGGGAGTCCGCCTGCCGATGCGGGGGACATGGGTTCGTGCCCCGGTCCGGGAGGATCCCACATGCCGCGGAACGGCTGGGCCCGTGAGCCATGGCCGCTGAGCCTACGCGTCCAGAGCCTGTGCTCCACAACGGGAGAGGCCACAGCAGTGAGAGGCCCGCGTACCGCAAAAAAAAAAAAAAAAAAAAAAAGTCTACAAATAATAAATGCTGGAGAAGGTGTGGAGAAAAGGGAACCCTCCTACACTGCTGGTGGGAATATAAATTGGTTCAGGCACTATGAGGAACAGTATGGAGGTTCCTTAAAAAACTGAAAATAGAGTTACCATGTGATCCTGAAATCCCACTTCTGAGTATTTATCCAGAGAAAACTCTAATTTGAAAAAATACATGCACCCCAATGTTCATAGCAGCATTATTTACAATAGCCAAGACATGGAAGCAACTTAAATGTCCATTAACAGATGAATGGATAAAGAAGATGTGGTAAATATATATATATATATATATATATATATATATAAAATGGTGTATTAGCCATAAAAAAGAATGAAATCATGCCATTTGCAGCAATATGGATGGACCTAGAAATTATCATACTAAGTGAAATAAGCCAGAGAAGGACAAATATATGATATCGTTTATATGTGGAATCTAAAAAAAATGATACAAATGAATTTATTTACAAAACAGAAATAGACTCACAGACACAGAAAACAAACTTATGATTACCAAAGGGGAAAGGGGGGGGAAGGATAAATTAGGAGTTTGGGATTAACATATACACACTACTATATATAAAATAGATAACCAACAGGGACCTACTGTATAGCACAGGGAACTATATTAAATATCTTGTAATAAACTATAATGGAAAAGAATCAAGATATAGATAGATAAACAGAATCACTTTGCTGTACACCTGAAACTAACACAATACTGTAAACGAACTATACTTGCATTTTTAAAAATGGTTAAAAAAGTATAATAAAAATGATTCATTCAATACAGTGAATTTTCAACATGCAATCAGAGCTCATTAATGGACTTACCCCGTACGCATGTTGCACAGAAAAGAGAAGAAGTACAAGCAACCTACGAAAAAGCAAAAACGCAGATTAACTTAAACTGCTGGTTTTAATGCAAAACAAACTAAAAAGAAAAAGAACACAAGAATTAACTCCAGAAACCTTTTTTTTTAGTTTCCAATAAGGCTACTGTTGCCAGTTGATTGTCACAAGTGACAAGATAAATGTTATCCTCTCTCTGGATATCATCACTACATTTCCTCCTTTTAATCAGTCAAGTACTCACAACCTTTGGTGTGGTCCTCATTGTGCTGGGTGCGGTGGGGACACTTGGAAGGTGAGACCTGGATGGACGGATGATTGGAGGGAGACGACTCTCATAATGAAAACTAGAGGAGAGCTGGAAGGAGGCAGCCTTGTCCAGGAACTGCTGCAAAGACTAGTGTATCCTGGATGCTGTTAAGTGGAACCAGCCAGAAGGAGGGAGGATGGAAGAAGGTCTCCTAACCGGACTGGGGAGACGGTTTGGGAAACAATACGAACAAGTCAGGGGAGAGTTAGGTAGTTCAGGGTCTTATAAGTGAGGCAGAAATCCAACTGGGGTAACATCATTATTATAGAGAAATTTTAACAGGAAAGATGCAACCAAAGAAAGACTGAATGTGTGTGTCCTACCCCAATTCCTATGTTGAAATCCTAACCCCCTTGTGATAGTATTAGGAGGTGGGGCCTTGGGGAGTATTAGGTCATGAGGGTGCAGTCCTTGTGAATGGGATTATTCCCCTTCTAAAAGGACCTGGAGAGCTCTCTCTCACTCCTTCTCCCATGTGAGGATACGATGAGTAGCCAGCAGTCTGCAACCCAGGAGAGCGTCCTCACAAAAACACGCCCATGCTAATACCCGGATCTCAGACTGTCAGCCTCCAGAACTGTGAGAAATAAATGTGCATTGCTCATAAGCCCCCCAGTCGATGGTACGTGTCACAGCAGCCTGGAGGGACTAGGACAACCACTCGAAACTGCATATGTCTGCCTCGGCCTTATGATTGTCCAAGAGCTTCCACATCCATCATCGCACTGAATCCTTAAAACAGAGCTTGGATGAGAGGAGAACGGGGGCCCAGACTCGGGCTGTGATTTCTCTGCCACCCTTGGCCCTTTTTTCGTGTAGAGCCTTCTCCCCTCTGAAACCTCCTGTCCAAAGGAGGCTTATTTCTCCATCCTCGGCTCCTTCTTCTTGCACTGAGATGCTGATAGGCATTACAGAAACCTACAGAGCCATGCCTCTGCGTGAGACCCAGGCTAGGAGATGGGAGCCTGGGAGTGGGTCCGGCCCACACTCACTGGCCTCCACACTAAAGTCCCCCTTCTCCACGACCCTTCTCTTGGAATTCATGACAATTCCAGTATAGGCCAGGGTGGCATTTCAGTGTAGTAATGGAGTAAATCAGAAAAGAAAAAGGGGAAAGACGTGTTAAATAGAGGGAATAAACTGTTTTAAATCAAAAAGTATTTACAACAACGGTTGTTTAATCAGGTCGTTATCACTTTGGACATTTGTAAATAAGGACAGGTTACATCTTATAGCAATTTTGGCCTCCGTATATATAGTCTCATTAAAATTGTAGGCAGGGTAGGTTTTTCCACATTTTACACCAGAGCAAACTGACTCAGAAATGTTGGATAACGTGCCCAAAAGGCTGTAGGCAGAGTGGCTCGGAGGTGGCACTTCAGACAGATCGGAATCCCTGTGACTGTCCCTTCTCCCCCCACCCCATCCCCCATTTGTTCCTCCCGCTGCTTAATATATTTAAAAATAAGGCAATTCCTTCTTTTTTTTAATACAGCAGGTTTTTAAAAACATAAGGCAATTCTATTTTTTACGTTTTTTTTAAAATTATAGTTGATTTACAATGCTGTGTTAGTTTTAGGTCTACAGTAAACTGATGCAGATATATATATACACACATTCTTTTTCAGATTCTTTTCCAATATCTATTACAAGATACCGAATATAGTTCCCTGTGCTACACAGTAGGTCCTTGTTGATTATCTATTTTATATATAGTAGTGTGCACCTGTTAACCCCAAAGTCCTAATTTATCCTTTCCCTCTCTTTCCCCTTTGGTAACCATACGTTTGTTTTCTATGTCTGTGAGTCTGTTTCTGTTTTGTCAATAAGTTCATTGGTATCATTTTTTTAGATTCCACATATAAGCAATATCACATGATATCTGTTTTTCTCTGCTGGACTTCACTTAGTATGATCATTTCTAGTTGCATCCATGCTGCCGCAAATGGCATTATTTAATACTTTTTTGTGGCTGAGTAATATTCTATTGCATATATCTACACCATATCTTCTTTATCTATTCATCTGTCGACGGACACTTAGGTTGCTTCTATGTCTTGACCATTCTAAATAGTGCTGCTATGAACACAGGGGTTCATGTTACCTTTTTGAATTAGAATTTTCATCTTTTCCAGATATACGCTTAGGAGTGGGGTTGCTCTTTTTTTTTTTCTTTAAAATTGTTTCTTTAAAGAACAATTCAAAATTAAGAGTACTTTGCAGTTTCCTTCACATTCGCTCCAAATAAATAAGACTTGGCTGCATTTCTGAAAGAATTGCGTCCTCCCTCCCATCCCCCTCTCTCCCTTCACTGCCCATCAATACATGTTCATCAGCTCCAAAACTTCTCACATTTTTCACTGTTTAACATTTCCCTGTCTTAATTCCCAAAATTTTTTTTAGTCACCTCGAATAATCTCATATTAGTTTCCTACTGCTGCTGTAACACATGACCACAAACCCAGTGGCTGAAAACAATACAAATTTATTCTCTCATGGTTCTGGAGGTCAGAAGTCTGAAGTAGGTCTCACTGGCAGAAGATCAAGGTGCTGGCAGGGCTGTGTTCCTTCTGGAGGCTCCAAGGGAGACTCAGTTTCCTTGCTTTTTCCAGATTCTAAAGGCTGCCTGCATTCCCTGGCTCACGGTCTGTTCCACCTTCAAAGCCAGCGGTGACCAGCTGAGTCTCTCCCTTGCTGCAACCCTCTGACCTCTGCTCTTTTCATCACATCTCCTTCTCAACTCACTCTTCTGCCTTCCTCTTTGGCTTCTAGGGACCCTTTTAATTATACTGGGCCCACCCAGATAATCCAGGATAATTTCCCCATGGCAAGGTCAGTTGATTAGCAACGTTAATTTCATCGACAACCATAATTCCCCCTTGCTACATAGCAGAGCACATTCAGAGGCTCTGGGCATTAGGGTGTGGACATCTCTGGGGGTCATTATTCTGCCTACCCCACTCATGAAGTGCGTTGTCCTAACTCTCCTAGTTATAGGGACCCTGCTGCTCTGGACATATGAGAAGGTTTTTGGTATTCAAACCCAGTGAATAGGAGAGCAAGAATCTGTAGCCTTGTGCATCCTCCCACTGGGTGATCATGTGGGTGCAACTGGTGGAGAGGAGAGAGGACTGCTGTTTAATAATAAAAGTGAATCACAGAATGGCAGCAGGCATAATCCATAGGTTTCTGGAATAATTGGGCTTTTTGACATGTGAAGCATTCAGATAATTTACACCTGCAGAACCAACCTTTAGGGGAAATTATTAAATAAAAACCAGTGATCGTACTTGAGGACACTCACCAGGAATCTGTGGCCAAGGGCTTGATCCACCTGAAAGAGCGCCTTACCAATGCCATGTGCACGAATTACTTCATAGTCAAATCTTGGTACTTAAAAAAAATTCTGCCACTCTTCTCTTCCAGAAGACTCTCATCTACAAGTGAGGTTCTATGTCCTGGGTTTAAAGTCTGTATATGTTAAATATAAATATATCTCTTAAAACAGAGTATGCATTATAATGTTGAAAATAATAACTTTCATCATTCAGAGTTAGTGATGGAAATATTTTCTAAAGGGGAACTTCAACAGTGTTTTGACATAACAATCTTTTCTTAGCAATGGTTAAACTGAATACTTAATTTTTAATTCTTAGAAGTAAAAATATTCTCAAATTCTTTATGGCATAAATATATTTTTGAGAAATGAAAAGATATATGTATGTAATGCTTGTACAAAAAATATTGCTTCATTTTGCTAAGGGGAATTTTCTTCGATTTAATCTTTTCTCTTAAAAATCCAAGCTATGATACTTTCAAGTGCTTTTTTTATTTTTTGAAACTAAAAAGGAATCCCCTAGTATAAAAATACACATTTTGCCTACATACAGAAAACACATATAAACATGTTTTTATGGAAAATGGTACAACATTCTGGCAGGTCGTCAAAAAGTTAAACATAAGAGTTACCATATGACCCAGCAATTTCATTCCTAGGTATATACCCGAGAGAACTGACAACGTATGTTCACACATAAACTTGTACTGCAGCATTAGTTGTAATAGCCAAAAAATGGGAACGACTCACTTCAACTGATGAATAGATAAGCAAAACGTGCTACATCCATACAATGGAATACTATTCGACCATAAAAAGCAATGAAGTACCAATCCGTGCTACAACATGGATGAACCTTGAAAACATTGTCCCAAGTGAAAGAAATCACATACTGTATAATTCCATGTATATGGAATGTCCCGAATAGGCAACTTCATGGAGACAGAAAATAGATTAGTAATTATCAGGGGTTGGAGAAGGGGAGAGTTGGGGTGATGGAAATGTTCTGGAACTGGATAGTGGTGATGGTTACATTCTAAGAACACTAAAAACCACTGAATTATAAACTTTAGAAGAGTAAAGATGGTGTGTTTTATTTTGTGAACTTTATCTCAATTTTAAAAAAGAAAAAATATTTTGACTCAAAGAACTGTATGCTTTGATAAAAGATCTCTTTGGCTGAACGAACTGAAATGTCTCATCTTTAAAACTCTGGCTTCTCTGAAGACCTGTATCTGTAAGAATTGGGTAGAGAGAAGGAAACTGGGAGTGTAGAATGTTACAAACTATTTTTAAACTTCTGGATAAAATCTGGATAAACTAACTCAGTGTTGCATTTATGAAAGACTAGTTTTCCAAGTAAGTGGTGGAACAACATTCCATGATAGTTTCAAAACCAAGTAGAAACAGAATCACTTTGAGTACCTATCAAAGTCTTCTCCCATCCCTAAATCCATCATTTTAAATATTTTTTTACTTGCATTCCAGAAGCAAGTCTCAGTAAAACAAATTATTGTTTTATGAGGAATACACAAATTGGTTTGAATCATTCAAAATGTATTTGATATTTTAAACAAATAGGAAACACAGTCAAAAATTAAAGAAAACCAGAGGTATTTGCATTTTAACCAAAAAATAGATACATCATGCAATTAGTCTCCAGACGTCTTGTGATAAAGCATGCATCAAGGGGACTTTGTTAAAATAGTGTGTTGCTGTGGTCACCTTTCAGAGGAAGAATGTGTGATGGTGGCCCTAACACCTAGGAGTGTCTCGGTACATTTTAATTGAAAAGATGGCTGGGTGGATAGATGCATGAATGGACAGCTGAACCAACCTGCAGGAACCTAACTGGTCTCCCATTAGTCAGTGGGACTGTCCAAAGTGAAAGGACATTAACAGTGAGAGGACACTGCTAGGCTGGGAGTAGCCAATGCATTCCCATCACCATGCACTTAGTTACTATATAAGCTCTATGACAATAGGGATTTCATCTTTTTTTATTCACAGGTTTATCCCCAGTGCCATAATAGTCTCTGAAATATAATAAGTACCCAATGTATATCTGTTGGATGGATGGACTTATAGAAGACACTCTGGGACCTTTCAAATGTGAATCAAATATATTTAATAGGGGGTGTAAGATGAGGCTAATTTTGAATATACAAGAGGGTAGAAGAAGGGAGAATGAAGGAGATGGAGAGAAAAATCATAATGCCACTGGAAGAAGTAATGAGAAACCAACACTTACTGATTATACGTAGGACCCTCTGCCTAGAGTGTTGCCCACAATCAAGTCACCTCTTTTCACCACAGTTTAGTAAGAAAAGTATTATTTTCATTGCGTAAGAAAAGCAAACTGGGGAATTCCCTGGCAGGGTCCAGTGGTTAAGAACTCCACGCTCTCAATGCCATGGGCCAGGGTTCAATCCCTGGTCAGGGAACTAAAATCCCACAAGCCCCACAGCACGACCGAAAAAAAAAAAAAAGGACACTGGATCAGTTTAACTAATTGCGCAAAGTTGCGGAGCTACTAAATGGCAGAATCTGGATTTCTGGACTCCAACATATGTCCCTTCTCCCAACTGACACCCCAGCCTTCAGACTTTTCTGCTCTCAAACTCCCATTAGAATTTTGAGAAACCTATTTGAACCCTCTCTTCCTTTTTTAAAGTTAACATATAAAATCTTTAATCTTTTTATTGCAAGGAGTAAAATTTGCAACATTGTAAACGGTTACCTATAAAATAAAACTATTTTTTATAAAAAATAAAAAACTATTTTATTGTTTTTATTGCAGCACTATTTTAGCTGTAGCCAGTACATCACCAATGCCAGGCAATCTGATTTTCACCATCATCAGTGTAAGATATATGCACACGGTTTTTAACATCATTTTTCTTCATGATTTTGTCTTTCCATTCCACTCCCCCACATATATCCTTGTGCAATATAATTTTATGCTTGAAAATCATATTGATCACCCCACACTACTTCTCTGCAACAAAAATACATATAAATTCGATATTTTTAAAATTTCTTATGATCACAAATCTCTGAATCTTAAAAAAAGATTTTTCTCCCGGATTGACTTATGGTTATGATTAGTAGTAGCATATGATTCATCAAAGACATAAATAAATTTAAATCTTTATAAACAATTACTAAACATTAAAAGTGAAATTATATTGGAAATGTCATTGGCAATGAAAGAAGTGGGCTCTTTTGTTTCTCAGTTAGTTTATTTAGCCCTAGAGTAATAATTCTTCTTACTGGAATGAGACAGGTTGAGCAACAATGTTACTTCCATTTTAATTTTTAAAGCTGTAAAGCCTAATAAAACTTATTCACAAAGTTCAGAAGTTGTGAATGGAAGGAATTTGTAACACAAATGTCACTCAATTCTGAGAACTTCTCTTGAGTTGTATATCAAAAGCAATATAGAATTTATCCTCCAGAATCATTTTGAAAGATCTACCAGTTGACAGAGTCTTCCTTCAATCGTGATGAAAACAGAAAGTGGGAAACCAACTGGCCCAGGGGATGTGCAGCCCAGAAGGTAGATGCTTTCTGTTCTCAACACACTTCATCCGGCCCCACAAACAGTCTGGACAAAGCAGGCTGGTAACATTTGGGATGGATGGGGCAGAGGGATGGGGTGGAGGTATGCCTTTCTTTTGAAAAGTAGAAGGACAGTCGTGAAGGGGTGGTGAGAACCTAGTCCAAAGGCCCATTTTCAGATAGAACAATCCTAAGAAATAATATCTGTAACAGTTGAGAAATTAATTCCTTTAATTACTTATCCAAGCTGCTTGCATAACTTTTAAGAATCTTTTGGTCTCCCAAGGGTACATGTACCTCAGTTTGGGGCTCTGTGCTTTAGACGAGCTGCAAAAAGGAAAACCACTGCCTTGTTCACCGTTTTACCTAGAGCATGACTACTTGCTCATCCCACGCATCTGTTTAGCCTGTAAACAAAGCTACAGAGGAGTCGCAGAGACTTTAGGACTGTTCTCCAGCCTAGGGTGCAGCTCCTAGGTCACAGCTAAGTAAAGGCCCATCTGGCTGTCAGCTGGACACCGTGAACAGCTGTGTGTACAGCACTCTACAGTTCCCAAAAGGCTGTCACACATGGTACCCACAACAGTCTAGGAGGATTTCCTTTGTTGCAACTGCCTGTGTTAAGAGCAAAAAACCTTTGGTCTCAACCATGCTTTTGATGACACCAAATAAAAACACCCCAGAACAGCATCCCTCTAACCTATCTTCTCATAAATAAAAGGCTGTCATCACATAGGAGTGGCCAAGACAGTATGTTTCTAATTGGAGTCTATCAAAAAAAAAAAAAAAAAAAGCCTAATCAACCCAAATGCAATGCCACTAAAACATATAGAAACAACAGCTTTGGGAGAATGCCTACCTTGGAAACTTTTTCAAAGCTTCTGTACCTTTCAAGGGGTATGCTTTATTCTGCCAACTGTTATTCTCAAGAAGGGAGTGTTGAGTGCTACGGAATGCAGTATCAGAGCCCCCTAAGTCCCCACCTTTGGCTCTTAATTGGGAGCATGACCAGGTTTTCACCACCTGATTCCATCTCCCCAGGCACACGGAAACTTGGGGAATAACCAAAGCTTGACCCAACCCAGAGCTTGGCTTGGTAACACAGAACTCTGGGCCAGAGGATGGTACAAAAACATCTTCTGAACCAGTCCTCTGAAATTAGGACACTGAGAGAAGAAAGGGAGATGAGGGAGGAAGGATGCATCCAGTACATCCTGAAGTACAGCCAGGCGTTAGAAAACTGGGACAAGTCAAGGCCAAGTGCAAGCCTGAGTTTAGAGGAAACAGATAAGCTAAGTAATCAGAAAAAGCTGTTTCCAAGAGAGGAAAACGCAAAAAGAGAAAGACAGATGGTCTCATGAGAGGATGAAAAAACCAGCTCCTTCCCGAGAGCCCCCCCAATTCCTGACACAGTCTTGCAGTCAATTCCCCTTTCTTAAGCAAACTGACCTGTGCAGCTGAGTCTGATAAAAAGCACTGCCCTCATCACAGCTGCTCCCAAGGCTGCGACATACCTCAGGGAGCTCATTTGAAGCCACCCACCCCCAACAGGGAAGCTGAACGTCCGTGCCCTGGGCCTTTGCCATCCATCTCCCTCACTGACCAAGTCCATAGGCTCTTGCCCAGCAGTGTATTTATATCAGTAATTTCTAGCATGCATATTCAGCAGATATCATTGTGTTCTCTTCCTCCAACTCCCTGGGATTATTTTTTTTTTCTTCACTCCTTTATGAAAATTCCTGGACTCCCATTCCCCTGGGACTGCTTAGGAGTCTGTGCCCAAAATTTTCCAAAGGCTAGGTCTGGGAACAGGATCTGAGATCTTCCAAATCATTCTCTGTACCATGGGGAATTTGTTTTCTCTGCAACCCAATCTTGAATAGAAATACACCGTGCTGGAGTTCTCATCAATTGGGGGATGGGCGGGGGCAATGGCCAAGATTGGAGGACCAGATAAACAGGAGACTGAGGAGTGGAATCTTCCAGTCATAAAAGGTAGCAGAAATATAATGTCTTTTCTTTTTGCAAGTAACATTAAGTCTCTGAGCTCTTTTTAACAATATTTGTTCTTTCAGGGAAATCATTTCTTATTAACTCAATGACTACATGGTCTTTCCTTTGACTTTCTGACACTGAGCTATCTGAAGACTCTCTTTCCAAGCCTAAATTTTTTGGATGGTCTGAACACCTATTTTTATATACCTGTATCTTTCCAAAATAGAATTCCTAAAGGCTCAGGTTTTGTAAAGATATAAGCAAGGGGCCTCAGGGGTTAGAAAAACGCTCCCAGAAAATGAATGGCATGCCTGGTGGCTGGATATCTACTTTGAGGCTTATGCTTTCCCTGTTAAGAGATCACCTGACCTTTTCCCAACATCTAAGTTGGCTACTTTCTAAAACCCCGTATCTTTGGGTTGACTCTACCTGCAGACTTTCAAAGCCTTCAGGTTGATTTCAGCTTTTTAGCGAAAACAGTCAATGCCATCAAACATCACAAGGTTTTGAAAGCAAGTCACGAATCTGTGTGGTCCATGCACTACTGGAATGTGGCTGGAGCACCATGTTCCCTGAGAAGGAACCGGGGAAAACTTGAGAACTGCTCAAGTCAATTCTTGAGAATATCTCTAAGTTCCAACGCGAGCGCCAATCCAGAATGTTGCTGGATTCCGACCAGGCTTGCCCCCGCCTTGCCTTCCCTCTAGGTTCAGCTGACTTGTTTGAGAGTACTGCACAGGCCTCAGTTGACCTTGGAGTTGACTTTGCCAGTCCAGGGCCAAATGGACCATATCTCAGCTAATCCACCATTCTGCCAATATAGGCTTTTCTTATCATTTTTCTCCATGAGGTCTCCTCCCAAAACCAACAGAACATTTGACCACAGTCTTAATAATGTCACCACGTGGGAAACACACGGAGGTGATATAGGTTCCACAAATACACAACTGATTTTCAAAACCAGATGCTCCCTTCACCTCCAAGTTAAGAACGACATTCTTTTTTTTTTTTTATGCGTTACGCGGGCCTCTCACTGTTGTGGCCTCTCCCGTTGCGGAGGACAGGCTCCGGACGCTCAGGCTCAGCGGCCATGGCTCACGGGCCCAGCCGCTCCGCGGCATGTGGGATCCTCCCAGACCGGGGCACGAACCCGTGTCCCCTGCATCGGCAGGCGGACTCTCAACCACTGCGCCACCAGGGAAGCCCAAGAACGACATTCTTAACTCAGAATGCTAGATGTCTCTTGTCAAAAGCACTACTCCCCCAGGTCATTCTTGGTCTGTGATTTTACCTGCAGGGGGAGCGACTCTGGATTCCCTAGACCTTTCAGACCTCTGAGAGCTGCCTTTGGAGTAAGCTCTGGCAGTAACAGCCCTTGATTCCACTGGGAAGTGCCCACCCCCAACCAACGTACTGAAAGGCTCGCATTTGCTTTTGATGACATCTTCCCTCCTCCCTAGAGACCCGCTGCCTTCTTCTCCTGGTACCTTGTGGTCTCGTGGTGAGGGAATGAAAGCAGGACTGTAGAGTTACAAAGACTTGTGTTCAGATCTTGATCACTTACCAGTATAACCCTGAGCAAGTTTGTACCCACCCTGAGCTCTTGATTTCTCAGTATGTAAAATGAATGCTTGAGAGAATTACTTGAGTCACAATCCGTGCCTAGCACAGTCTCTGGCATGTGGTAGCAGCTCGATAAATGTTTATTTCCTTCCTTCCTAATTTGCCATGCGGGCAAAACGAGCTCCGGATAAATTAGAGAAGGGTTAGAAAACTGGGAACTGGGGCAAGCCTGGCAGACCTCAGGAGGGGGGCAACACTTGATCTGGGAAGGAAGGAAGATCAGGGCAAATGAGAAGGAGAAATAAGCCGTGACAGTCTCTCCTAAAGTACCTTTTATAACGTCAGGAGAAGTTATCCAGAGGGATGACTCTTCAGTTGGTGTAGAAGAAGGTATACAGGGGGACAAGTCTAGTCAGAATCAGAGTTAACTGGACTCTGAGAGGACTCTTAGGAAAAGGTCAGTATCTGGTTTTCTCAACCAGAGAGCTATCATCATCTTCCTCCCCGTAAGAAATTATAATAAGCAGCATTTTCAGCAGGCAACTTCTATGTTAAGCCCTGCGCTAAAGGTTTAACACAGATCTTCAATCTTCACAATAACCCCACAAGGTAAGTAATATGACTATGTCCTTTTACAAATAATGACAGTTAGTATGAGACATTTCCAGGGCTCAAACTCTGAAGCTTCCCTTATTAACCACTACACTGCACAGCTTCAAAATTCACGGGTAAGTTTCGGAGAATTCATCTCCGGAAAGAACAACTTTAGCCTTCAATATAGTAGTAGCAGGGAAAGTCATTTATAAATGCAACAGTGCACTGTGGAATAAAGACACAGACCTACTAGAGAATGGACTTGAGGATATGGGGAGGGGGAAGGGTTAAGCTGTGACAAAGCGAGAGAGAGGCATGGACATGTATACACTACCAAACGTAAGGTAGATAGCTAGTGGGAAGCAGCCGCATAGCACAGGGAGATCAGCTCGGTGCTTTGTGACCGCCTGGAGGGGTGGGATAAGGGAGGGTGGGAGGGAGGGAGACGCAAGAGGGAAGAGATATGGGAACATATGTATATGTATAACTGATTCACTTTGTTATAAAGCAGAAACTAACACACCAATGTAAAGCAATTATATTCCAATAAAGATGTTTAAAAAAAAAACAGTGCACTGTGATACACAGACATTCAGTTTCCCGTGAATCCCAGAAAACTACAGTTCTCCTGTGAAGGTCTTTATGTTTGGAATTTCAACCCTGGAAACTCCTATAGGACAGTTGGAGATCTTAAGGCACCATTTCTAACTAGATCATAGGAAAGTTAAAGCATTTCAGGCAGATATGTAAGCCAAAAAAAAAAAAAGAGAGAGAGAGAGAGAAAAAGAGAGAGAGAGATTTCACAAAAGTGTTCAAATGAACTTTTAAGGTTAAACAGAAATACTGGGGCAGGTGTCCAATTGGTTCCAAGAGAGGAGAAAAGCTTTGTCTCGGTGGGGAAGGAGAACCGCCTTGGTGTGAATCTTGGGCCCTTTCTAAGGAGAGCTTAACCACCTGCTTTTCCTCATGGTTGCATTCTGTCTTGTGCCCACCCCTGTTTGCCTTGCTTCCGGCAGGAGTTGGCTCTAGAGACTGAGTCTCCTAGTGGCTTCCTCCCTATAGGACAAGACCTGGAGCTAGACTCCTCTAGGAATGCTTCTGCCACTCTGGAACCTAATAAAAGATTCAAGGGCATCCCTCAAACCTGGGCTTCAAAACTATGCCATCCCATAGTCTGCTACAGACCATAAAACACAGTCAGTGTTTCAGCATCAAATTTACACATTGGAAAATAACTGAGCACAGCCAAGAGAATGTGCTGTGTACTGGATACGGATGTCATGTGAGCAGAATGGCCAAGACAATCCATGGTTGGAAGTTTCACAGAACCACAAAGAATTCCATTATTAAAGTAAGATTATTTCCCCACTAAAATTTGAAAATGAGAAATTTTTGAAACTTCAGAAATTAAGGATAAGAGGTCTATGTTAAATTTTTACAACTACAACTTTACACATATGGGAATGAAACAAAATAATACATAGAATCTTAACTACATAAGAAAATTACAGGATTTGTAAATTCAAATCCACTAAATATATAATAACAGTTAAAATTTAAAGTGATTTTCTATTAACTAGCCTGGCATTAACCAAAAAAAAATTTTTTTTGGAATCATCTCCATATAACTTTGATACAACATAAAAAACACCTATGATTATTATTCATTCAAGAAATATCTGTCAATATATGTCAGTTTCCCATTTTGTATCAAATGCCATGCTAGGCACTAGGCACTATGGATACAAAAGTGAATTTGATTTACCTGAACTCAATATTCGGTAAATCAAATTTTCAACTTACTGAATATTGAATTCAATTTGAATTCAACTGAATTCAAAAATTCAATATTACTTTTAAGTAGACTGGGTAAAGTTAAAGATGCATATTATAATCACTAAAGTAACCACTAACAACAATGCAGAGAGATATAACTAGAAGTCAAAAAAAATTTAAATGGAACACTAAAAAATATTTGATTAACACAAAACAATGCTAGGAAGAAGAAAAGAAACAAAAAACAGATGAGATAGATAAAAAGTAAATGGAGAGATGGCAGACCTAAAAACAACTATAGCAACTACATGAAAATGCACTAAAAACTCCTATATAAAGGCAAGATATTGGATTTAAAATAGAAAAAAGAAAAATCCAAGTATATGCTGCCTACAAGATACACAATTTAAATTAAAAGACACAAATAGATTGAAAACAAAAGGCTGAAAAAAGATACACCACACAAACCGTAAGCATAAGGAAAGCAGATGAGCTACCTATATATTTTTAAGGTAACAAGTGGATTTATTTACAGAGAGACACACTCCACAGAGTGTGGGCCATCTCAGAAGGTGGACGAGCTATATTAATAGCACATAAAAGAGACCTCAAGATGGAAAGTGACAATAATGATCAAAAAGTTAATATATCAGAAATCGATAAATATTACAAACATATGGGCTTTGAATGGTTAATGAGTTCTCTGAATGGTTAATAAGTACATGGAAAGACGTTCAACATCTCTAGTTATTAGAGAAATCAAAAAGCACGTTAACTGCCACTGTGTAACCATTTGAAGAGCTAAAATTTAAAAAGTTGGCAATACCAAAAGAAGGCACCAAAAATACATGGAGGAACTGGAACTCTCATACATTGCTGATGAGAATGAAGATACAGCTACTTTGGAAAACTCTTTCTTTTAGGATTAAATATACATCTACCCTACGGTCCAGCCATTTCGCTCCTAGGTATTTATTCAAGAGAAGTAGAAACACATGTCCACACAAAGCCTTGTACAAAAATAGTCATAGTGGCTGTGTTCTAGTAGCCCCAAACTGGAAACAATTCAAATGTCCTACAGGTAAGTGGATCTTTAAAAAAGCGATGTCCATACAATGGAATTTTACTCAGCTATAGAACAGCACAAACTGCTGATACACGTAACATGGATCAATCTCAGTATTGTTCTGTTGAGCCAAAGAACCCAGACACCAAAGACTCCATTTACATAAACTTCTAGAAAATGCTAACCAACCTACAGTGACAGGACACAGATCAGTGGTTGCCTGGGAATGGACAGGGAGTGAGAGATGGACTGAAACGGGACAGGAGGAAACTTCGGGGAGTGATCGAAAAGCTCTGTATCAGGATCATGCTGATTTCACAGGCTGTAGGCATCTGTGAAACTCCATGAATTGTGTACTTTAACTAGGTACAGATTTGGGTACATAAATTAAACCTCAATGAATTTATTTTTAAATGCCACAGTTACTATATTAAAAAAATTAATCTCTGTACCTGCCCTCAAAGGCCTTGTAGTACGGAAGAGTAAAATACATGACACTGTTTCTGTGATACATAATAAAGGTCTGGACAAAGGTCTTCACAGCGACCATGATCTTTGACCTTTGATCTAGGTCTCAAAATTCAAGGGTTGCGCCAGACAGCCCGAAAGGGAGGTCCCTCAAGGTGGAGGGAATGGCAAGTACAAAAGGGTGAGGTAAAGAAGGCTGTACGGTGAACTTGAGAAGTATGGGGTGACACAGGAGATTTTTCAAAAGTTGACTTTGGACCACTCTCTTCTATCCTAAGAAGTGTGAAATAAGCTGTAAAGAAAAAGAGGAGCTTCTGGAAGTTTTAAAATAAGCGAGTTACACGATGTATGTGATGAGCATTACTAACATTCATCAAATATTTCCAGAGCTCTTCCAGGCATGTGGTAGATTATTTCCCCATCACTTTCAAAATGAAGTGACCAGTTTGGTCAACGAGATGGTGAAGTAGATGTATCGAGTGTCACACCCAGGTGGCAGCTGTTAGAGCAGTTTTTGATTTCCCCGCATTCTCTTCCCCTTTGGAGGAGATCAGAGAAAACTACGTTGAGTGGGAATTTCCATGAGGTTCCTGAGTAGTTATGATAAGCAGAGCCCTCTCCCCCTTTCTCACCTCCCCATACCCTGTGATGAATACTCAGTGTAAAGGGACAAGAAAAATCTTGTTATGTAAGGCTCTGAAATTCGGGGGTTGTTTGTAACTGCCCCCAAAGTAACCTGTTCCTTCTGATACAATGTGCACTTTTATTTTGACAATAACATAGAAGGTGGATTTCAAAGGAAAGAATCTGCAGGGGACTAGCTAGAAGGCTACCGTAATCCACAGATGATAAGTGTAGGCACTGGGACAGGGGCCATGATCTTAGAAACGAGGAGAAAGAATCTGGAGATGTAATGGAGAGAGTTGAAAATGACTCCGAGATTGTAAAAGAACCCGAGTCTAATTGTTTTAGAGGTGTTGAAAAGAGAAGGTTCTTGAAAGAAGAGAGGTGACTAAGTGGGGAGATGAAGTTAAAAAAAAGATTAACTTAAAATGTAATTAAGATTAAATTTAATCTTTTTAAAAGATTAAAGGAGAAGCTACAGGCAGCCTGGCAAAGTACATCACATCAAAAGCTGAGGCACATCCCTACACAGGGAAGGCTATAGAAAGATCATAAGCTTTGGAAGAAATCAGACCTGGGTGTGAATCCTGAGTGAATCTGTCAAGTCATCCAGCTTCATTCGTTCAGCAAATAATAAACAACTTCATTCATTCAATAACATTAAAGAACACCAAAAAGTCCACTGTCCTATTGGAGTCAGCCTTCAAAAGTAGGGAAGCAGGGGTCTTCCCTGGTGGCGCAGTGGTTGAGAGGCCGCCTGCCGATGCAGGGGACGCG
This sequence comes from Phocoena sinus, assembly GCF_008692025.1. Lineage (NCBI taxonomy): Eukaryota > Metazoa > Chordata > Mammalia > Artiodactyla > Phocoenidae > Phocoena > Phocoena sinus. The sequence goes on along the minus strand of NC_045769.1, from coordinate 11,550,681 downwards.
GGTTCGTGCCCCGGTCCGGGAGGATCCCACGTGCCGCGGAGCGGCTGGGCCCGTGAGCCATGGCCGCTGGGCCTGCACGTCCGGAGCCTGTGCTCCGCAACGGGAGAGGCCACAGCAGTGAGAGGCCCGCGTACCGCAAAAGAAAAAAAAAAAAAAAAGTAGGGAAGCAAACATTACACATTTAAGCACTGTGCGAAAAACAGACATGATATTGTGATTATGAAAAGGGGGAAAAAACAATAAGACAGGGCTTGTCAAAGGCCATTACCATTTCCCTTTGTTCAAAACCCTTATCTGGCACCAAATCAAAAGCAGAGATTTGTGTGTCCTTTGTACTTACAAAAAGAGAACCATCCTCACTTTCCTTTAGTTTTATCACATTTCAAGAACCAACTGGGAAACTCTCTTGACTCTAAGACTGTTTTTTAAAAATCAAAAATTCTGGTTAATTAACACCTAGTGAGCATACCAACATTGTACTAAAGCAGAGTGTATATATGTGGGGAGTGAGAAATGGGTTTGGTTAAACCTGGCTCATAGGCAAGCCACTTCTCAACGTTTAACCACGTGGAGAGCTTGGTGAAAAAAGGCTCTAATTCAGTGGGTCTGGGGTGGTGCCTGAGATTCCTTCTGCATTTCTAACCAGCTCTCCAGGATGCCAAACCTGCGGCTCCCAGAGATGCCAAGCAGCAAGGTTCTAGATGCCTTAAGAGTCTACTGACCTCAAGGGAGCTGGTGGAGTATGCTTGACTCTTGCCACTTTAATGCTGCGCTGAGAAAAGCATCTCTACCATGTGCCACTATTTCTCATCAGCTTCGTTTTCCTTTACAAAACTGGAGAATCAGATTCCAGTATGTGACTGTTTTATGAAGACCCCGGACAAAGGACTTCTAATGGATTACTGAATTAGATTCCTACAGTTCTTTGAGGTGGGTACCCTGATTATGCCCGCTTTATAGAAGAGAAGACCCCAAGCCACATTAGTAAGTGTGGAAAAGATTCAAAATCTAGAGTCTACTCTAGAGACCATACTCTTAACCACTGCTTCCTCCTTGCTGTGGTTACATCACAAGTTTCTTTCCTGCTCTTTTGCAGTGTTGGAAGTGACTTGCAGTTGACTGCTGCCTCCCCTTTCTAAAGTCGATAAAGCCAAGTCTGGACTTCTGTCAGAATGACTTGGTTTCATTTCAAAGGCAATTGAAATCCAAATTAAAAAATCTTCTGGAATTCAGCAAAAAGAAGGAAAATTTAACTCTAGCATTGAAGGTTGTTTTTTTTTGTCCAGGAAGTAATGTCAGTTCATGCAAGATTGTCATATGCCTCAGAATTCTTGGGCACTGTTATTTTATCAAGAGAGCACCTGATGTCCTATCTAACAAGGATGGCAGGAGAAGGTTCCACAAGAACCCTCCCTATCAATGGCGAGAAGCTACTATATACCACACAGCAACATCTGTGGTCTGGGCACTCATAGGACTTAATAAAGAGTTTAATACATGTCCTTTTTTATTATTCTATGAAGAAGAGTCCCTGATTCAATGCAACTAACTGAACTATGCATGGAAAACAGTGGCTCTCAAATTTGGTTGCACATGGGAATCTCCAGAGAGCTTTAAATACAGATACCTGAGTCCTACTGCTGGGGAGTCCAGTGTAACTGACTTGGGATGTTTCAGGATTTTTAGATGGTCCTTAGGAGATTCTAATACACAGCCAGAGTTGACAATCACTGGCATAAAAAAACAGGGGGAAGGGGCTTCCCTGGTGGTGCAGTGGTTAAGAATCCGCCTGCCAATGCAGGGGACACGGGTTGGAGCCCTGGTCCGGGAAGATCCCACATGCCGCAGAGCAACTAAGCCCGTGAGCCACAGCTACTGAGCCCGCGCTCTAGAGCCCACGCTCTGCAACAAGAGAAGCCACCACGATGAGAAGCCCGCGCACCGCAATGAAGAGCAGCCCCCGCTTGCTGCAACTAGAGAAAGCCCGTGCACAGCAACGAAAACCCAACTCAGCCAAAAATAAATAAATAAATAAATAATATATATATATATATATATATATATATATATATATATATATATAAACGGAGGGAAGTGTATAATGTTCACTCTACAACCAAAAAGGGGGGTGTGCATCTCCATTCACTCACTGTCAGGGTTTCGCCTACCTACATAGCTACATAGGTCTAATACACATTCTAATTGCAAGCAAATGGTTCTCCACCATCAGTGACCAAACCACATATTTCACACTGTGTGTTTGATGACCGACTACATCAGCAACGCTGATTCAAAGTAGCGGTTCTTAACCTGGAGATGGAATTCAGGTGGTCTGTGAACTTAGATGGGAACAAATATTACCTCTCTACGTTCACTAAACTTTCCTGGAAGTTCAGCATTTCCTTCAGTTATGAAAATAGCTAACAAACCACAATAGTATTAGCAGTTCTTGAGAGTTTGCACCCACTGGTATTTTCACGTCACATTTCAGTTTTGCAGTCATCAGTGCTTTGAGATTACAGTTGTTTAATAGATCTGCTGTTAGATCTAGGTATTTAGTGCAATAATAATGATGCACCTATGTTACTATTTCATGACTTTAATACTTTGATAATGTATTCAAAGTTAAACTGATTCTGATAACTGAATTATTCTAAGAAGGATCTAAATGCTTCATCAAATCCGATGTGGTCAGTGGCACAAGAAAAGGGCACGAGCCCTGCTCTGAGGACGGTGCCCTAACAAGCCAGATATTGCACGTTTGCGTCCAAGGCCACCTCCGAGAAGGGCCCTCTCAGGAGGGAGTCACCCCGACAAAGTTGGCTCTTGGCTTTCCCTGCATTTCCGCAGATAAGATTTAACGTGAAAAAGCCAGTTCAACGCGGCAGAAAATAGAATGGATGGGCTTTCTCTTTACCCTCAGCTGCCTCTTGCTCTTGGCATTTCGTTGTGCCCAGTCTGCCAGGCTGGTAACTCGAGCCTCCAAATTAATCAAAACACACAGCGCCCAGTTCAAGCCCAGGCAGACAAGCCGGGAGCCAGACAAGCTCTCGTCTGGTGACCCCCAGCCCAGCTCCCCCGCCCCGCCCGCCAGCCCGCGCGCCCCACCCTGGGATGCCACGCTCCCTCCACCGCCCGCGCTTCCAGGCGGGTGGCCCGGGCCCTGGGGCTGCCATCCGTCGCCCAGACTGGGTCGGGGGCACCTTACCTCGTGGGGACGCCCGCCGCCCCGGGAGCCACGACTGCGCCCGCCCGCGCGGCGCGCACCTCCCACCGCGCCCAATTCCGCGGGCGACTCGGCTGCCTCTTCCCCACGCGCTCACCGCCGGGTCCGGCGACTGCCGGATTGGAGACGCGTTGAGAAAGGGAAAGAGGCGAGACGACAGCGGCCGGGAGCCGGAGCGAGCGGAGCCGCGCGAGTGCAGACGCCCGGCGCGCCTCCCGCTTAATCTGAGCAGGGCCGCTGGCCACTCCCTCCCCCGTGCTCCGCCGCCTCCACAACGCTCACCCACCAAACTCCCCACCTCCGACTCGCAGCCCCTTGCCCCGCCTAGGCCCCTGAACCTTGGGAGCGTCACCTCTTTAACCCCTGACCCTGGCCCCGCACCCACCTGCCCCGCAGGCGCGCAGCCCTTTCTCACAGCCTCCTGGCACGCTTCCTGGGTCGGAGGGACATCTCCCGGTGAGTTGGCCGGGAGGGTGAACGGGGGCGGGACCTAAGCCACTTCTTCCCTCCCTTGAAGCCTCGGTGGGGAGGCTGAGCCCTACAAAACCCGCCCCGGGCGGGCGGGCCAGGCTAGCTTCACAGCCGGGACCCTCAACCCGCGCCGCGCAGGGCACGCGGCGGCCCGAGAGCCTGCGGGCCCCTGGACACGCCGGGGCTCCTAGCGGACGCCCACGATGCGCCCTGGGACGGCGCCGAGGCCGCCGGCGCTGCTGCTTCTGCTTCAGCTGGTGCTCCTGGTGGCCGCGCCCACTGCCGGCAAGGTGAGTATGCGGCGATGCGACCCCCACCCCGCGTCCTCCGACAGGCCGGCCCCGCCCGCAGGGGCGCTGCTCTTCACCCTCTGCTGGTGCGTGCGGTGACTGCGGGCGCCAAGCAGATACCTCAGGGGGCAGCGTGGGGACGGGGGCAAGCGGGGATGCACGGGAACAGGTGGAATGCGCGGGGCTGGAGGGAGGGGCGAGGAGGAGGCTTGGAGGGCTCCTAGGGGTCAGGGATGGAGAAGGCCCTGACAGAGGTAGATAGGTAAGTAGGTAGGTAGACGGATGATAGATAGATAGATAGATAGATAGATAGATAGATAGATAGATAGATAAGATATGCAGGCAGGTAGATATAGAGATGTGGAAAGATAGATAATCTCCAGGGATGAGCGCTTGAGAACACGGGATATACAGACGCGCGATGTCACACCGGTGAATCAAAGCAGGCACATGGCCTGGCAGAGAGGACAGAGGGCTGGAGTCCCAGCCCTGCCACTTCCTAGATGTCACCTCACACTGAACTCTGACCTCTCTGGGGCTCGCTTTTCCTCGCTTTTCCTCCTTGTCAATACTTGCCCTCAAGTGTTCCATCAGTTTTGTTGAGAAAAGCAAATGCCGTCACTGAAAATTTAATAGCACCTTAGAAATAGAACTCACGTTAGGATAAATTAAACCATCTGTCGCTGTGATTTCTATTCAAAATTTGAGGGCTCCTGGATTCATTTATATCCACCCGTATATTTCTTATTCTTTGCGAAGAAAAATTAGTGTCCTCAAAACTGTTATGACTCCTAGAGTTGACTTACTTGATCTTAACTGGTGAAAGTGCAATTTAACTTTTCAGCCGCCTTCTGTGACTTTTACGCAGAAAACTTAATCTGGGATGACAACGCAGTGTAAGTTTCGTTTCCCAGAATGATCAGATGTTTTTCAAATTTCACGATTAAGACTGTGATTGGAAATTAATAGTCACATAAATATGTGTTAACGTGAAAATGTTTTTCGAACCTTCCATCACAGGAAATACAAGTATTTTCCATTTAAGTTAAATTTTAAATTATGACATTACAGGTGAAGCTAAAACCTCCTTTGATCACCTCCATGCCTTACCCCACCCCGTCTAAAGAGATATATCCACTCTCACCACTTTGTGTTTCTTTTCAGACATTTTTCTAGGCATTTACGTATTCATATATGGACCTACAAACAATATGTGTTTTTTGTTTGTATTTTTTAACATAATCGATACTATATACCTATGCTGTATATATCCTTTTGCATCCTACAGGTCTCCCCATGGCAGTATTTGAGATAGATCTACCTCTTTTCTTTTTGCCTTATTGCATTATTGTATAGTTTTCCATGATATGAATATGCCAAAGTTAATTGAGCCATTCCCCTACCAATTTACATTTAGGCTATTTAGTGTTTTATATTCTAAAGGATTTTGTAATCCATGTAATCCCTTCAGGTAGTTATAGTTCTAACAAAAATGTGCTTTGCATAGACTAAGAATGCCCAACCCAGGTAGCTCAGTACTTCTGGGCATGATGGTTAGAACTCATCTAAGTCAGTATTGAATGTCTACCAGCATTAATCCAGGAACAAATCCAACAACTAAAAAAAACTAAAGGAAGTGTATGTATGTCGTGGGAAGGGCTGGGGAAGAGTTCCAGAGCAGGGTTTGCACATTCTTCTAGAGTTCAAAGAAGAGGGGAGATTGGGGACGGTGGAGAAAGAAGGGAAGAATTACACACCGGTAAAGATCAGCCTGAAAAAGTGATCCTCTGTAGTCATTCAACCTCTAGTCATACCAATTTTCAATTATACTGTCATATTCCCTTATTATTTTTTACATAAGAATTTTTCTGTCTTGAGTTTGGCCAAATCTTGGAGGCTTCCTGCTGATTCTACAATTAATCCATTCATATTATTTTTAACAGCCCTTGAAGTAAGTCTCTGTTAAAACTTTCCTCAGTTACACAGACGATGTCATTAGAAATCATGAAACGTACCCTCATCGTGTAGAAAAATGGAATCACAGCAAATTAACTGATAACTGGTCGACACAGTGCCAGCATGCCTCCCTCCACGCGGTAGCTCTGATGCTGTGCAAGCCTCTTGGAGCCTCAGTCTTCTCATCTGTAAAATGAGGGAGTTGAAACCCCTCATGGAGCCAGTAGATAAGGTTAATTGAGTGAGGCTTTGAGGTAGGGGGCAGTCTTCAGGGCCTGCTAATTGTTGACATTCTAGAATTCAGACTCAGTAATACCAGAATCCAGCTTTTTCAGAAAAGAAGCTGGTAATCTAGTTTCCATGAGAAATCTCTCAATTTCTAAATGTTAGGAAAAAGGAACAAACTCTGTATAAGTGAGAGCTAAATGTAGTCTTTGGGACATAATATTTATCATCTTTGTGCTGCATAGTTAAGGACATATTTTGCTCTAAATTCCTGTGATTTTATGTTAGCATTTCTCAAAGAAATAGGAGTGCTGTTCACCCCTTATTCTGAGTTCAGGCGGGGTGGAACTGTCCACCCACACAATTTGCTCTGAAGAGCCCTGAGTAAAATCCCTCAGCGTCTTGCCTGCAGGCATTCAGTTCCAGGCCTGGCTGTTCAGCACATCCCCAGGTTTTATAGCTATTACCAGGCCCAGCTCATCAACTTGAAACTGGGAGGCACTGTGCTGTTGCCTCAGGCAACAGGTCTGGGAGAAGAGTGAGAGGGAAAGCTCCTTCTCTGATATCTAGAGAAGGTGAGATTCATGGTTTGAGATATCATGGTTTATCCTTCCTCTTTTTGCCTTAAAATTCCAGACAAGGCAGAAATCAAGTATCAGGAGCTGAATAACAGCTGCATTTAGGGAGGAGGCTTCTCAACTGATTTGGTTTTTAAATCTAAAAAAAAAAAAATTAAGTTGAATTAAGAAACATTTCAAACAAACAGAAAGTAATGTAACAGACTCCAATTTATCCACCCCTGAGATTAAGCTAGTATTAATAAGTTTTGACCTGTTTGTTCTCACATCTCTCCCCTTAGGAAAATAACAGATAAATACAGAAAGTCCTAAACACATCCTTTGCCTCCTCTTCCATGCATGGTTTTATATTTATACTCCATGGATATGTGTGTACGTGTGTGTGTGTGTGTGTGTGTGTGTGTGTGTGTGTTAGTAACCATAAAAAATAAATATTGTTTTGTGGTCCTTCAAATGTAATAAATGGTTTCACATGATACATACCTATTGGAGCTTGCTTGTATCAGTCAGTATGATGTTTTTGGATTTTATCCATGTTGATACATAGAGATGCGATTTGTTTATATACATATAGATGTGAGAGCTGCCACATAGTATCCAGTTACATAAATAAAGCAGTTTATTTTTCCATCTGCCTAAACGCAGCGAATTTGTTTCCATGCTTTCAGCTTACAGAGTTGGAATTTATATCTTTGTATATGTACCATCGTGACAACTAGATTTTGAATTCCTACGTGGAATTCAAAGAGGGTTATAAGAGAAAACGTATTTTAAATTTTTTAGGAATTGTCAAATTGACTCCAAAAGGATTGTACCAACGTCGTGCCAGAGTACCTGTTTCCCTATATCCTCAGCAAAACTTGGTGTGCTTAGATGTTAATGGGTGTGAAATAGGATCGTGTTTTGACTACTGAGTTTAGGAATCTTAGCATATTTTGATTGACAGTCTATAGTTCTCTCCGAGTGAATTGCGTGAACAAGTCTTTGCATATTTATCTTTTGTGGCCTTTGCCTTTTTGTTGCTAATGAATTAGAAGCTATTTATATATTTGGGTACTGAAATTTTGCTATGTGCAGCAAATATTTCATTCCAATCTTTGGTTTATCTTTTCATTTAGTTATTGGTACCTTAATGTATAATTTTTTTCACTATAATCTCAAACTTATCCATCTTTTCCTTGATTTTGTGTTTTGCGTCTTGTTGAAGAGATCCTTTCCTTCCCTGGGATTGTAAAAATGTTCTCCTACGTTTAAAAAAAATTACAGTTTAATTCTTTTACATTTCAGACTCATAATCCTGGAACTGTTTTCTACTTCTGGGATTATAATTTTATCTTTTTCCATATAGAAAATGAATTGTCCCAACATTATTTATTAAATAGTCCATCCTTTCTCTCACTGTTTTTCAGTGTTACATCTGCAAACATGTGTACCAAGAACTCATTCATGTATGATCTGTTGGTATTCTTACATGAGTCTGTTTCTTCAGGGCTTTAATTTCTCCCAGCGTTTTAGAGTTTTCTGTTTTTTTGATTTCTAAGTATTTGACATTTTTTAGTGCTATTATATTAGAAATGGTATATACTTTTTAAATTTTATAGTTTAACTGGTAAAGATACAGCAAAACATAGTTGAGTTTGTTTTGGCTTTGATCAAGCAACTTTGAATAGTTCAAATGCATTTAAGGCTAAAAAGTTTTCCCCAAAACACTGTATTAGCTGCATCGTACAAATTTTAATATCATTAAGTTCAAAATCTTTTCTAATTTTTTCCTTTGTCTTAGTGGTTATTTAACTGTTTATTTCTTAATTTCCAAACGTACAGAAATTTTCTAGTTATTTTTTTCACTGAATTGTGGTAGAGGTGATATATTTTTTTCTCTTTTATTTTTATTATTTTTTTAATTTTTATTTTTATTTTGAGATGATATTTTGACTTCAAAGATTTCTACGTGTGTCAATTAGGTCAAGATTTTTTATCATGTTATTAAAATTGTGATACAGGTGCACATGTGTTTTTTATAAAGCCTACTCAGTGGATATTTAACCTGAGATTCTCTCTTTTTCATCAGATCTTGAACATTCTCAGACATTCCTTTTTTATATTTCTCCTTCCTCACTCTGTCTCTACTTCTGGCATTCTCAGGATGCTAGCTGGGCCTTCTCATTTCTTCCTCCAGTTCTCCTTCCTTCTCATGTCAGATAACCTTTCCTGTGCCACTCAGCTCCGCTTGGCCTCTCCTTGCTCCTGGGCTCTGGGCACTTTCTCCCCCAGTGGCCAGCTTGGCCACAGACTTCACACAGGCACAGCCTCGTGTTCCTTGAGACTCTCTTCCACGTCTTCCTGTTGCACCCCGGAAGTGCAGGGCATTAGCACCTGCAGGGCAAATCTCTGACCAGTGGGAGATGGAAGCCATTGGATAAATTCTTCTCTTCTGCCCCCAGAAGAACGGTCCTAAAGTGCAGAGGTTCTCACACCCTCTCCAGGAGACCCATCATCAGTTGTATTTGAGACCAAATTGTAACGTATTGAGCTTTTGTTTCACATGCTGCTCCCTCCATGCTGTATCCTGTGACGTGTCCTCACATCAATCTTTCAAAGTTTAATTCTCTCTCCTGCCGTTTGTAATGTTCAGTAGATTTTCAATCTACTGTAACTTTCCATAATGGAAAAGAACTCTGGAACCATTCAACAATGGCTATAACCCCAGGTCTATTAACTACCAGCTTTTTGAAAATTTTTGTCTTGGTTTCCTCATCTTAAACTGGAAGTAAGAGACTCACCTCAGGATTTTATGAGGATCAAATGATTTAGCGCATAAAACACATACTTTACCATGCCTGTCACATAGTAATCATCCAATAAATGTTAAATGTGATTATTTTTATTCATTAAATTTTAATTTCAATGACTATTCATATTTCTAGATGTTCTTTTTGGAGTCTAAGTCTGTCTGGGGTTTTCTGACTTGTTAGAGTTTGGTTTTTTTGGTCTTTTTTGTAGGGGTTTTCCCCTCTTTTTTATGACTTTAGTCATTTTGCACTTATTTGTATTATCTTTCTGATTCTTTTTGTGTGATTTCAAGATTTGGGAGTCTATCTTGTTTCTTCAGTCTGTTGACTGACTCTCATCCATGGGAAGACTATGTACATGAGAGATTTGGGGAAAATAAGCCTTCTCTGTCATCACAGCTTGCTCCCAGATTGGAGCTGTCCTGCCCTGGAAGAAAAAGGAGCGAAGTAGTTCTGAGGCTTCCAGGGGATTTTCCCCACTAAGATGGCCTTAGGTAGTAATGATCTGGGGGGAGGGGTGCACCAAAGGTGTTTCCTTTCCTGTTCTCAGGGTCACCCTCCTCCAGTCCCCTCCTACTACCCACTTCCTCCAAACATGCTAGACTCATATTTGATGAGGTGGGGCAGGGTCAAGACCACACAGCAAAGCCGCCAGCTTTGTCTCTCTAACCAGACTAAGGGTCTTCCTCCTTTAGTATTTCTCTGGGGTTTCAGTCCTTGGTATGTTTTCAGGCATTGTCCATGGAAAAACTGTGAATTAAATGCAATTTGTCTTTGTATTTCCCTTATCATTATGGCCGTGTTACCCAGAACAAAGTAATAACTGCTTAGTGTTACCTATGACTAAGATTAACTTTGTTAGATATTACAATTGATTAAGACCCTCAAACCTATAAGTGTATGAGTCTGACAGCCGGGCAGTCTGGTCTGCATATGCCTTGTGGTCCTTCAGCCACGTGCAGTTAACCACACTCATGTCATGGCCTTCAGCCAAAAAGCAGCCATCCACCACGGAGTCAAAGATTTTTCAAACACACGGTGCTCAGAGCATTTTTGCTCTACAAAGTTTATATCCAGCCTCAGTCTAAACTTTTGAATCATAACAGACTTCCACCATAGGTCATTTATTTCACCTCTGTTTTCAGTTTGAGAAAATAAGGAAACCAAAATTATATCAAATTCTTAACGGAGTAGACATGTTACGTTATCAGCCCTACCACCACCACGGCCTTGAACTTAACCTCTCAGAGTTGTCCTCATCTCTAAAAATCTGATAAGAAAGCATCTTACCCCAAGTTCTACTTCATCCCACAAGATCTAATCATTGGCTCTTGTCTTCTCTAAACACCCGTGTCGGTCTTCCCATTCCTCCTGGCGTTCTTTCGGTAACCGCCAATTAAGACCTCTGGCTTCAGGTACATTTTCTAGCCAAGACTGAATTAAATTATATCAGCTTTATAATTTTCCACTTAACTCACTTTCATAAGTTCAGATAAACAAACATCTATGTCCACGTCATCCAATAGAAATATACTGTGAGCCATAACTAGGAGCCACATATGTAATTTAAAATTTTCCAGTAGACACATTAAAAAAGAAAAAGCAACAGGTGCAATTAACTTTAACAGATTTTATTTATTCTAAAGATCCATAACAGTATTGTTGCAACATGTAATCACTATTAAAAACATTAATGGATATTTACAGTCCTTTTTTCATATTAAGTTTGCAAAATCTGGTGCCTATTTTGCATTTTTAGAACCTTTCAATCTAACTACATTTCAAGTGTCTATGGCCACATGTGGCCACCATTCTGGACAGCAAAGATCTAGGTAAATGGCATCCAGATATGAGAGAGGGTTACAGTCCGTAAGGACTTACCTCTGGATGGAACACATTTTGTTTATTTACCATAAGAAATAAACATGTGGCAAAATGATAAACTTTAATTAAAGACAATAAATCAGCATGGGTTGTGCCTGAATATCCATGCAGCTTTTTCTCCAGAAAATTAAGATAGTTGGCCTTGACTACAATGCTTAAAGCAATACAAATTACCACTCGTACAAATTTAATTATAGTGATCCATTATCAAAATATGAGTAAGTTATGTGCATAAAGAATTGAAGAAACATCACAAAAACAGCAAACACTTGGCCAAAGAAATAGAGAAGATGAGAAATACATTGAACACCATCATGCCACGCCTAGCCTTTCGTCTAGACTAAACTGTCCCTAGACTTCAGCCAGGTAACAGGGTGTTACCCTGAACAAGTTGCTTCCAAAAGCAAACTAGCTTTCCTACCTGAAAATGATGGTGCTGTATCTATTACAGGTTAAGTGCTCAGTACAGTCTTTAGTACAAAATAAGTACCCAGCTTTTATATTCTAGCTACAGTCAATTTGTTATCGTTAATAAAAGCAGGAAGGAGAGAATAGGACAGAGACACAGGCATATGGCAAGGTGCTGGGGATAAACCAAACAGCCTGACTCCCTGGCCATGATGGATTTGGGGTTCTAGTGGAATAGGTGAGAGAAACAAGAGCTCAGTAAACAAATGTGCAACTATGGATTTTGGTACCTGCTGGGAGAGAACGGGATGTGGTGATGGAGAAGAAGAGGTTCTACTGTAGCTAGTGGTGGTCGGGACCCGCCTTTCTGAGGGAGCAGCATAGAGGCTAAGGCCTAGGGAAACAGCATGGAGAGTGCCTTGGGAAGCACTGAGGAATATGGTCCAGGACCTCTGGACAGTGAGGAGAGGTGAGACACTTCCAATTTTATGGCTCCTGGGTGGTCAGAGAATAAAACCAAGACCAAGAGAACTTTTTTTTTTAAGGGAGGAAAAAAAGCTGAGTTTATTTACTCACCACCAAGGGAACACATGCGCCTGACGGAATATGCTGAGTACTTTGTTAGAGGTGGACGAGGGATGGGAAGCAGGGAATCAGGGGCCCCAGAGAGGGCCAGCTCATGGCGGTCCTGCTAATTAAGGATGGAAAATTGCTTTCAGAATAGGGTGGGGTAAGTCCACAGGCCTGTATGTAGTTGATCATGGTATGATTTTAGTGTCTGCACTTAACAAGTTTGTATTTTAACAAAAAGGACACAATGCATGTGTTTACGCTACTCGCAGGACAGTTGGCGTATTAGTAATGGATGAGTAACAAATTCACACTGTGGCTTGGTAATGGGCCCACATGTAAAGTGGTGTGATGAAAACCTCCTTCTGCTCCTGTCTCTTCATCTTCTTCTCAACCTCACAGGGACGGGTCTAAATTTGCCAAATGTGGCTGTGAGGAGGTAAAGCTGAGCCGAAGAGTCCCTGTCTCAGCTGACATAGGCCCAGTCCAGGGAAGGCTCTAGGCCAGAGAAGGATGAAACCCAGTTAAGGACCTGGAGACCTCCTCAATCAAATGACCAGTAACACCAGCCTCCCCTGGGTGTGGGTTAGGAAGACAGAATGTCATGTCGGGCTCCGCCCCAGACCTCCCCAACTGGAATCCGCATTTTAACCAATCCAAGGGATTCCTGGGCATATTATTGTCTGAGAACTGTACCGGCCTTGATAAGGACACTGGAGGGTCCTTCAAACTGTGATGTGATTGGTGCTGGAGTGTTTCAGAAGGATGGTGACATGACCCCTATTTTAAAGATGTATATGGCTGACCCCTGGAGAGGGTTGACTGTTCTGTCCTTGGGAACCCAGCCTATGTAAAGGTGAAGTAACCAAGCAGGAAACAAGTCTTGCTGGTGCTTTCTCTTTGGATTCTGGTGCCTTGAAAATCAGAAAGAGAGGAAGGGAGGAGAACCAGTCTAGACCAGTATAGCAGTCGCTCAGTCTGTCCCTGTTAATTGTGCAGTTAATTTGATAATTATTTATGTACAAACAGAGGAAGGTTAAAAATCCAGTTCATGAAAAAAAATCCAGTCCATGGTGTAATGCTCTGTATATACAAGATCAGACTATCAAAAAATATTTCCACATATCATGGTAGGTATTATGTATGTCTGTATGTGTGTGTACATATAGATATACACACAAATATATTTAAAGAGTAGCTTATATTTTCAGAATTTTTATGTTAATTGTTGTAGGGAGATAATGGCCCCCCCAAAAGTGTAATTTTCAGGGAGACGCAAGAGGGAGGAGATATGGGGATATATGTATATGTATAGCTGATTCACTTTGTTATAAAGCAGAAACTAACACACTATTGTAAAGCAATTATACTCCAATAAAGATGTGAATATATATATATATATATATATATATTGAACATACATAAAATAGAAATAAAGTTAAGATTTAAATTTTTTTTTAAAAAAGTGTAATTTTCAGAGCTATTTAAAATGTAACCATATAAAAATGTTTTATTTTTCTGACAGTAGTTTTGGGGTAAGTTGGGAATTTTCCATTTTTAATCTTTAAGATTGATGGTTGTTAATTAGATTGTCTCTCTAAATCGGTTTCTTAGAGAAGTGATCCCCATATTTAAAAATAAGTTCAAGTTATTTAGAAACCTTGGGAGGTTTATCGTTATGTAGACAAAACAGTCAGGTCACTGGATTTTTTTCCCACCAGTATATTTTGCTGTTACATGAACTTTTCAAACAAAAAGTTCTACAAAGTGGAAAGTTGAGAAATCTTCAATATTATCCCTTTGAATCAAATGACAAAGGGAAGAGTGTCTGGGAAGAGTCAACACGGCTAATATTCATTTTCTTTGTTTAACCAGATGATAGGATAATTTTATGCTGTTTATTTATGTATGAAATTGGGAAAGCTGAAGAATTCACATGCTGGCTTTAAAAATAAGAAGTTGTACGGGTAGTGCAAAATTTGGAAAGTGTTTAAAAGTACAAAAAGAAATATAAAAATAAAAATTATCCATAATCATATTGCCCATAGATAATTACTGTTAACATTTTGGTCTATTTCCTTCCCGACTTTTTTTTTCATTCTACTTTTTTTTCACCTAAGAATAGACTGGAAAAAGTTTTCTGAGTCATTAATTGTTGCAAATATCATTTTAAATGTCTACAGAGTACTTCATTATAGGTGGTACCGTAACTTATTTCAGTAATGCCCTTTTACTGAATATTTTGGTTATTTCCAGTTCTTTAGAAATAATGTTACAATGGAACTCCTTGAAGATAAACATTCACTAAAATTACATTTTAAATAATTTTGTGTGTAGATGGTTTCTTATCAAGTGTCTGATTTTGTGCTTTTCTGAGAGTTAGATGGCAAGGTGATACCATTTCTGATTTACAGATGACGGTCTGATGGAAGAGCATTCATCAAGTCAGTGGAGGGAGTGGATTTAGAATTTGGAGTTACGCTTATTAGGGCTCTTCAGTAGGGCTTTTTACTACCAAAAACATCACAGATAATGGAAAAAGAGTGTCAGATGCCACTTTATCCATCATTTAAATAACTAAGTACTATTTGAGAAAAGATTGATTTTTTTATTTTTTATTTAGTTATTTATTTTTTGGCCACACCGCATGGCATGAGGGATCTTAGTTCCCCAACGAGTTATCGAACTCATGCCCCCTGCATTGTGAGCGTGGAGTCTTAAACACTGGACTGCCAGGGAAGTCCCAAGATTGATTTGTTAAGTGCTTCAGTTATCCAGAATGAATGATTCCTGACACCGCTATCCTTTTACAATCAAAACACCAACGGAATACCTTTATTTACTGAAGTGTTAATTATCTTGCCAATCTAGAAAGGATTTAACCTATTTCCATGTCGCTTTCCCTACTGGACTTCTTGCAGACAGGTGTCTTACCCATCTTTGTGATTCCAGCTCTTGACAGCACACTTAGTATTACTGGTCCTCAATGAATGTTTATAGAACTGGATGTACATTTTATTAAACACTAAAACAAAAAGGTTGATAAAGAATTAACAGATCTTTTGATCCTTTGGCATAAGAATAAAAATAAAGCATTATTTTTCAGATGAATATTTTTTAATATTATAGTCCATTTATAGATATTATAACATATTGGCTATATTCCCTTGATGTACAATATATCCTTGTAGCTTATTTATTTTATACCTAATAGTTTGCACCTTTCGATCCCCTACCCCTAACATGCCCTTCTCCCCTGCCCTCTTCCCACTAGTAACCACTAGTTTATTCTCTATATCTGTGAATCTGTTTATTTTTTGTTATAGTCAATGTTTGCTTTATTTTTTAGATTTCATATATAAGTGATAACATACAGTATTTTGTCTTTCTCTGTCTGACTGATTTCAATAAACTTAATACCTTCCAGGTCCATCCATGTTATTGCAAATGGCAAAATTTCATTCTTTTTTATGGCTGAGTAGTATTCCATTGTATATATATATATATATATATATATACCACATCTTCTTTATTCATTCATTTGTTGATGGACTCTTAGGTTGCTTCCATATACTGGGTATTGTAAACAATGCTGCTATGCACATTGGGATGCATGTATCTTTTCCAATTAATGTTTTCATTTTCTTTGTCTATATACCCAGGAGTGGAATTGCTGGATCATATAGTGGTTCTATTTTTAGTTTTTTGAGGAGCCTCCATACTGTTTTCCATAGTGGCTGTACCAATTTACATCCCACCAAGAGTGTACAAGGGTTCCCTTTTCTCCACATCCTTGCCAACACTTATTTGTGGTTCAAGAGAAATATTGAATGCTTCATTCATTAAGTCAGCAAGACGATGGGAACAAAGATAAAACCAACACAGCCCCTCCTCCCTTTATGGAATATGTCACCAAGTGAGGGGTTTAGATAAGTATGCAGACAATAGCAATAAAATTATACATGCTGTAACAGGGCAAATATGCAAAAGCGAAATTTAAGTGGAGTTGTGAAGGAAGAATAAAGGTCCGCAAGTGTACAGAACATCAAACATACAGGCTGTATATAAAGCAAGTGTGTGATGGCAATGGAGCCAGAAAGTAGTAAGATTTCGGTGGCTTAAACACATAGCTTCTCCTCAAAGTAGAGTACGAAAAATAAGGTTGGAATGAGTGCAGAAAGCAGCTCATAGAGTTACCAGTGGTATTTTCACCTTCTAGCCTCTGCCTCAGCTGGAGCTCTTGTCAGCGTTCGGCAGCTGTGCCCGCAAGGTTTACGCACATGGACTGGATTCTCCTTATTTTGCTCTCTTAGGCAAAAGCAAGTTCCACAGTCCCTTCCAAAAAGTGATAAAAACTAAGAACAGGGACGTCCCTGGCGGTCCAGTGTTTAAGACTATGCCTTCCAGCGCAGGGGGGTGAGGGTTTGATCCCTGGTCGGGGAGCTAAGATCCCACATGCCTCGTGGCCAAAAAAAACAAAACATAAAACAGAAGCAATAGTGTAACAAATTCAATAAAGACTTTAAAAATGGTCCACATCAAAAAAAATCTTAAAAAAAAAATCTAAGAACAATACTATATCTGAAATCTCATGAGATAAGGTTCCTACTGATTGGAAGCCAGACTATGTGCTCCTGAAGATGCCAACGCTCTCTAGTTGCTGCAGATAAGGCTGGAGAAAGCCAAGGGATTGATTTATCCAGTCCTGCATGTGCCTGGGGCTGTGCCCACAGAACTAGTCAGAGTTTCTGCTCACTGAGACCTGCTGAGACCTCTTGGAGATGAAGCATTCAGAGCCCATGAGACTGGAACAAGCAACATCTCCAGACCCTAAGAGGGCAGTCCTGCAGGTAAGGGCATCTGAGGCTCCCTGCCATCCAATGAGGCAACACTGGGCAGCAGTAAGAACCCCTCATCCCGTGCCAGCAGGAAGACACTGTTGTGACAGTCTGGGGCAAATCACTTGAATTCCAAGACTCTTCATTTCCTCAATCATAAAATGTGGTAATAAAACCTCTCTCTCCTAGCTCCAGAAATAATACAATGGAACACATTTTGCACACAGTAAAAGCATGCTACAAATGCCAAGTAGTATTGAGACAGGAATGAGTTTCAATATCAGGAAAGCAGTAGTCCAAATATGTTTCTTATACTCATTTAATTCTCCTATTATGTTGTTACCTAGTATCAACTTCCTGGAATGTATTAAGGAGTTTCTTATTTTCAAAAATATTATTCAGTGCATTCTTTGCTGCTGGTATTTTCTAATAACATTATTTGGAAACATCAGCAGAAATGGCATCCTCCCTTAGCACTGTCTCCACCAAAAAATGAACAGTTTATTGACTTTACGTCCCATGTAAATACTAATGCTAAAACTCAAGTGATATGATTTCATCACTTTTCTGGTGACTTGCCAAATACCTGAACTAAAATACCTGTTAATGACAGGGATAGTCCTGGATAGCATTTCATATTAATAATTTGTTCCTTTCTTATCTTTAAAATATAGGCTTTGGGGCCTGTCTTTAAAAGAAAAGCCATGTAACCAGCTTTGACACACAGCCTCCCTCAAATTCTGTTAATGAGTAATCAGCTGCAACATGGTAGAAAGTGTAAGTTCATTTTGTGCACGTTCACTGAGCACCTTAGATACAATGTATTGTGCTAAGGAAACTCTTGGACTATCTTTCAAACAGAGGATTGATTCTTGAGGAGTTTCCAGATGAAGTTGCTAGAACCAGTTATCAGACCTACAAAAATATTTTTTCTATGTTGCTTTTTTTCCTAACAGTAAAAGTACTATATGTGCCCATTTGTGAACATTCAAGATATATAAGTATAAAAACAAAGCAAAACAAAAAGTACTCCTAACATAAGAACCTAGAGGTAGCCAGTGTTAATATTTTGGTATATTTGTATAAAAATAAGGTCATACAGCATATGGCATTTTGTATCCTGCTTTTTTGACATATTATATTGCTAGTATTTTCTCACATCAATAAATATCCTTTAAAAATTAATGCATACCATTTCATCATGTTTATATGCCGTAATTTAACCTAAATTTTTGATGTTATAAACAAAACTATGAAGAATTCTTAACTCTTTATAATTTCTTTTTATAACAGACTCATATATTGATAGAACTATTAATTAGATCAACTGGCATAATGTTTTTCTTTTTTTATACAAGTTCTACTTGTCCAACAATAGACATAGTTTAAATACGAAGCAAAAAGAAAACAAAATTATGCCAAATTCTATCATGTAAATGTAACTAGAGTAAACATTTTGATATAAGTTCTATCTTATTTTTTAATTTAATCCAAAATATTTGGTGTATGATGTGAGCAAAGGATATAAATTTTTTAAATTTCTCCAAACTAGCCAATTTTCCCAACATCATTTCTGCAATAATCTACCAGTCTCCCACTGAATTCTAGTGATCTCAGTTCTGCCCGAAAATGAATATCTTGAATAGAGTCAGGATTTTCTTAGAACACAGATCTGAGAATGAGATACACAGCTAATGGCCACAGATTAAATATGGGGTTTACCAGTTATTCTGCTTGTTAGGGAATAGACCTGGAGTCAGCCTAGTGTTAGATAGATTTAAAGATGCTCACCTCAGTCAGCCCACCATTTCTCAGTGACCTCCACCCTCACCCTCAGCTGTAAACCTAGAATGAGGTTAGACTCAAAGATCTCCATTAACCCTCCCTATAGCACATCCCACTGGTTTTAGATCATTCTAAGCATTTGGAGAGAATGAGCTATTTCCAATCAATATCAATGAAAATTTTTTTCCTCTCAATTTCACTCTACGTACCCTATCTCCTCATGCCTCTCTCATGCATTTTTATGACCTCCCAGCAGGTGACATTCGGGCCAAGAATCCATTAGATTTTTTTTTAGGTGTCTTGAAGGCCAATCGGGTTTAAACCATGCGTCTAAATTAGAACTAAGTTGATTTCCTTTTATCAAGTTGAGCAGTAACTTGATAAACATTATAGTACATTATAATCCCAGGAGTAGATTATATAATGATTGCATTGTAATCTCATATGCAAATAACAGTGCAGAGAAAAACAGAATTGAAATAAAGACCTGAAAACTCACGATTTTGTAAAAGAGGAAAATGGAAATTTTGACCTGCACCTACTGAAACACAGTATCAATCAGACCCCCCTTGAATCATCACACATAGGATTCAAGAACTTTTCTTTAAGCAAGTTAACATGAATGCAATGTATTTAGCATTTTCTGATGTAAAACCAGGAGACTAATACCAATTACTCTCAACATCCACCCACTAACATACTGTAAATGATTTACTTGGGAGTCTATTTCAGTAAAGTTCACTTTCAGAAAGTAGCAGTCAGAAAAACTTCGCTAAAGCCAGACTTGTTTTTACATGTGAAAATGCTGTGCTTTCTCATTTGAATAAATCACTGAATTGGTCTAAATAGAGTGGGTTCTTCATTGTTATTATAAGCTTTTCTTGGCCTAGAGTTTTCCTGTTTATTCACTATGAAGAAGGATGGTGCTTTTTGTTTCTAAAATTAGAGTGGTAGGGCTTCCCTGGTGGCGCAGTGGTTGAGAGTCCGCCTGCCGAGGCAGGGGACACGGGTTCGTGCCCCGGTCCGGGAAGGTCCCACGTGCCGCGGAGCGGCTGGGCCCGTGGGCCATGGCCGCTGAGCCTGCGTGTCTGGAGCCTGTGCTCCGCAACGGGAGAGGCCACAGCAGCAAGAGGCCCGCGTACCGCAAAAAAATAAATAAATAAATAAAATCAGAGTGGTAGTTCTAACAGTAAGCAAATTGAAGATGATCGTGTTCATCAAAACCACCACAGTGAACCACGACCCCAGGAGATGACCTCCAACTGTCCATCTGTGGGGCCTTGTAGAGAAATACAAGCGTTCATAGCTATGCGTTAGAATAAAATTAAGAGACTGTTAATTCCAATCACAGTTTCTCCCTCAACACTGAATTCATCATTTTTAATTGGAGGCCCCTTTTCTCATGTAAAACTTTTCCACAGACCCAAACTTGTTTGAGATGATAGAAACTCAATCATTATATAACTCAGTCCACCAACAACTAGTTGTCTGGCCTTGGCTAAGTTGTTGTTGAGGTTTATTTTCCTCATCTATAAAATGGGAATAATAATACAAACCTATAGGTTCCTATATATGACGATGATTAAATAAGACAAAGTCTATAAATGTTTAACACCATGGCTGGCATGTTGGGAGCTCAGTACGTGTTCATGGCAGTGGGCGGTGGTATTGGGCAGTCTTCGACCAAGTCAGCATATGGTTTTTACTTACTAGAACCCAGCAGTCAAACTCCTTTAGTTTACTTTACAATCTCCTGTGGCATACTGAGAGGACTATTGAGCTGCTCATTTTTAAAAATGAGATCCTGGTTATATCACAAGGTATTTGTTTCAATTTTTAAATTTCAGTTTACCAAGAGGAATAAAAATAAATTAGAATTGTTCCTAATGACATTGTACTCATAGGCATTGTATTTATGAAAGATTTGACTTTCAAGCAGATGTAAAGTAATTTCTAAGTAGATTGATTCTTAAGGGTTATGCATTTCCAAAGGGAGGAGAGTGGTTTGGTTTGCTTGCTTGCTTTGCCATTTTTTTAAAAATTGGAATTGTATAGATAAACATCTTGAATTTTTCTCCTTAAAATAACCATTTGGGGCAAATGAGCCCAGAATAACAGTGACCAGCATAAGGACAGGGTGAATCTGGGGAATTTCTCAGAAGCCAGAGGCCAGAAACATCTGAATGTTCCAACCAGAGACCAGAGCAAAGTAGTTCGTGGGAATGAGGGAGATGTAAATCAGAGGGGTTTTTTTTTTTTTTTTTTGCGGTACGCGGGCCTCTCGCTGTTGTGGCCTCTCCCGTTGCGGAGCACAGGCTCCGGACGCACAGGCTCAGCGGCCGTGGCTCACGGGCCCAGCTGCTCCGCGGCACGTGGGATCTTCCCGGACCGGGGCACGAACCCGTGTCCCCTGCATCGGCAGGTGGACCCTCAACCACTGCGCCACCAGGGAAGCCCCAGAGGGCTCTTTAATTAGGTCAAACCAGGTAGAAGATTGACTCAAACTTGGTGGTTATCAACCTTGACCAGAAGGACCCAAACTAAGGGGAGACAGTATGTCCAAAGCCAACAGACAGACAGATGGAAATCAGGCAACACCCGAAAACAGAGTGCAGTGGACATCTGCTCTTCTTTTCTGACCACTCTCCTTTCTTCCTTCTGGGGGTGGCACGTTGATTTTGCTTTAGGGAACTATCCTCCCTTCGCTGCTTGACAGTCCCTGAGCGAGGGGTTGGCACATGACCTGGGCTGAGCCAGTAAAGTGCCCTCTCCCAGGAATTTGAATTTTCAGCTGAAAGGGCAGGGAGCTTATTCATCCTGACAGCAGCGCCCAGAAAAACTTTCCGTTCGTTTTTGTACCTTGATCCTCACCACAGCCCTGAGGCTGGTCTTTTCTGAGGCCTGTTTGTTTAACTTTTCTTCAACTTCTGTGTGCTGCCCCATGTCATTCCAGCAAATTCCTCTTTTATCGTTGAGTTAGCCTAAATAATTTCTGTTGCTTGCCACCAAAGAACTCAGGAATCCAGACACCAGTCTGGCCAGCAGAACTGGTGGGTCAGCAACCTTCTAACCCAGTCAAGGAGCCTCTTATATTAACATGTGAGGAGAGTTACCCTCAGCAGCAACAAATTCAGGCCAGCAAGTGCACATGGATGAACTTTTGCGAGGAAACTGATCTGGCAGTTACCCAGGATGGACTGGGAAATGTGAGAACTGAGTTACTGATTAAGCATTGCTTATCACCGAATTATGAAGCACTGTTTTGTATGCATCCAGTATGAGAGCCAGCCCAGGTAAAATCAAGATTGACTCAATCAATCGATAAAAGAAACGGGAACTATTGAAGTATTACCTCTTCCCAAAAGATGTAACTTGGAATTCCAACTACTTGACTTAGCACATTTATCAAGGTAACCTTGTTTGCCAGCTTGGCTTCAGCCCTCAAGAAGTTATGGTCCTTGCTTTTTGTAACAAGAAGGACCTGGTCAACATTTTTGCTGCACTGCTATATTTTGGTATTCATTTCAAAGTCTATTTTCATTAAATATATCCTTTTACTTTGTAAGGCCTCCCTTTTCTTCTCCACCAGCAATAATATTTTAACTGCTTTAAATAACTTAATTTGAACGTGTTTAAAGTTCATACTCAGAACCAAGCAAACCGAATAGAGCATTTTTACTCTATAAAAAGTCTAATCTTTTTTTTTCATTAGGCACATTTTGGAAAAATTCTCTCTAAACTTGTGTACACATTCTTGACCCTTACTTTGCATAGCTGACTTGTTTGACTCTTGACATTAGGCTGATTTTTTTTTAAAGAAGTGGATTCAGTCAACCAAATTGTAAAAAAATAAAAAGCTTCTGGCCAAGTGCAAGGTTTAGTTGATGATTGATGAAATGAAGGATGGGTGGCTAGAGCTGATTTGCCGCAAGGCTGTCAGCAATTACCCCACGTAGATAACCAGTGCCTGGTGCTGCTAGTCAGGACACGAAGTACAGATCAAATCTCCAGGTGGACTGGTTAACTTCTAGCCGTCTGAGAAAAAGAGCAACCTGGCAAGCTGTTCCTGCTCTTGACTATCAGGCAGAGCTGTCATTACTACTGGAAAAGCAATGCAAAATGGAGGTTTAAAGTTCATCTTCAACTATAAAAGGAATATATATTTCATTTAATGTGTTATACACTGGATCTCTAACACACATAGCAGGAAAATTAAATAACACATTAATACTAGCAACACAGAGCCAAAATGTAGAGAAAATGAAGAAAATTTAGTTCTTGACAATATCATAAACTTAGGTGCTTCTCAAGGGGACGGAAAATTCTACCTGGAACGACTAGTTAGAAACTACTTGGAGCCACTCCTCTCATTGGTGGCGGTCTCCTCACTTACTAGACATCTTCCAGTTATTTTCACTACACATGGCCAAACGGCAGGTGCCTAGCAGTGCATTTCTTCGATCCTTGTAATCAACTGACATATTGTCTTTAAAAGTTCAGAGCACCTGACTCAGATAATTGAATAATTCTCCATCTTCTTCAGGAATCGGATCCCAGCACCCTTTCAGATGTTGACTTACTAAGTTGCTGAATGGGTTCTTCTGCCAACTGAGAAAATCAGAGGTAGGGTGAGAGTGAGGATGGGGGAAAGATGGTGATGACACTCCTCTAATTGGGGTGAGACTGGTACATCTGGCAATGCTTTTGCAAAAACGGGCTTTGAATGGTGTGACCACGGCAAGAGAAAAGTATGGCAGAAGGGAAGCACCCTGTACAACCCAAATGAGTCTGCATGCTGCTTTGGATATATAGATAGATAGGTAGATAGATAGATAGATAGATAGAGATATATATGCATATATACATATATGTGGATGATGCTTTTTTGATGAGGAACAGAGTTTCTCCCAGTATCTCAAGAAATTGTTCTCTGTAAATATATACACTGAACAATAAGAAAAACAGGAATGTAGATGGGGGGAGGAACTTTCTTTTTTTATTTTTATTTATTTATTTGTTTGTTTATTTATTGGAGTCTAGTTGCTTTACAATGTTGTGTTAGTTTCTACTGTACAGCAAAGTGAATCATCTATACGTATACATACACCCCCTCTTTGTTGGATTTCCTTCCCAGAGAGGGATCTAAATCTTGAGGCAGGTCTCACGGATAGTGGAAGATGTTTTAGGAATGTGCACTTTTAGTGACCAAGTCACCTCACTGTCCCTTGAACAGTAGTAATTATAGCAACTCCGTAGAAGCTTCTGCTTCTGTTGTTCCTGCCCCAGCTAACTAACCACTTCACCGTCTTCCCTGTGTGTGTTCCAGCTCCCGGTTTCTGCTTACTCAGCTTCCACCTCATGGTTTCTCCTCATTCACATCTTCTCCTGCCAGACTTTCTCCCTTCTGCCTTCTGTGTGCTGTTCTGGGCTTCTGTTCCCATCACCAAGCACCTAATTCCCCACCCCAAGGAGAATCTGATTGGTCCAGCTAATCATTTCATCCTTGCCTTGACATAGCTTTTGGGTCAGGGCAGATCACAGGACAATGGATTCACCCACCTTGGTCCAACCAGCTGTGCCCAAGGACGCGGTCCGTAATAAACTCTCAAACAACAATCCCTATTATTTTGCCTTTATGGGGTCTTATGAGAACAATGTCTCAAAATTACTTCCTTTTAAAAATTAAAGTAAATGTTAGTAACACAGGATATTTATCTGATGGTTCTGCTCCCCCCAAAAAAGTATTTTAAGCCCAAATCTAACAACCTTTCTTTATAGGAATCCTGGTTTCTTTCTCACTAAGTCGTTAAAGGACTTACGTCTTTTAAAGTCACTTTTAGTATTAGCACTGGATTTTTTTTTTAAGTATCTGGAGTTAAAAAGTGATAACTATTTGGACATTGTACCCTTTCTCTAGGAGATTTTTAGTCCGATTCTGTTGATAAGCAGATATTTAACACTGAAAAAAGGATCCCAAATAGCCTTTTCAAAGCTCAGCGATCCATTGTGAGACATTGGCTTAACACAAAATACTTTTACATAACCCAAGCCACCAAGAGGGATATCCGGTCAGCTATTTTTAAAGCCTTCTCCCCGACACCATCTCACGTAACAGAGTTACAGCAGTTCACTTAGAAAATTGGCACAGGTTCTGTGATTCATGAAATGAAAACCCAAATGAAATGTTTTTCACTTGTTTAAAGCTGGAACCATTTTCACTTAAATGTGCTACCATACCTGAGAAATAACTTTCTGGTTTAGACACAAATATATGTACACAGAATGTAGTTTTTTGCGTTGCTAGATACATATGGTATTATGTATTGGGTTTACCGGATGAATAATTTTCTAATTAATTAACTCATCCAACAAGTATTTCTAAAGCACTTATTGTGTGCCAGGTGCTGTGTTACAGCTGGGGGCACGAGAGTGAGAAAGGTGGGCCTGCCCTCACAGAGCTTCCCGTCCAGTAGGAGTTAGGCAATTGCAGTGTCATATGATAGGAGGGCAGTGTGGTAGTAGAGGATGCCCGCACACAGAAGAGTGTCCAAGAAGACTTCCCAAAGAAAGTGATACCCACATTGAGACCTGAAAGATGAGGAAAAGGCAGCCAGGAAGGATGGGAGGGAAGAAGCTTCCAGTAGAGAGAGCAGTCCATGCTGGACTAGGGCTTCCTGTTGGAGGCCCCAAGAGAAGATGAAATTGCCTGGATATAGAGAGGTAGAGTGAGAAAGGAAGGAGGCTGGAGAGGTGGGCAGGGGTCCGTCGTGCAGGGTCATGTTAAAGAGTTGGAACTTGGTCGTGAGCGTAATGGGGAACACAGAAACCAGAGATATGATCAGATTTATGCTTTGGAAAGAGCACCCTGGCTGTGGTGTGGAAAAAGAATCAGAGGCATGGTAGTGATCCAGATGAGAGATGGCGGTGGTCCTAGGGAGGATAAGGTCAAGAGCGTAGAGAGAAGCAGGCAGGTCTATGAGTTTTTTGTATCTAATCAATAGAACTTGATGATAGATGGATGTCTTCGGATCTACCCCAAGTCATCATCAAAGCACTGACCTCGAGTAAGGACTTGTGCTACACTCATTTTCAAATTAGTGTCAGTGAAGAGTTTGTCTATTTTACTATGTTAGTATGTATTCCTTTTATCAAGTAAGAATTAGTATGTATCCCTTTTATCAAGTAAGAATTAAATAACCCAGAGTTCCAGTTAGCAGCCTTGTAATTGTAAGTAACCTAAAACTCTATTCAAAATGATGTAAACAAGAAAAAGAATTTTTTTGTTCCCATAACTTAAAAATCCAGTGTCAGGAGTGTTTCAGGTGAGGCTGGGTCATGTTTCAGTATCGTGAAAGACCTGGTTTCTTGGGCCCCTGCTTTTTTTATGATGTCTGCTTCCTCCTAAGGTTGCTTTCTGTCATGGTCTCAACAGCATACATCCCTGTTGTGTTATGTCCACAATGAAGAGGAATCATCTCCACCAGTTATTCCTCCCCTCCAACCCCCAAATCAGGAAGTTTCATTTCCCAAAAATCTTCCGGGAAATGTTTTGGAGTCCTATGCTCTAAAGCAATCACAGTTGCCAGGGAGAAGAATGGAAGGGAAAAGAGGAAGGAAGAAGGATGTCAAGCGGAAAGGGGAAAAAAAGCAAGTATCCACTACATTCAGCACGTTTCCCTTTGCATCTTAACTACCGTCACTGCTGTAAATGAGTAGAAATATTCACCAAAGAGATTTTGAAATAAATTCTCATCTTTTAGGGCAAAGTATATGCATTTCCCTCCAGAGCTGGAGGCATACTCGACGGAGCCATGCTTCTGCCTCACTGCCACCCTTGTCCACATGCCCCATGACTCTTTCTTACTTTCTCTGCTGGTTGTACAAACATGCCTTGAATATCGTCTTTTGCAGATTCTGACACTCTTTGAAAGCACGGACATAAAATGATGCTTCTCACAGCAGTCTGTTATTCCTGAATAACTAAAATCAAAATACTGCTGCAGTCTAAGTCAGACACATAAATACATAAAGGTATTTAACATTATTATCTAGAAACATACACAGTTTCTTCTTTCAGGTCCAAACATCTTATGGATGAGGGACTTTGTATATTCTCTATATTGAGGCTGAGATATAGTGAATAATTAAAAAGTATTGATGATTTTCTATTATAAAAGTAACGTATGCTAATGAAAGAAAATGTGCAAAATTCTGAAGATTTAAAAAGAAAAAAGTCAATCATAATTTCACTACTTAAAGTCAATATCATTAATGTTTTTAGTATTTTCCTCGAGCATTTTTATTATGTATAGAATTTTAAAAAACATAGATGTAAAGATATTGTGTGTACAATTCTATGCCCCTTTTTCTCTTGCAAGAATAGACTCCATAAGTAATATTTACATTGTATTGAAAACATTTTTTCAACATTCATGCTTTCTTGACTACTTCTCTCTTAGCAGATTTAGAACCTTTCACATTTTTTTAATTAATTAATTTATTTATTTTTAGCTGCATTGGGTCTTCCTTGCTGTGCGCGGGTTTTCTCTGGTTGCAGCAAGCGGGGGCTACTCTTGGTTGCGGTGCATGGGATCCTCATTGTGGTGGCTTCTCTTGTTGCGGAGCACGGGCTCTAGGCGTGCAGGCTTCGGTAGTTGTAGCACTCAGGCTCAGTAGTTGTGGCTCGCGGGTTCTAGAGCGCAGGCTCAGTAATTGTGGCACACGGGCTTATTTGCTCTGTGGCATGTGGGATCCTCCCGGACCAGGGCTCGAACCCGTGTCCCCCGCATTGGCAGGCAGACTCTTAACCACTGCGCCACCAGGGAAGTCCCCTCACATTTTTTTATTACTGTAAATAATGCTGCGTGTAATCATATTTGTATATAAAACTCTGCTTCAGATTTTGGATTATATTCTCTGTATAAGTTCCCAGAAATGGAATTCCGGTATGAAAGGGTGTGAAAGTTTAAAATTCTTGATGTATACAAAGACCCATTTTTTGAATTTGGACTTTATTCCAAAAAAAAAAAAAGGGAGTGAGAAAGCAGGAAATATAATCAGCTTTAGAAAAGTGTTTTGAAAAGCAGTCCACAAAATCACTCTGCATCAACAGTATAAAAATGTTGAATGGTTCCATCTAAGAAGCATTTATGGAGCTCCCCTGGTGGCCAGGCCCCATATCAAGGATGCCAAGGGGCTGTAATAGAAGATTACAGTGACTCAGCAAAACAGAGTTAGCAGATTTCAAAGTCAGCCTAATAACTCATCTTGGAGGCAGATGTGGCTCTAATTTTACACTATTGCCTTCAACTTCAAGAAATTTCAGTGTAATTCTAATAGAAATAGATTGTGACCTTTTAATGAAAACCACTTATTTTAGCCATTGAAAAGACTTTAAGAATCTTTAAAAATAAAGATTCTTTTCATAATTCATGTTTGGGACACTAATAATAGTGAGAAATTAAGAGTATTACAAATGCTCCTGTAAAGCACAGAGACTTTGGAATAAATTTGATAATTTCTTCAAAGGCAGTGCCCTTATTAAAACAGGCTAAGTATACTCATGAAGAGTAAAAAAACAAAAACAAAAAAACCCCCAGTGATTGAAGGAAGAAAGAAATTTATATTTGCTTCAATTTACCTAACTGTGAATGTAGCGCTGTTAATTTCTTCATTCTCTAAAGCACGCCTTTTAGAAGAAAGAATTTGCTCTAAATTATTCATTTTTGTCACTCAGGTTATAGGCTGAAAAGCAAGACACGCCTTTACCATTCAGATGCAAAATGTATTTGAAAGACGGACGGTGAATTTATCCCAAACAAGTGTGGCTCCAGGTGCTGATATCATATTTCATCTTGAATAGCTTGTCCAAACCTAGTTATGGGGTTGTGAAGAAGGCTAGGTTTGTGTCTGGTTGTTATCTTTCCCCTATCATTTTATTTAATTTCTCTATGTGCACAAAATGCTTTGAAACATTAAATGTGATTTAGTGTACACTATCTCATTTGACTTGCTTATTTCATTTTCTCCAGAACCTAAGGAGGGGGTAATAAAGTCAAAAGAACAAGATAAGTACCAACCCAACCCCTAGGCTTCAGTTTTCTCATCCACTCTTATTACATCTCAGCTCATTGTGGGGATCAAATGGTGTCCTACATATAAACATGATCCTCTTGTCCCGGGAGTGGTGCTGAGGTGTGGGTGCCCCAAATCCTCAATCTCTGAACGTGTCCCTTTTTTCTGGAACTTTGCTCTCTCTCTCTCTCTCTCTCTCTCTCTCTCTCTCTCTCTCTCTCCCTCCCTGTGTGTGTGTGTGTGGTGGAGAGCTGGGTGGGTTAGAAGTGGCCTGGAAGGCAGAGAGAGGTGTTATGTGTCCTCTGTGTGACAATAGTGAAGAGTGAATAAAAGATCCTTGATCAGCCAATTTAACCAAAGTAAGTAAGAGTTTAGAGCAATGTTTCTCAATCTTTCTATGGTGAAGGGACAGTTTTGTTTTTGGCTTTTACTTTCCATTCTATCGTGGACCAATACTTGTGTAAAATTTAATGAATATGAAGGATAAGAAAGTAGAATAGGGGCTTCCCTGGTGGCACAGTGGTTAAGAATCCACCTGCCAATGCAGGGGACATGGGTTCGAGCCCTGGTCCGGGAAGATACCACATGCCACGGAGCAACTAAGCCCATGTGCCACAGCTACTGAGCCCACGTGCCACAACTACTGGAGCCCGTGCACCTAGAGCACGTGCTCCTCAACAAGAGAGGCCACCGCAATGAGAAGCCCACGCACCGCAACAAAGAGTAGCCCCCGCTTGTCACAACCGGAGAAAAGCCCGCACACAGCAACAAACACCCAACACAACAAAAAATAAAATAAATTTTAAAAAATGTAGAATAAAGAAGATATAAAATATAAGCCCAACTATTTTATTTTAGATTCAACCGTCATGAAATTGCTCTGTCAAGTTGCTCTAAACTTTCTAAATGCTTACTCTCAAGGTCTAATTTTACTTTGTCATGTTCAGATGAGAAACTGAGACCCATGCTTTGAATTGCACTGTATTAGAGAAACTGAATAATGCAATTAGTAATTAACCTGATATGTCAAACTCTTACCTCCTGCATCCAAGGATATATATCTTTTCCAGTGTGCACAGAATATTTATAAAAATCAAACATAATTTGAGCACAAAGAATAACTGAAAGAATCCCACAGATTTTACAAATAAAGTAAGAATCAAAATCTGTTTACAATGCAATAAAGTTACAAACAAATCAAATTAGAAGAAAACAACAACAAAAAGCTTACCTGTACACTTTAAATCTTCCTCCTAAATGACTCTTAGCTTTAGGAAGAAGTCAAGATCACAATGGCAGGATATTTCAATAAATATTGATAATGAGAAGACGAGGAATGAAATTATATGGGATGTATTCAATAGTGTCCTCCGAGGAAAATGCATAGCTGTTGTGTCAGTCAGGGTCCCAATAAGAAACACGTGGCACATTCAAAATCCGATCCTTTTAGCAGAGTTTATTTATGGAGACACTGTTTGTAAGGATGAGGTCCAGGGAAGCCATCAGAGATAGTACAGCAGGCAAACTGTTTCCAGTTCTCTCTGCTTCCTTTCCCAGGACCCTGAAATACAGTGGTACCAAGTTGACCACTGTTTTGAGGGGTTCCGGGGTCATAGGTAGAGGGACCCAGGAGTGCGAGGCAACCCAGCAGGGAGGGAGACAAGAAAATAAAGACCCTGGCTTCATCTGCTCTCCCCCTACCTCTCCTTTCCTCCATCTCTGGCCAGAAGCCTGACAGCTCAGAAGCCCCTCATTGTGTGAGCTCCTCGCCTTGGCCCTCACAATCAGCCTCCCAGGACAGAGGGCAAGCCTGGAGGGGGACTGGAAATTACCTGCCTTTGCTGCAAACCACACTGTTGTCAAAATAAAGAAGATAAATATAGGAAACAATCAACTCAAAAAGTTTCTTAATAAATGCAAATAGAGAAAATTAAATCAGAAGGAGAAAATTCAGTAAATATTCCAGGAAATAGTTCAGCTTCAGTCTATTAAACAGTTCCACGCATAGAGAAAAATAATAGGTGTCCTGATTTTTTGTTTTCATTTTTGTTATTTTACAAATCATCGTAAATCAATTGCAAACTTGAGCAAAATAGCACAGGAAAATAAAATCATAATATCATGTAAGTATCCTGATGAAAAAGTCCAGAATAAAACATTAGCAAAACAAAATAAAATAATAAAAGTACAGTATATTTGCACCAAGACCAAGTAGTATCATTCCAGAAATGCAAAGTTGTTTAATGCTTTTATGTATAAAATTGACCATGTTTATAACTCAGAAGAGAAAAACATAACCGTATCCCTATAGATACTAGAAAGCATTTGAAAATTTTCCAGTCATTTCTCACAATACACACACACACACACACACACACACACACACACACACACACACACAGACACACACCCCTTGGAAAAGAAGCAGCAGTTGGAAAATTACAATGGCTAATACTTACTGAGCCCACCTACTGTGGGCCAGCATGCCAGCATGGTGGCAAGCTTTTTATGGGTATTAATTAGAATGTTCCAGCACTCCCATGAGATAGGTTACAATTATTATCCCATTTGACTAATGAGGGAATGACAGCATGAGGTATCCCATTTGACTAATGAGGTAAATGTGCAGGGTCACAGGCTTGATGAGCAGTGGAGCTGGGATGTTAGCCTGGCAATCTGGCTCTAGAACTCTGGGTGGGTATCATCACTCCAGTTTATTGCCTTTCCCATGTCCTTTGTGAATTGTGGAAATCATATTTATGCCCAGGTGAAGAAAAGGCAAAACGCCAAATCTCTTGGAAATAGCCCCCCTTTGACTCTTACCTGAGTCACTGGCCCAGCTTGTTGGCTTGTTGTTCTAGGGATTGTTGCATTTTTCTCTTGGTCAGAATAGATTTAATTCAGTTCTTGGCTATCTATGTGGATCATCTTCTGTAAGTGATAGCAGGGCAGCTATCTTTATTTTGTAACCACTCATGGCATTGAAACCAAAGTCTGGAAGTGAGATGTTTGTTTCCTGCATCCAGGTTTTATCAAGCAAACTTGGATTTGTGAATGGCCATCATAGTCTGACTAGAAGTAGGTTCTTAACCTCAAACTTGGATTTTTTAAATTATCACAATTACTGTTTAAAATTTCAAATATAGGGCTTCCCTGGTGGCGCAGTGGTTGAGAGTCCACCTGCCGATGCAGGGGACACGGGTTCGTGCCCCAGTCCGTGAAGATCCCACATGCCGCGGAGCGGCTGGGCCCGTGAGCCATGGCCACTGAGCCTGCACGTCCGGAGCCTGTGCTCCACAATGGGAGAGGCCACAACAGTGAGAGGTCCGCGTACCACCAAAAAAAAAAAAAAAAAAAAAAATTTCAAGCATAATGTATCATGTATTAAGAACATAAACTATCTTGTCAATCAAGTATTACTTATGCTTCAAATGAACCAAGTAAAATTGAATACGTTGTTACAAATATATTATCTGTATTTATAGTATTATTACTTCAAATGAAGCACATGAGTTATATACATCATTTTTTTAGATAATTAAATAATTATTTCATTCTTTTTTTTTAAATGCATTCATTTAATGAACACTCGAGGTCGTGTACTGGGGATATGAAGATGAATGAAAAAAAAATCCCTGACCTCATGGAATTCCCATTACAGTGGTAGATGGAAAAGTTTCCAAACTACTTGTAAAACTATTAAAATGACATAAGAATTAAAAGATGGGAGAGAAGAGCCTCTAGCAGCCTTGGCTGGAGGTCAGAGTTCTTGTACAGAGGTGGAGGGAGAGGCAGAAAGAGAAAGAAAGGGGAGAGGAAGAGGGAGATATACTCTATAGTTATGAAAGCGCCTCTTTTTTTCCAATGTAAAAGCATTTCAATTTTATATTGAAGGCAAGGTAGGGTTTTTAGCAGGGAATCAACATAGATTTACATTTTCAAGGCAGTGTGACGGTATAAAGGATGGCTGGAAAGGAAACTGAATGACTTGGAAATAGCAGGAACCAGGATGGTCTTTCTGAATCAAAGCAAGGAGCCTGGGACTTATACCCCACCCCGTCTTACCACAGCATCGTGGCGTGCAGTCCAAACCACAGAGGGGGTGTGACTTTGGACAAGGGACTCCCCTCTGCAAAGTTTAGGAATGTTCACAGAAGATCCAAAATAGTGCTCACGGTAGGGGTGGGGGAGTGGGAGGTACTTAGTGTTGGGGGTAAGATGGGCTCAAGGATGCATTTTGCAACACGGGGAATATAGCCAACATTTTGTAATAGCTAATAACTATAATTGTATAAAAACAAAACAAAATAGTGCTCACAATACTTGAAAATAAGATGACTAAATCGAAGGGCTACCTTAATATTTTCCACGTATCTGAAACTTTTCCTCTGCTGGTTTAACCCTGGAGAGTACCAGCTGTAGTCTTAACCAAGGACACACCAGAGAAAAATGACTTAAGGAATAAAAATTCAGGTGAGGCACAAAGAAGCACATTACCAGTAAGTGAAGACTGGTAAGCATAGCAATGGGGCATCTCAAAAACAAACATCTTGAGATGTTTATCACAAGAATTCCATGTTCCTCTGGAGGATTTACCTGGGTAATTGCAAACTCTGTAGTTTTAGAGCAGAGTTAGTTACTAATTTCCTTGTCTATCCTCCCCCTCCCCACTACGCCTTGGGTTGTTTCTATCACTGACACCGCTTGGACAATTTTGCCTCTGAAAGTTTTTGCCCCTGGCACACCATCATTCTAGAAAAGAAGTATGTAAGAGATTTAAATATAACTGGGTAATCAATGTCCCCTTTGTAGTTTGTTTTGCCTCAGCCTACAACCATGACTGGATCAAAACAGATCTAAGGGATTTATCTCTAATCTGAAGCATTCCAAAGAGATTGATTTGAAACTTTCCTAAAGTCCCTGAAAGTACTCAGCTGGAGAAATGACTCAGGGTCAGGCTGAATCCCCTGCTTCAGTGTTCCAGGACAACAACCATGGCATCAACATCACCTGGGGGAACTTCTTAACTATACAAATTCCCAGACTTAAGCTGAATCAGAATGAAGACTGGTTGTAGGAAACAGAAGTCCAGAAGGGCTTGTGCTTTTACCAAGCTCCCTGGGTAATTCCCGTGCACATAAAAATGTTAGAAAACTAGTATGAAGGATGGGTCACGCCTTCGATGATTTTTAAGAAAATTGGAAGGTTGAGGCAAGTGTTTATGTTTTGTATTTTAATTTATAAATTACTCTACATGTTTACTCACAGCCTTGAAGGTACCACATTTCATAGGCATGAGAATAGTTTGACCTCGTAATAGCATGCTAGAAGTAGAAGGAACCATAGAGATGGCCTTGACCAATCTAAGGAAGCTGAGTGTCAGAAAGACTGAAGTCTTTAACATGTGCTCATGGCTAAATGCTGGCAGAGCCAGACTGTGGGCTGAGCCTAGTCCGTCACCTTACCATCTTCAGACATTACTTTTTGTGATCCGGATAGTCATTGGAAGAAAAAGAGCAGAAACAAATTTTGTGTCTTTACATAGTGTATATATGTATATCTAGTTCTAAGCAAGGGCTTTTTTTTTTTTTTCAGTCTAAAGCTACTTTCCATTAGAATATTGGATTCAAGTGTTCACAAAGTCCTTCCTGGGTGTCAGCAGCCCAAGGCACCCAACTGTTCTCCATTTCTCAAATAGTACTGGTTCCACATAGGGTTTCAACCCTTCTTTGTTCTCTCATTGGTTCTCATCCTCTTCTCTTCTAAATCCTTGACTCCTTGAGGGCTGGCCCACTACGGAATTTTTTTCGTAGTTCCAAACACAGCTACTGCACATGGTTGGTGCATAAAGAATGCATGTAGATTTAAAGGTTACCCAGTTTTAGAAAACCAGAAGGATGATGGTGGATGTTTCTAGTATGCACTAGAGCTAGGACTCAGAACTGCTCAAACTCACAAAACCATTCATAGTAGACCCTTTGGCAGTGTTAGGGAGGAAAATCTTTTCCTCTGCCCTCCTATGTTTGTACCTGAGGCTTTGAATTAAACTGACATAAGCCAGATTAACAGAAGAAAAGCATACAACTTTTATTTGATGTTGATTTTTTTACATGCATGGGGGCTTCACAGAAAAGAAGTGAAAAAGAAGTGAAGAAGTGGTTAGACTTGGGGGCTTATATACTATTTTAACAAAGGGCAATAACTTGTGGAGAAGTGACTAGACAGAAGAAAGGGGTTTTGGGGTTTCTACAAATAGTAAATATATGGGAGAAACTAATAGTAGATAAAGGTTACTTGTTAAGGTTATGCAGACTCATCTTGGTGCTTTGTCTCTGGTGATAAGGGAAGTTATCTTCTTCCTGGAATGGGAGAGGGGAGAGCTCCTTCCCAAGGGAAATAAAGGCCCTGTGTTGAGGCAGATGGGGGAGGGCAGATGGCACTTCCTATATCCATTCCCATTTGCCTTCAGCTCAAAATAATCCTTACACCAAAGTAGAATTTTTTGAGATGACGTATTCTGATCCCCTTCAGCAGCACAAACAGAGCTAAAATGTGCTGGGGTCTAGATTCTAGAAACCTATGCACACATTCCCAAAGCAGGGTTCTCTAAGAGAACATTTTAGTTCTCTGTGCTTTGTATTTGTAAACTTGTCTCTATAATCAGTTACATGATGTTAATTACAATTAAGTTTATGATTTCAATGTTCAACTAAAATGGTCAAATCTCTGCTTTCTTTTGGGGGGGGTTGTTTTGTATTTTTTCTAAAATTTTATTATAAAAATTGTTAAACATTCAGAAAATTTGGAAAAGTTTTTCCTTTTAATTTACTGTTAAAAATTACACGTTTTACATTTCATTTTAATGCAAAAATCATGAAATGTCTCAAATGTTTTTAAAAATAGTTTTGCTTGAACAAATACATCTACGTTAATTAGATTGAAATGTTACCCTGATGAATCTCTGTTCTAGAGCCAGTCAGCCCCCAGAAAGAACCAAGAAGGTAAAAGTTGAACAATATTGACTTCACATCTATATAAAGAGCAAGGGAATATTATATATATATATATATATATATATATATATATATCCTCTTACTTACAACTTCATGAGTAGTTTTAAGACATGAAACTTTTCCACTGAGGAGGAAAAAAATTTGCCCTGTTGGTAAAATTTTAACAGTAGTTTAATAGGAGGGACATAGTTAAGTGGGTTCAAAAAGCAAAATCCAAAATAAGAAAAATGAAAGAACGAAAATCCAACATATTTTGGGTTGGAAAAGCAAATTTGTCACATCCAGGCTTACATTGTATTTGGGGGCTATCCTCTCAGTCAGTGGTTTTACTTGAACTCTGAAGGCAAAAAAGAAGAATGGAAGCAGAGGATTAGTTTCCAGTTGACCTCGATTTCAATAGACTGTGAAATCCAAGGTGTGGAGTCATGTGTTTAAAGAAACAAATAGTCCATTCTAAATACTGAGAAATACCTGATGTTACTACAGACAGCAGTCAAAATAGAAATAGAAAATAGAAAGGATTCTGTAAAATAGAAAGGATTCTGAATGATACCAGAGATTTAAAACCATCTATGGGACTCAAGCATTCCAGTTGTATGTATTGATATTTCTCCTATTGAAATTAATGACTCCTATCTGTTGGAAGCGGATAACCAGATTCATTTTGTCCTAAACACCCCCTAATCCCAAATAAGGTATTGGTCTAGTTTGCCATTACTTGTTTTGACCGATTCTTCAGACACCAAAGGATGATGTATGATTAACTAAAGTACTAAAAGGAAACTATAGTATACTTTAAATACCAACCCTTAACCATTAACCTGAACGCTGGTTAAAAAAAAAAAAAAAAGACTTCAAGATTTGCCAGTGCACTAAGCCCTATTTAATAGTTTGATTTCAGGGTTGGTTAGCAGCATGAAAATCCATGTGCAGAATTCCTTTCCAGAATTATTGTATTACTATGTTCTATTACAGGTTCATTGAATTTGATGTTTTGAATACAGCACGTATTCAACACAATGTAACATTGTAGGTGTCAACACCAAGGCATCACAAGTTCTGGCTTGCCTGCAGTATATAATTCACCTGTGTTCAGACAGCTAAGTAATTTATACTTGTCTGCATTTGTGACTATTCCCATGTATTTTTTTCATGTTTAATTATCCTTCCAATCAAACGTTGCCATTTGTTACATACTGTATGTATTTCTTGAAGCCTTAATTTCTATAACTATGGCCGTCTTTCTTTGGCACCCCAAGTTTGCTGTCTGTTTTGGACTGATGATGTTGGTATGCTTGTGTTTAAAAAAGAAGCCGTATATCACGGGAGCAAAGTCCGTTTTTATCTCCAGCAGTAATATTCCACGAATATTTATCACATATCAAGCACATTCGCTTAGAATATAGCTTCTTGAAGGTGGGATGCTCACAGCTGGATCTCCGGCACCATTCATCGCTAGGCACATAGTAAGGGGTGAATAAATATTCACTGACTCACAGTCTTAAATAGAACCTGGGAATACAGTAGTGGAAAATGTTAAGATCCTTGACAGTATGGAGGTTACCTTCTTCATGAGGAGGGCAGTTTGCAGCACGAATATCATTGGGTGGCATCTTCACACAGCAGATCTAGACTGTCTGAACTCAAATCCAAGTTTCATTATTTCCTAGCTGGGTGCCTTGGGAAAATTACTTAGTCTCTCTGCGCTTCAGGTTTTTTAATGTAATATGTTGTAAGGATTAAATGAATTAATAGAAATAGCATATTTAGAACAATGCCCAAAACAGTAATAGACTCACATAGAAAACAAATTTATGGTTACCAAAAGGGAAAGGATGGGAGGGAGACATAAATTAGGAGTTTGGGATTAACATATACATGGTACTATATATAAAATAGATAAACAGCAAGGACCTACTGTATAGCACAAGGAACTATATTCAATATCTTGTAATAACCTGTAATGGAAAAGAATCTGAAAAAGAACATATATATATATATATATATATATGTGAGTCACTTTGCTGTATACATGAAACTAATACAACATTGTAATCAACTATACTTCAATTTTACATGTTTTGTTTTTTTTTTTTGGCCACACCACGTGGCATGTAGGATCTTAGTTCCCAGACCAGGGATCAAACCTGCACCCCCTGCATTGGAAGCAAGGAGTCTTAACCACTGGACCGCCAGGGATGTCCCTATACGTCAATTAAAAGAAAACCAAAAAACGATGCCTGGCACATGAATGTTCAATAACTCTAAGCTATTACTTTTAGGTATAACCCGATACTACCTTTACTTGATCTTTTCTTCCTTTGCTTCTATCTTTTTCTCTCTCTCCTTCTTTCCTTCTACCTCACTTTTTTCTTCTCCCTTTACCCTTCCCCCTTCTCCTTTACTATAATCCTGGCAGGGACTCTCACAAACATTACTAAAACCATCACACATGAAGGGGCCTATGGAAATGCTGGCGAGTCAACCATATGTCTGGGGACATTGGGAGCAGCTCAGCTGAGGCTCTAGGGCAGTGGCTCTCACCTGGGTCTCACCAATGGAAATCACTGGGCAACTTTTGAAAATACTGATGCCTGAGTTCAACCTCCGGGGATCTGATTCACGAGGTCTGGGGGCGTAGCCTGGGACTTTGGAGGGTTTTAAGAGTTCCCCAGGTGATTCTGATGTGCCAACAATCAGTGTGGTTCTGAAGAATGGATAAGATTTTGATAGACTGGGTTGGGGACTAGGGAGAGGGCAGGAAGAGAAGAATGAGAGCCAGGAGGTCAACAAAAGTGAGTTATTGTGGGAACAACAGGAGAAGGAATTGGCTGAATTCTTCTGCTCAAAGTGTGACTGGTGGACTCACACCCTGGGTTTCACCTGGGAATTTATTAGAAATGCAGACCACGCCCCCAAGACTTACTGCATCAGAATCTGCATTTTCAGAAGGCCCCCAGGTGATTTATACTCACAGTAAGATTTGAGAATCCCAGGCTAGGTCACAGGACAACAACAGTGATGGCAACCGCTGAGGTTTGTACATTGGTGTGCAATTTTACATGTTATCATCTCAGCTAAGCCTCCTATCAACCCAGAAGGAAGTATTCTTTATCATTGCCCATTTTTGAAATGAAAAACTGAAACTAAGGAGGGTTTGGTAGTTTGCTCAGCCAGAAAGTAGTTGGAGCAGGGATTTGAACCCAAGACTCCTAACTCCAAAGCTCTTGCCCATATTCATATAACATGTCACCACCTCTGAAGGGGGTCTGAAGGGGGTCTATGGGACACCCTGGAGGACGGGGGCTTTGAGATATCCCCAAGTGAAAGCCTAAGCCCTGGACCAGGAATGGCAGGCCTGTGAAAGGGCAAGAACCTCCCCGCCCCTTGCCAGAGCCCTAGGGGGGTAACCCCAGGGGGCTTGCTCTCTTGTCACCCCTGGGCTTTCACTCCAGGTTTCTAATTAGTTAGAAGAACTTCTTAGAGGAAAAGTTCTAGGAAAATGACAACAACAAAAGATAATACCCCCGTACAAATGGAATGCCTAGTCACTCACACTTAAAATAAAAATCAAACACACACTAAAAGGACATGCGTATTAGTATAACACAAAATAAATGTCTTCCAAATATTTCCCTCTCTTCACTTCTTATTTACTTTCCTGTCTCTTCCCTCCTCTCTCTGACACACACAGTTGCACATATAGAAGTTACCTTGACACAGGATTCTAGAAAGAGGAGCAAGATGCAAAATAAACAAAGTCAAATTAGCAAAAGAAGA
The DNA here is from genome assembly GCF_008692025.1 of Phocoena sinus. Lineage (NCBI taxonomy): Eukaryota > Metazoa > Chordata > Mammalia > Artiodactyla > Phocoenidae > Phocoena > Phocoena sinus. The sequence goes on along the minus strand of NC_045769.1, from coordinate 11,510,791 downwards.
AAGGATAGGAGCAAAAGAACCTGTGTGATATCAAATATTTCTACTACATTAAAATTGTTTTACCTAAAGTTTTCATGATATCATTATTACTTAAAAATGATGAGGGAAAGGGCTTCCCTGGTGGCGCAGTGGTTGAGAGTCCACCTTCCGATGCAGGAGACGCGGGTTCGTGCCCCGTTCCGGGAAGATCCCACATGCCGCTGAGCCTGCGCGTCCAGAGCCTGTGCTCCGCAAAGGGAGAGGCCACAACGGTGAGAGGCCCGCGTAACGGAAAAAAAAAAAAAAATGAGGGAAGGAAGGAAAGGGAAGAGGATAAGAGTTGAGAAATTCCCAAAGGAAAGCAGAGGGGAGGAGGGCACTAAAAGTAAACTTAAAAAATAACCTAAGTTTTGGCCTAAGCCAGCTATTTTGTTTGTTTGTTTTGCGGTGCGCGGGCCTCTCACCGTTGTGGCCTCTCCTGTTGCGGAGCACAGGCTCCGGATGCGCAGGCTCAGTGGCCATGGCTCACGGGCCCAGCCGCTCCGCGGCATAGTGAGATCTTCCCGGACCGGGGCACGAACCCGCGTCCCCTGCATCGGCAGGGGGACTCTCAACCACTGCACCACCAGGGAAGCCCATAAGCCAGCTATTTTTGAACAATACAAAATATGGCTTGAGAAAAAGCAGCTCTGCTAACCATGGTCATATGTCACCGACGTGGTATAAGTCACCAACACAATGCTAGGTCCTGTTACATGCTGGGGTACTTGGAAGGTTATCCGAGGATAATCCTGGGAAGTTCCCTAGGAATGCATGGTCCAGGCTGCATCCAGCTGTGTCAGGATGCTCGATTCCGATGTCAGTTTTCTGGAAGTCTAACCTGCTTTTTCAGTGGACCAAATAGGCCTTCCCTTCCTGCTGTCCTCACTGTAGCCAGTGGGGTCCAATAGCATGAAATCCTCAATATGCCTTGTATTTTTTCACCTCTAGCCTTTGCTTTTTATTCTTCCTTCCTGATATATCTTCCCCAATAGATCCCTTCTTTTGAATCCTACAGTCTTTATAAGCCAGCTGTAGCTCCACCTCTTCTGTGGAGCCTCTGTAACCTTAATCTTATGTGATCTTCACTTCCTATGTATTAGGACAAGTAGATAAGACTCTTACCTACCCTGGCCCCTTTGTCATCCTTTTATTTCTTTTTTGCTTTTTACTGGAGTATAGTTGATTTACAGTGTTGTATTTCTGCTGTACAGCACAGTGAATCAGTTATACATACATATGTATCTCCACTCTTTTTTAGATTCTTTTCCCATATAGGCCATTACAGAGTATTAAGTAGAGTTCCCTGTGCTGTACAGCAGGTCCTTATTAGTTATCTATTTTATATATAGTAGTGTGTATATGTCAATACCCATCTTCCAATTTATCCCTCCCCCCGCCTTACCCCCTGGTAGCCATAAGTTTGTTTTCTACCTCTGTAACTCTATTTCTGTTTTGTAGGTAAGTTCATTTGTACCCTTTTTTTTAGATTCCACATATAAATGGGTATGTCCTCACCAACCCTCAGGTGCTTGATGGGTTATTTAATGTCGTCTGCCTCAGTCTTCTTGTCTGTAAATTGGGAATAATACTATATTCTCAAAAGGTTGTTGTAAGGATCTAATGAGTTACTGGAAGTAAAGTGCTTAATACATTGCGATGCACCTAGTAAAAGCTGTGTAAGCGTTATCCATGAATCTGACTACCTTTGCTGAAACAAACCCAAACTGACGTTAGCTGTTGTTGCAGAATTGGGACAAAGGTTCCAAAGTATCCTTGTAAGTCTATAACAAGCAGTACATTATCAAATGCAGCATACATATAAAAGACTGTGCATATTGCAAACACACAGTGTAAAGAGGACACAATAAACACACAGGCAAGTGCATGCACACACACACATCCACCTTAAGATACAGAACTTCATCCGTGCATTTAAAACTCCAGTGGGGTCGACCACGACTACGTTCCCTTCCCACAGTCTCCTCACCACCAAATGCAATCCGGAATTTTATGTTTATCATTTCCTTATTTTTCTCTGTAGGTTTGTTCTACACAGTTATTTCTAAACAAACAAATGTATGTGTGTATATATATATACATTTATACATATATTAGTTTTGCCTATTTTTGAACTCATTGTAAACGGAATCTTACTGTATGAATTTTCTGTGACTTGCCTTTTTCACTCTACGTGTGTTTTTTTAAGTCATCCTTATTAATTGTAAAGCTGTAGTCTCTTCATTTTCATTACTGTATAATATCCCATCCTAATGTAATAAAATTTATTTTTTCATCCTTCCGTGAAGTATATGTGGGGATTTTCAGTTTTTACTATTAGAAACAGTACTGCTGTGAATATATGTTTGTTCAGTTGTCCTGGTGCACGTGTGTCAGGGCCTCTGTAGGGAGTATCCTAGGCATGGAATTGTCATGGGTGTGCATGTTTATCTTGATTAGGAAATGCTAACATTTCCAACGTTCACATTGGAAAACAGTTTATGTTCTCTCCAGCAGGTTATGAGAGTTTGGGTTCTCTTCATCTTCACCAACATTTGATGCCGTCAGACTTAATTTTCACTGGTCTGGGACCCACTTTTAATTTTGCCAAAATGATTCATGTGAAGTCATACCTGAATTTGGATTAATAATTCTTTATGATTAATAATGGTGTTGGACATGTTTGTGCATGTTTATGGACTGTTTATGTTCCCTCTTCTGTGAAATGACTGGTCATATCTGTTGTTTATTCTTTTGTCTTTTTCTTTTTGATTCTCAGGGTACTAATTCTCTGTTAGTTTTGTGTGTTGCACATATCATATTACAGCTCATGACTTATCTCTTCATTCTCTTTATGGTATCTATGGGAAAGAGAAAATTTTCATTTGAATATGGTAGAATATATCAATTTTTTTAATGTATAATCTGTGTTGTTGCATCTTGTTTAAGATAGCCTTCCCTACCAAGGTCATAAAAATACGCTCTTAAATTTTCTTCTAAAATTTAAAAATTGTGTCTTGTTCCTTTGAGTCCTTAGTGCATCTGGCATTGATCCTTTGTAAGACATGAGATGGAGAAACTTTGCATTATTTTCTATATGCATGACCAATTGACTCAGCACTGTTGATTGAATAGACCATCCTTTCCCCAGGGTTCTACAATGCCGACTCTGTCATATACAAGGTTTCCATATCTGCAGGTCTATTCCAGGTTCTTTGTTGTTCCATTGGTCTGTTGTCCATCTCTATACCAACAACACACTGCTTCATGACTATAGTTTTATATCATATGTCTTGAAATCTACACCAGCATGTTCCCTCCTTGTTCCTTTTTTTTTTTTTGGATTTTTAGAATTTTATTTATTTTTTTATACAGCAGGTTCTTATTAGTCCTTAGTCCCTGGTCCTTTTATTCAGATCTGTTCTACTGTGGGCTTATTACACTTCCATGTACATTTTAGAACGATGCTTCTCACTTACTGTAGTTCTTGGTCATCCCTGGTGCATATTGCTCCTGTCTTACCGCTAAAAGCACATTCTCAGCTCTTACTCCCAGGCCTCAAATGTCAGGCCATAGTGTGGGGTGAACATCCACGATTTGTAGGGTCCTGGTGAAAGTCATTGAGAGGTTTCAGAGTCAAGACACTGTTGTCTATTTGAAGGCTATAAACCTGTTTAAAGTAAAACTCAAGACCCTTGCACTAGAGATGGTTCTTGACTCAATCAGTATAGCCTTGGCCATTCATAAACAACCTGTTTCCGTCAAACTTTTTGGTTTGACATTTAGAAACTTGTAAACACCATAATTACTTCCTTTCATCTTGACCCAGCTTGGCTTCCTCCAAAGCAAATTGAGGTCACAGTGCTATTCTCTGGGTGCTGTGCAAATTAGGTTGGTTAGAATTTCTTAAATAGCTACAGTGTTGTCGGAAACACAAATTAGAATTAAATTAAAAGAGACCATATGTTATAGGAATATGGAAACCCAGAGAAGGTCCTTAGCCAGCCCAAAATCACACAGTCTGAAAACTAACTCAAGTCTTCTTGCTCTCTGTTTAGTTCCAATCCTTTCTACTTTATACCAGGGCCAACAAATTCTTTTTGGAGAGTCAGAAAGTAAATATTTTAAGCAACTGCTCTCCTGGAAAGGCTGATTATGCTTTTACATCTTTAGATTCTTAGCTCGAGGGTCATACAAAAACAGGTGGTAGACCCGGTTTGCCCTGAAGGCTATATTTCTACCCCTGCTCTAAACCACACCTATGAGATGTAAATTCTTGTTTCAGTCTTTTGCTGATAAGAGGCATATGAAAATAAAGTTAGAGCCCCAATGGAACAAGAGTCTGGTTGCATTTTACAGGCAACCACAGATGAAAATATGTTCCTGGAAAGAAACTAACTCTATATTATTTGAGAATCAGTTCTGAAGATGACTTGAGTAAATTGGATTCTGGTTCATTATACCTTCCACATATTGAGAAATCTGAATGCTTTGGGGACTCTTAGGTACCAAACCACAAAATCAAGAATGGTAATTGATGTGAAAATTCCCGATAACCTAGTAAAACACAATGTCTTAGTATTATAATCCCTTAAATATGCACACTTGGAAAGCATATCAGACATGCCATTAATATTTCCAATGTTCTATCAGAGATGGCTTCTTTGATGGGGATTTTGTCATTCGCATCTTCTCTGGTTTAGACATATGCTGTTTGTCTCATACATTTTAAAGGAAGTTGCATTTTCATGACAGCTAGGCATCCAAACCTTTTTTCTCTGTTTCTTTCTCTAAAGCCAGATGACTATAGAGTGTGTTCAGAATTGTGTCTTTTTTTGGTTTTTATTCCATAAGCCAGAGCCTGTAAAACACATTACAATCCTAAAGCTATAGCTCCTGGTATACGACTGGCTTTCCATTCTTCAAATGCCTATTCATTACGAATTAGAGGCACTGGCTGTGTAAAGTGGAAAACGTGGCAAACATCTGTGTGTAGAGAACTTGAGAGTCACTGCCGAGCCCTTTGAAATATGGTCATGGACATTGTTAGCTTCCTTCTTGTATGTAGCGCCCCATATTCTGAAGAGCTTTCTTGTAAACCCATAGAGCTCTGCAGTCTGGGCGTCTGCTTTAAGAACCTCTTATCATATCACATCATTACCCAAGGGCACTATTTACCCACTCCACAAAAATGAAAAGCGTGCACAAAAATATTTGTTTTCAGACTGACTCATTCTTGAATGTATGAAACTTGTATTCGAATTTTGGGGTTTGTTGTTGTCGTTTAGTTGTCTTAGAACGTAGGACTGAAATGAAAAACTAACATAAGCTGAACCTAAAACATAGACATTTCTCAGCAATGAATTTTTTTTTATATTTGTGGATAAGTCAACAGCCTACCATTCCCTCATAATCATCATTATTTCTTTTTTTTTTGAAAGGAAAGGAAAATTGTTATTATTGTTTCTTTTCCAGATTAGGAAGTAATGTACATGCAAAAGTTTTAAAACAATTAAAGAAAGTAAAAAGTCAAATATGAAAGGCATATTTGAAAGGCATATCCCACCCCCAGTGATAATCATTTTTAACCATTTCATGTATATACTTCCAGAATTTCTACACATATACATATATGTTTCATACAAAAATGTGAAATATGACCATGCTGTTTCAGCAATTTATTTTCTTCACTTAATGTCATATCTTCTCTCCGAGGTAATAAATATGGATCTGCCTTGTCTTTTTATGTGTTTCCATAATACTCCACTGTACTGATATGCTGTCATGTATGTAACCAGCCCCTTTTGAAATCTTGTGTCTTTTATGGGCAGATTTATACTCCCTCAGTTTTTCCTAGCTTCATGTAGGCAGGTATGCATTTTGTGACCTTGGCTTTCAATGACAGATGTTTGTACTACTCTTCTGATATTAAAATTTTAATTATGATAAAGCAAATAAGAGAGTGTTTACATGTTACAACATGGATGAACCTTGAGGACATTATGCTAAGTGAAATAAGTCAGTCACAAAAAGACAAGTCATTTGTGCGTCCACTTATATGGGGTCCCTAGAATTGTCAAATTCATAGTGACAGAAAAAATGATGGCTGTCAGGGGCTGGGGTGGGGGGACAGGGAGCTGTTGTTTGATGGGTATAGCATTCCAATTTTGCAAGATGAAAAGAATTCTGGAGATTGATTGCTCTATGTGAATGCACTTAACGCTACTGAACTGACACTTAAAAATGGTTAAAATGGTAAATTTTATGTTACGTATATTGTACCACAACCAAACATTTTTAGAAATAAGAGGATATGTAAAATATGACTGTATATATTTTATTTAATAAAAATGTAACATTTACTTATTAGTTATATAAACACCACCCTTACCTAGCAATTTCAGTTATCTAGAAGATAATAAAAAACCTGGACAAGACTGCAAATCTCCTGAACTTTGTTTACAGCTGAGGCCTTCAGACTTTACCCAGAGTCTTTTTATTCTGAATTTGTAAGCAATTCTACCAAACTCTAGTTACCTGATTTCTTAATAACACATATGAAACAATTAGAAATGCAGCAAGAACTACAGACAGCTACAGGCAGCAAACCAACAGCAGAAAGAAGGAAAGGCAGAATGCCTTCAAAAAAACCCTTCCTAAAAAAAAAAAGGATATTTAACAACTGAAGCCATATACTATGTTGTAGTCAAATGATATAGATGCAAACCTCTCTATACATGTAATACCATCAATCAACAAATATTTCTTAATTATCAGTGAGTTGCCCAGAATCCATTAAGATATGAAAATGTTGACAGTGACAGCAGTAGTGTTTAGAGAAGGAAGATTATGCCACTTAAAATCTATTTACAAAGGCAGAGGGCTGTGTAATACAGTGACAGATGATCGAAGTTTGGGCACTTCAAGGCATAAACTCCAGTTATCTAGAAATTAGAATATTTCATGTTTCCCAACAACCCTGGGTCAAAATGAGACTTTTTTTAATCATCATAGATGGATTAGTGACGTGACTTGCTACCTCACCCACTTTGCTCCTTTTGCAACGGAGCAATTCGTAAGCATGGTACTCACCAAGCAGCCCGTGTGCAGTGATGAAGGCATAGTTGCTAGTTTTAAACATCTGCAACAGGGTGTCTTGATTTTAACCATTGTTTTCTTGGCTATAGCCCTGTTGTATTTGGGTATTTGTGCCAAGAACCACAGTTTATAGATTTGGGCTGTAGAAAAAGCTGATATCAGACAGAAAAAAAATAATACTTGGTGTACGCTACATCACTACATGACGGTGAATTCTGGGGCTTTCCTCCCTTTTTCCGGGGAAGCTGTAAATTGTGAAAAATTATCAATATGTCATCTAGCAGTGTATTTACCATGCGAAGATTCAGAAATGAAACTTGTGGTTTCAGCAACTGAATTCAATAGCAGAGATCATTGTTCAAGAAAAGTGTGCTTGTAAAAAAGACTTGATCAGTGCAGTCTCTGATGGGACCTCAGTATTTTTCTTTAGAGATGAAGTAATAAAGTTTGGAGGCTTAGGGACTTCCCTGGCAGTCCAGTGGTTGGGACTTCACCTTCCAATTCCGGGGGTGCGGGTTTGATCCCTGGTCAGGGCGGTAAGATCCCACATGCCTCGCGGCCAAAAGGCCAAAACAAAACAGAAACAGTATTGTAACAAATTCAATAAAAACTTTAAAAATGATCCACATCCAAAAAAATGTTTAAAAAAATATTTGGAGGCCTTCGAGTTAAACATTATTTTGGACATTACTGGCTTTGCTTGTTCCGTTGGGCAGCCTGTTTCTGCAAACAAGACTGTGCTTGCCGAAGGGCAGGAGATGCTCTCAGGGCTGCTGTGATAGCCACATTCATCCATTAAAATACACATTCAGGGCTTCCCTGGTGGCGCAGTGGTTAAGAGTCCGCCTGCCCATGAGGGGGACACGGGTTCATGCCCCAGTCCGGGAGGATCCCGCGTGCCGCGGAGCGGCTGGGCCCGTGGGCCGTGGCCGCAGGGCCTGCGCGTCCGGAGCCTGTGCTCCGTGGCGGGAGAGGCTCGCGTACCGCAAAAAGAAAAAAAAAAAAAGTACACATTCAAACTCCCAGAGTAAATGACTTTTAAAAAACCTGAATGTGACTGAATAAAAACATTGTATAATGACTATAGCACAGCACGACACTGCAGCTCTCATGAACTCTGACTAGCAAAGTCCTATTAACAGACAGCCGCACCATTTTACTTGTCTGCATATATATATACATACATGCTGTGTATAAATTGTGTGTGTGTGTATATATATATATATATATATATATATATATATATATACATTATATACATAATTATTTTGAATTTGCCAGAATAGCTAAACCCCTTTTAGGGTTCTCTATTACGCAATCACACATTTGAAAAGATGTCATGTAAAAACACTGCCTTTCTTATTAGGATGTGATGCTGATTATATCTCTGTCCTAAGAAAACTAATTTAAATGCACTTTTGTTGTTCTTTCTGGAGTCTTCATTCCAAAACTAACAGTGAAGCAAGCTATCTAGATGCCTTCTCTGAACAAGCAAACTTTATATTTCAGCAACAACACAAAGATATTTTTAATAATAAGAGAAAAGCAAAGCAAACATTAGGAATTCCTGGTGTGCAAATAGAATCATCTCAGAGAGCTCCAAAACATATCTGATGCTTAACAGTTAGAAATTTAGTGATCCAAATTTCAATTGTTTGCATTCGAAATTATGTTCTTTTTGCCTACTTGTATTTCTTATTCTGAAATACAGAATTAACTTTAAAAATCCGTTTATCGTGTCCTTCTGTATTCCTGCAAAACAGATACCACAATTATGCAGAATTTCTCATCTTCTAATCAAAAATGAAATAGCATAGAACGAAGTCTCTATCCTCCGACCCAGCTTTTCTCTTGTCTTTGCCTTTTCCTCTTACTCTGCTTTCCAGCTCATGTGTTTATTCTTCTTAGTGCCCCTCCTATTTATAATAGTACACTCTGCCAGCTAATGGATTTTTTTTCCCCAGTGCTAATCCTAAGGACTCTGGTTAATTCTCCCGTGGCTTTCTCATTTATCTGCTCCTACGATTTTATTTACTTGGCATTAGTCATGTGGATGAGAAGAAATATTCAGTCAATCATTAAAATGTCTAAAATATCCATGTTTGTTTTTCCAGAGACATAGCTTACACTTTTTTTTTTTTTAAGATGTTGGGGGTAGGAGTTCATTAATTAATTTATTTATTTTTGCTGTGTTGGGTCTTCGTTTCTGTGCGAGGGCTTTCTCTAGTTGTGGCGAGCGGGGGCCACTCTTCATCGCGGTGCGCTGGCCTCTCACTATCGCGGCCTGTCTTGTTGCGGAGCACAGGCTCCAGACGCGCAGGCTCAGTAGTTGTGGCTCACGGGCCTAGTTGCTCCGCGACACGTGGGATCCTCCCAGACCAGGCCTCGAACCCGTGTCCCCTTGCATTAGCAGGCAGATTCTCAACCGCTGCGCCAAGCAGGGAAGCCCTACACTTTCTTACTTATTTTTGTAGGATGTCTCACTCTAGCTGTCGTCATTATATTCCCATGCTTATCTCTCCATGGTCTGTTTTCAGAGCTGTGAAACATTGTATTACTCTTGATATTTGCCCAGTTTCATTTTTAACCTTCCTTCATCACTATAATTAGAGTTATATATTTTATGTAGTTATATAAATTACCCCTACCACCGATTTTATGTACCATCTTTATGTATTTAGCAACCTGTAATCTGTCTTTCATCCAGTCAACATATATTGAGCATCTGCTGTTTGTGATTGTAGCCCCAGTGCTATCTAGGAGTACCCTATCCTTTGAGGTTTAAAACCACTTGAAATTCTTTGAATCCCATCTCAAATCCATGGGAAGTCCAAGTTCTGCCCAAGACGTCTGCAAATTCCCTGGGGTCTGCATTTTCTTGGTAGCTTCTTCTTCTGATTTCCTGTGCTTGCTAAAGACTGAATCTCCCAAGCATCTCAGTTTCCACTTCTCTTGTTCCATTCGTGGATCAGAGCAGGACAGAGAGCCACTTGTTCAATTTTCCCCAGAATAAGACAGTTTCATAGAGCAAACTTAACTGAGGATTCAGAGACAACAAAGGGGACTCCAACTGTATTTATAGTGTGGTATTTCTTACTCTGGGTGGTAGGCAAAGGGGTGTTTGTTACATTACTCTTTTTACCTTTCCATACATATGGACCACTCCCACCATTCTGGTGTATCTAGAGGGCCTCGTTTATAAGCAAAGGGGCCCCTTATGTCCTGTGCCACAGCTAAGGAGACAATTTCTCCCCTGGGGAGGACGGCTCCTCCCCCCCAGACCTGCCCTGGGAAACTGTCCCCACTGCCAGAAACACAGAGACGAGTAAAGTGTGGCTTCCTATGAGAAGGCTTGTCAGGAGATAGAGGAAGACATGTAAACAAATACCTACAATGCAATTAGACATGTAATATGAGAGCAGTTATGCACAAAACAGAGGAGAGAGGCACTAACTACCTAGAGGATTTAGGTAGGAAGTCGTCTTCCAGAAAGAAGTAAACTTTGAACTGCTCCCAAATGAGCAAAACTTAGCCAAGCAAGGTAAGGGGTGGTGAGAAGTGCGCATTCAGGCCAAAGAAGGACCATGTGGAAAAGCACAGGAATGGGAATGAGAGCGAGGGTGAGCGGTGGCCTCTGAGGCTGGGGAAATAGAGGGACCAGTATACAAAGAGCCTCATACATCTTGCTGATGGGTATCGTGCTGAGGAACAAATAATTTTAATAGGGGAAGTGATGTAATGCAATTTGGGGTATCTATTTAGGGTTGGTAATTAATCCAACCATCTTCTATTTTTAAAAATAAATGCTGTTTTCATTATTTCATAAATAGCGCAGAGGTTAGTATAATAGTTTTCCAGATGAGTCTTAGTTCCTGCTTCATGCTTGATATGCTGAGGAGACTCTCAAAGTGTGGTCTGGGGAACCCAGTCTTCTGGGCCACTTGTTTCAAATGCAGATGCTAGGTCCTCAGACTTACTCATGAGGAAGGGATCCTGGGAAAAGCATGCCTACCTGGAGCTCCAGGTAATTTATAGATACTAAAAGTTGAGAGCTGTTATCCTAAATTTTAGTTGTAGTACCGTGAAACGAAAGAGAGAGGTTTTTCTGAATCACAATTAGATTTGAATTGGTGCTATCAAATAAGGATGCTAATCACAACCAATGCAACAAACCATCCAAAAGGTCTATATTAGACGTCTTCCAAAGCAAATTCAGGGTATCAGATTCTCTTCTTATGCTTTATAGAAAGTTATATTCATGATTTATTGGCTTATGTCCAACCCTAATCAAAATGTTAATTAGGCAGCATCTACTATCCACTGTTACGGAGAAGACATTTTCATAGGGGTGACCAACCTAAGCCAGGAATTGTGCCCGAGCACAGTGCAGCCATAGAGAATTCTCCTCCTCTACGGTGAGCTTGCAAGTTTGTGGGCAGGAGAGCTTGTGTGCGGCACCGTCTCTGTGCATGAAGTTTGCAGTCTCTCCAAAAGGCAGTCAGCTCCTCTAGCCAAGGGAAAATTAGGAGTTCCGGGCTCTAGATAAAATCTGGACCAACCTCAGAATCGGTATGAGATGGATGACCCTAAGGCCTCTTGCAGTCTTAATATTCCATGATTTATGACAAGGGAGAACTGGTAGGTCTCCACTACCAGCAACTGAGCTCTCAGGCAACCTCCAGATTTATTTTTGTCTCAGAGAATTGTCAGCTTGAGGTTTCTTCATCATGTGTCTGAATCATTTTTCTTAAAATTTTCCTGTGTTTATTCTGACTGTATTTTTTTTTCTCCCGGGAAGTCAGAACTAATTGGTAGTTTCCAATTGAAGGAAAACATCCCTTAATATGAACTTAGAATGCTTCTTTCTTTGAGAATACAATAAATTATAGAACCTTAAATGTAAAGGAACAGGAAATTTTCTGTTTTTGAGGTGAACTTTCTTTTTTATTGTTATGAGTGAACTTTATTTTTTTACTATTAACTTTTAGCAACATAAAGTATGCAGATAGTAAAAAAATAATAGTGATAATGATAAAATACTTGGAATATTAAAGACAGAACAAAACAAAGCCCCTCTTCGGGTTCCCCTCTCTGAAGTTCCCCTCCGCAGAGGCAACCACTTTCAATTCTTGTGTCTATTTTTTCCATTTATTCACCTCCGTGTTCTGAAAACGGGCTTATAGAGTTACTTCTCAGTTTGCCACTTTGGACATTATCTATCGACTTGCAGTCTGGTAGGGGAGGACGCTCCCATGACCCACCTCCCTCCTTTTCCTCAAATCTTCTCAACACGCTTGTATCGTAACTTTTGGTTAAATCAGTATTGCATGATTTTGGAAATTTTGTCCACTGCTGAGCCACTACTTTTCACGTTTGTAGACATTCTTGGACAAACTTTTGTTTTACCCGAAGTCTTCAAATTTCCTACTGTCTCAGTCGTCAGACAATTGTCTTGTCTCCTTGGTGTCCCCTTGGGGCCCCAATTCTCTGGTTCCAATCTCGGTCAGGTGTACCATCGTCATCTGAGACTGTCGTTCTGAGTTAGGTCTCTCTCCTGGATCTCATATCTTTCCCTTTTCCTGACCTAATCCTCTTTTTTTGGTGGAGCACATCTTCCTGTAGTTTACTCTGAAAGTGTGCCTGGAAGGTAATATTTTTGTTCATTACACATCTGAAAATGTCTGTGTCTTCTCAAACTTATGTATCATTGGGTGAGTATAAAGTGTGGGTTGAAAATCAATTTCCTTCAGAATTCGGAAGGCCTCAAGCCATATGTCCCGCGTGATCTTGCTGTTGACACATCCAATGCCTTTTCGACTCTAAGATCTTTGTATGCGACTGTTTCTTGTTGCCTGTTTACTCCTAGGATCTTGGTTCCCAGTGTTCTGTATTGTTATGATAATGTGCCTCAGATGTGTGTGTTTGTGAGAGGAAGACATTTCCTAGGCCCTATCAATCTGAAAATTTATTTTTTTCACTTGAGAAAATTGTTTCTTGTCATTATCTTTTTAATAATTTCCTCCTTTCTATCTTCTCTCTTTTATCTTTCTGAAACTCCTATTGGACAGACACTGGGCGTCCTGGATTGATGTTCAAACCTTAGTATTTTTCTTATTCACCTCTTTTTGTTGTTGTTGTTGAATAACTGCAGTTTATTAGATTGGAAAGTTGTTCTCTGTAAATCTGTATCATGCTAGTACTTTTTTTTTTATTAATTTATTATTTTTGGCTGTGTTGGGTCTCTGTTTCTGTGTGAGGGCTTTCTCTAGTTGCGGCGAGCGGGGGCCACTCTTCATCGCAGTGCGCAGGCCTCTCACTATCGCGGCCTCTCTTGTTGTGGAGCACAGGCTCCAGACGCGCAGGCTCAGTAGTTGTGGCTCACGGGCCTAGTTGCTCCGCGGCATGTGGGATCCTCCCAGACCAGGGCTCGAACCCGTGTCCCCTGCATTAGCAGGCAGATTCTCAACCACTGCGCCACCAGGGAAGCCCCCCCTCTCTTTCTTTTGTCCTATTTTCTAGGAAGATTTCCTGAATTTCTCCTTCATCATTTCCATCAAACTTGCAATTTTAGTTGGGCCTAACAAGTCATCCTACAATATTGCACTTTAAGGCATCAAACACTGGTTATCTCATACGTTTTCTGAGGGTCAGGGATCTGGGAGCAGCTTAGCTGGTTGGTGCTGACTCAGAGTCTCCCATGGAGCTGCAGTCAAGCTATAGACTGGAGCAGTAGTCATCTAAGGCTTGACAGAGTTGGAAGAGAAGCTTGAAAATAGGTCATTCACAGGATCGTTCCTCAATATATGGGCCTCTTCCTCAGGCTCCTTGACTTATCAAGGCAGCTGGCTTCCCAAGGCAAGTAATCCAAGAGAGAGAGCAGACGGCACAATGTCTTTTTATGACTTATTCTCAGAAGTGACATAACATCACATCTGCCTTATTCTATTTGGTTATACAGACCAACCTTGGTTCAGTGTGGGAGGGGACCACACAAGAGCATAGACACCAGGACGAGGTATCGCTGGGGCCATCTTGGAGGCTGGCTACCACAGCTCTGTTCCAACTTTTGTTGTTTCTTTTCTCTTTCTCCTCTGTGTGTGCCAAGCTTTTTAGGGCTGCCTTTCTTGGGAGTCCTCCAGGACCCCAATCCAAATAGTGTTAAAATGGTGTTTCTTGGTTCGTGCTCCCTATTCTGTCCAGGAGCCAGTCTCCCGGGTACCACAGTGGGCTTCAGACTCAGTCCAGCCACCTAAGGCTTCGGCCTCTCCCACTGCTATATGTTGCCATGACATTTTGCTCACCGGAAACATACATCTTGTTTTTTGAGTTTGTCTGTTTTATTTTCTATTTTTATATCTTATCTTTTATTGGAACAGAGACTATGTGCCAGTGTATTCATAAATGTACCATCCCACTTGACTTGAAGATTCCACTCACCTCCATCTTCCAAAAATTAATTGACACTTTTAATCTTGTTTTGTCTTCTCACCCATTTTACTTGACTTTTAAAATCCTTTATCCATCATCTTATTCTGGTGTTCAAAAGGAGAGGACACATACGAAGTTATTTAAGCAACTGTCTTTCTGGATTAACTCTCATATGAGTGAGCCTGTTTTTCTTGCTTTTCTTCAGAATAGTATTGCTACTCAAGCAGTGTCCATATTCCCAGATAATGTAAAATCAGAATCTTCCCTAGAATCCAAAGAAGGCTTCCATTTGGAAAAGTGGCCTTGTCTTATGGGTGACCCTGAGCTGCTTCTTTCATTCATACTTTTAAGTTCACGGATACAAAATGGATTTTTCCTTAAAATGTCTTAACATTTCTGTGATTAAGTACCAGGTTTCTAAGAACTCTTAACAACCGTCCCAGAACCAAAGTGGAAAAATATAAAACTTTTAAATGCACTTTAGATTCGCCATTGACAATTGGTGCAGTTAGCCAAGTCACAGCTTGTGGAAGTGGTGAAAGGCATGTGGTCATTCTCCACACGGACAAGGGCTAAAGGCAGCTTCTCCCAGGAGATTTACTCCCATCTGAAGCAGCACATTCTGGAAAGATCAACCAGAACCCTGAAGTGCCTGGTTCAACTGTCAGTTAACAGGTAAAATCCTATTAAGTGCTTATTCACTGATTATCAAATGAAAACGGGAGAGCTGAGTTTTGTATATAAGCTATATTTTATTTCTTTTAAACAGTATTATCAAAGATATTATCTGAAAGATGTGGTCCTATGCCCAGGCAAACCAGGCATGCAAACTGAGGGGCCCCATCCCCCAACATGTGTCTCCACCTGTGGGTCTGAAGTTGGAACTTTCTACCATTTGTGGCTGGGGTTTGTGTGTTTGTGTGTGTGTTAAAAGGCATTGGTTCTTGAAAGATGCATCCGATTTTTAAAAATTAATTCATTAGCGTGCCTTATGCAGCGTGAGATTAACTTGCTGTCACCTCTCAAATAGAAAACCATGCTGCAGTACGTCACTAAGCAAATAGTGGCCAGCCAGGGGGGATGGGGGCAGAGAGGGGGGGCAGTCATGCCTAGTTTAGCGCTTCACAAGGTCATATCTGTGTAGACTTTCATCAGACTAAGGCAAATGAAAGAAATAAGAACAGTGTAGAGATTTTTTTTTTTTTTTTTTGTGGTACGCGGGCCTCTCAAGAACAGTGTAGAGATTTTTTATGAAGAAAAAGTTATTTGTTTTCATTTTAAAAGAACATCTTGTACTCTGTGAGCATTTCCTTGCTTCCTTCATAGTTTTTAAATTAATTCATTTATTTTTACAGAATGACGACAGTGGTAGATGACAGATTGGTGAGTGAGAGGTTAGATTTGTTTGTTTGTGTTTGTAGGTGGCCATTGCCCTTACAGAGCAAATTATAAACAGGACAGTCCTAGGTTTGTGTCCATTAAAAAAATATGTATTTTACATCTCTGTAAATTCCAGAGCACTAGGAACTTTTGGATTAGATGATCTTCAGGGTTCTTCCAGTCCCAAAATTGCATTATCTTGGGCTTAAGTGTAATGGAGGAAAAAGCAAATAAGGGAGGGATGGGAGGAAAAGAGACAAATTCCTGTCTGACATTTGGAGGCAGAAAAATCATCTCTCACCAGAGCTCAGAGCTGGTAAATTCCTTAGTTTCTCTTTTAATGTTTTTATGTAACTTTTGTACTGCCACAAAACATATAATCAAGATAATTTACACCAGGGGCTAACAAGCTTTTTCCATAAAGGGTCAAGAGGCAAGATCAAGGATATTATGTAGATACCTACATAACAAGACAGAAAACAAATACCCACAAATACTTTAGTGAAGAAACACCAAACTTTATTTACAGACACCAAAATGTGACGTTCACATAATTTTCATGATACAAACTATTATTGTTCTTTTGATTTTTTTTTCAATTATTTGAAAATATGAAAACCATTCTTAGCTCACAGGCTATACAGAAAAAGAGGGCAGACTGGATTTGACCTGTGGACTGCACTAGCCAACCCAGCTGATTTCATGAGCAACCATGTTATGCTTATTGCTGGGATTTTATTACACCCTTGCAGCGCAGTGACGAGATGAGGGCAGGAGATGTGCATTCTCTCTCCCCCAATGTCTCGGTAGCTCACAGAGCCGGTCAATAATGACACAGGGCGGGGCTTCCCTGGTGGCGCAGTGGTTGGGAGTACGCCTGCCGATGCGGGGGTCGCAGGTTCGTGCCCCGGTCCGGGAGGACCCCATGTGCCGCAGAGCGGCTGGGCCCGTGAGCCGTGGCTGCTGGGCCTGCGCGTTCGGAGCCTGTGCTCCACGGCAGGAGAGGCCGCGGCGGTGGGGGGCCCGCGAACCGCAAAAAAAAAAAAAAAATAATAATAATAATAATAATGACACAGGGCATAGGGTTGAGAATATGGCATGGGTCAACCCTCCTGGGTTCAGATTCCCCAGCTCTGTTCCTTACCCCCTGCAGCCTTTTAATCTCCCAGTTGTCTTATCTGGAAGAAGGGACTAATAATAGCATCTACTTCACAGAACTGTTATCAAATGTCAATCAGATCATGCACTAGGCAGTGCGCCCTGAGCAGTGCTCCCAAAATGCTGCCTCCTGCTATCATTAGAGTCCTGATCGAAGTTCATTTTCTCCACAGCATCCTTTACATAGGATACTGTAGAGTCTATTAATCTTACATGAATGGCAACGGCCTCATAGTCTTACTGAACTCAAAACATTTTAGGGCAAGAAAAATAAAAACCTGGGAGTTAATGATTATAGGTATAAAGGCCACTCACTGCTTTATGTGAGTTTATTCCCCAGTGGACCAAGAGACATCTGATTGCCACCTTCTTAGTCAGAGCCAGTAATCTGAGCATTTGCTGTCGTCCAGAAAATCACAAACGGGTGGCTGGTTTAGAAGTCTAGACTAGTGTTGTCTCTCTGGACAGAAAAACAGGAAGTGGCAGTTGCAGTGAGATCCCTGTGATACACAAGTGCGGGGACAGTGGCTCCTGGGCGGGGAAGAAGGGGACACTGCAGAAAGCAGCACATGGATGTCAGCCTCGGTCACTGGAGGGCAGGCTGCCAAGGCTCACAGTTGGTTGCTTAAGGCAGACGCGGATGTAGGGACCCTGCAAAGAACAGCACTGGAGTCTGTCTGGCACCGCCGGCCCGCAGTCTGTCAGCTCTTCTTTTCACACACAGAAACTTTGGCCTCAGGCTATTGGCTGGGCAGGGGGGTCAATAATCATAATGCAAAATCAACAGAGCTGCTCAGTAGAGTGTTAACCAGCTTTGAACGCTGCCAACTTCCCCTTCTGCTAAACCAGGCTGGGCTGCGTGGGGGGGAGGGGAGCCTGGAGGGAGGGCTGGGAAGGCCACGTCTGTTGCACAGGGATGCACAGAAACTGGGCCTGCGATGCTTTGAGAGTAGAAAGGGGAAACATCCAAGCTCATTTGGAAATTGTTTCCTGGTTTATTCATGAACAATTTTTAAAATGTATGTGCATAATTAGATCCTTTATTAGCTTTAAGAGTAAAAATCAGATAATTTTTTTACTGCCTGCCGGTGCTGAAGGGATGTAAAGATTGTGAGACCCAGTTCCTACTTGCAGACTAGTAAATGTAATAAGCCCTCAGCTCATGGGCATTTAAGTAGCAATATTAAGTTAATATATTAGTAATAGCCCACCTTATGGATAGCCCTCTGTAACAGCTGTAGGGGAGGAAAAAGTTTCCTAGACCCTCTTAGGGTTCCTAGCTGGATCTGAAAATTAAACCGACAAAAACAGATTAACAGGAGAAAAGCATACACATTTTAAAAAAAATTTTACAGGTGCATGGGAGCCTTTGCAAGAGAATGAAGATCCAAGGAAGTGACCAGAGGAGGAAGCATTTAGACCTTTCAGACAAAGAAACAGTAAATTTGTGAAGAATTGATAAGACAAAGAGGTTTGGGCTAGAGGTAGTAAATGGTGAAGGAGTAACTAGGAGATAAGGGCTAGTTTAATGAGGTTTATATGCAGATTCCTCTAGTGCCGTCTCTGGGCTAAGATTCTGTCTTTATTAAAAGGAGAATTATTTCCTGAATTTAGGCACAAAAGGGGAGAGCTTTTTCTGCATTTAGTGTTTCTTAATTAACTTCAATTCAAAATAATATTTGTATATCAAAGAGGCAAATTTTGGGTGACACATTCTGGTTTCCTTCACAGCCCTCAGTAGGCATCCTATGTACCCTTCTAAGTGCTTTACCAGTGTTAACCTATTTGACCCCATTTTACAGATGTGGAAACTGAGGCACCAGAGATCACCTAAAGTCACACAGGTGGCTTGGCAGAGCTGGCATTTAGACCCAGGAAATCTGCCCTGGAGCCAGTGCCCTTTACCTTTCTGCCACACTGTCCCCGAACAGAAGGCAGTGTGCAGGTGATACACGGGCAATACATGGTCACGATGGGAGTTGAAACAGAGAGAAAAGTGTGAGAGCTGATTGATTAGCGTTCCCAGAAGTGCTTGCTGCTTTTGTAATATATCTGATCTACCACCTTTCATTTTTAAGCATCAAATACAATTGATGTTTCAAACCCCAATATTTATTTTATTAAACAAATAAAACAAATTGTTTCTGTGCTCAGGTACAAATCATAATTGGTTAATCAGCTAATATATTCAGCAAACTCTAAGGGGACTATTAACAAATACTACTTAATCCGTTTGCAGTTTAACAAAAATACTTTTTAGTCTCTCTGACAATTGCTCAGGACCCGTTATTTGGCAGTGGACAAACGACTTCAGGAGGAAACGTCTGGAAAGGCGGTGGCTAGTTTGGAAAAAAAAATATCAGAAATTAGCATGTATGTGCTTTGGCACAGGACTGCCGAAAAGGAGAGAGTGGCCGCCCCCGGTGACTGAGTCTGCTGCTGAATGCAGGACACCCTGCCGGCACCCTGTTGACCTATAGAGATGATACTGGGTTGGCCAAAAAGTTCATTCAGGTTTTTCCGTCAGATGTTATGGAAAAACCCGAACGAACTTTTTGGCCAGCCCAATTGCTTCCTTTACAGGTGAGGTAACTTGGAAGGATTAAGTAATTTGTCCAAAGCTCCAGATAGTAACTGGCAAATCTGGAAATAGATCCCATGCAGGTCTGGCAGAAGGCGTGTAATTCCTGGACTTCGTAGGCTTTTAAGATGCTCTACCACCAAAGTTTATTTTGCATCCTAAGTGAGGTCATAGAAAAATGAATGTGATTATTAAATGAATGGGTCTCACAAGTGCAACTGTTTAATATGCAATGATGCTAAAACGTCATGTAATCTTGGATCACTTCCTGGTGTGTTAATGGTTAGCAGGGGGAGAAAAGCCATAAAAGCATTATTAAGAGCTTTCTGCTCATGACAAATGATTTCTCACTTCATTAAGTTACATGGAAACTAAGAGGTACTTTATTGTTGGAAGAGGAAAAATCATTAAAATGTTGCTTAAGAAATATCCGTCGTTATGCTTTCTTAAGAGTTCATAGCATTTGGCCGTACTGGTTTTCAAGTGATTTAGCATTTGAGTAGTAATTAATGGGTTATATTCCATTAATATAATCATGGTGTTTTAAAAGGGAGTCCAAAAAAGTGGATCAAACTCAACAAAAATGAAGATATGGCCACTATTATCTTCTAGTCAAATAACCTATCTGAATTATTGAATTATTAAAACACATTTGCAAAGTTAAAAATTTATTTCAAGAAAAGCAGCACAATTAAGAGAAATGGATCTCTTGAGTCTGGGGCTGCTGTCATCATATCCAAGAAAAGCAAAGTGCTTTATTTCACATGGCCCTCTGCTCAGCTCTCTGCAGCACTTGGAAGCGGCTGAACCTCTGCCAGAGAGCTGCCCAGACCATAATTATGAGTTTATTCAATCAGGTGGAGCACCCACATGTCAGCAAAATTGTCACGTCCTCTGAAATCCTAGTCAGTTCCATTGTGCAGATATATAAGCAGGCGATGCCTTGCCAGTTTCACTGAAAATTAAAGTTGGAAAAATTTTGGAGCAGTTCTGCTCACCTGGGCACAGAAACACAGCCCTAGCCCTGGCTTTGGAGTCTTGCCAACAGGGCTGAACATCTACACCGTGGATGACACTGCAAATGAGTAGATAATACAGTAGACCCTCTCTCAATGACTCTCCTTTTAACTTTCAGCAACTGACCAGAACTCTCCATACCTTCTATACGGTAGACCAGTTTGATGCCCACTGTCTGCTGCTCCCTTGACACCCGTAGGCTTCCCTAGCACACTGACATATGCCCACTCCATGGTGGAGCTTTATGATTGCCAAGAGTGAGCTGCTTCTGCCAGTTGTACTTATTATTATAACGAGGTCATCTGATTAAATGTTAAATAACAAATTGTTTAAATACAAATGCATAAAAAAGACATGTTTCTCTCGAACTTATGGTTACCAGGGGGATGGGTGTGGGGAGGGACAGATTGGAAGTTTGGGATTGACAGGTACACACTGCTATATTTAAAAAGTAAATTAATAAATAAGAAAATTCTTAAAGACATGTTTCTGTGAAAACTAGGTTGGAAGATTTGAAAAGATAAAATTGATAGAAAACTGCTGTTCAACTAAGTGTGTCTGAGGAAACATTTAAAAAGTTAGAGGGAGGGACTTCCCTGGTGGCACAGTGGTTAAGAATCCGCCTGCCAATGCAGGGGACACGGGTTCGAGCCCTGATCCGGGAAGATCCCACATGCCACAGAGCAACTAAGCCAGTGTGCCACAACTACTGAAGCCTGCACACCTAGACCCCGTGCTCCACAAAAAGAGAAGCCTCTGCAGCCCAACAAAGAGTAGCCCCTGCTCGCCACAACTAGAAAAAGCCTGTGCGCAGCAAGGATGACCCAACACAGGCAAAAATAAATAAATAAATTTATTTAAAAAAAAAAAGTTAGAGGGATACATGGATTCGTATCTAGAAGGACTCTATACTCAGATTGCTCCACAAGCATCTTTAAGCAATTGGCCTGTTTCAAAGAAACTCAAACTGGAAATGTCGGTGGTGCATTATGCGTGTGACTTAGCAAGAGATGCCCTACACCTCTCAATAGCAGACCCATTCCCAAAGAAAAGACCTGGGCCCTATTTCACAACATTGAAGAACTGTTGTGCATTTATGTATTTTAAGTTAAAATAAAATGCTTAACATGTTTACGTTTCTTTTGTTAGTTTGTTTTTGATTCCTCACTTTCACTAACTTTTTCAACTAACCGACCAGCTGGCTCCAAACCATTAAATAAGGCTTCCACCCTTGTGTGAAAACAATGAAACCAAATACAAACAAAAGCTAAATATGTCACCCCTGAAGATTCAAGCAAACTCAAGGGCAATAATGTAAAAAATCAGGTGCCATGGTTTTGATGACAAAGAACAAGGATCAAAGTTGCTCTCGGTGTTGTTGGGTGACCAGTCCCCAGGCAAGAGGGAATTCAGAGGAGCAAGGGCTGACACGCAGAGTCCCACGCCTGGCCTCTGGGTGCAACCGTGTCGGCTCTAAAGCTTCTTGGATCTGTGACAGTCACTTGTTAAGATCAGACCTCATGTATTGATTATATGTGAAATCATTGATTAAGACCAAATCTCTGGTATGAAATAAAAGATTTGTGGGACTTCCCTGGTGGTCCAGTGGTAAAGAATCCGCCTTCCAATGCAGGGGACGTGAGTACGATCCCTGGTCAGGGACCTAAGATCCCATATACCACAGAGCAACTAAGCCTGCACGCCACAGCTATTGAGCTCGCGCACCTCAGCGAGAGAGAAGCCAGCGCCCCACAATGAAAGATCCTGCGTGCTGCAACTAAGACCCGACACAGCCAAAAAAATAAAATAAATAAATATAAAGTAAAAAAAAGATTTGTTAAAAATTAAATAGCTTTTCATTTTCTAATGGTCATCAAGGGCCTTGTAAAGCTGAAGATCTTGTTTAAAAACTAGTAACTCTACGTTATTTTATCAATGTTGCTTCCTTAGGTTTGGAAATAATGTTGTAACTGGATAAGAATATACTCTTGTTTTGGGGAGATGCATGCAGCAGTATTAGGTGTAAAGTGTCATGGTGTCTACAGTCTACTTTTGAACGGTTTGGCAAGAAAGTTTGTGTGTGTGTGTGTGGGGGTGGGGAGAGAGAGAGAGAGTAAGAGCTGTAAAGGCTGGGAAAGCATGTTAACAGTTGGGAAACCTAGATGAGAAGATACATGGGTGTTCATTGTACTGTTTTTCAATCTTCTGAAGATTTAAATTTTTTCCAGAAAAAAATTTATATCCAAGCAAGTAACAACTAATTAGCCTTGTGTTAATTTTAACATGTGTTAAAAGAGCCAAAGCTTCTAGTTTCATTCTCTTCCACTTCAATCACAGTTGTTCAGAATTCATACATATAGAATCTATATACATTTACATAGGAAATATCTTAGTCATGGCAGCCCAACAACAGCCATAGACATCACATGCATTGAAATTCCAGGACCAAACTGGATGTAAACAAATTACCAGCGCTCCATCCACTCACTTATCCATTCAGTCAATCCACAAGCATTTGTTCAGGACATATTATATGCCCCAGTTGCCATTGTGAACAAGACTGGACAATTCCTTCTTTCCTGGGGCTTAGGGCCATCAAGGAAAATATACATTAAACATAGAACTGCAAGTGGCCCAGGGGAGCATATAAGAAGGGGGACCTGACCTAGTTTGGAGGAGCTCAGCAAACATTTATTTGTTCAAGCTAAGGTTGAAAGGTTCCCAGTAGTATAGAGCGACTATGACTTTTACTGTAAGAAATAAAATTAAGATGACCTGCATGCATTTTCTTCGGAGTTAGAGGACGGCCCAGTTGCCTCCTCTTACCTGTGGTCCAGAGATGCTTGGAATCCAGGTGTTTTGTGGTGTCTGGGAGGCAGAAGAATCAGAGATGCTCATGGTCTCTGACCATGTAAAACAGTGGCCACACTGCTGTGGAAACTTGAGCCCCAGCTCCTTGCCCAGGTTGAACTTCCTCGCCCCAGTATCTGGTCCCCTTGGGTGTAGGACTCGGACTTTCCTTCCCGAAGCCCTGCTGCTTCTTCCAGACACCGTGTGGGAGCATCTTGCTGGCCCTTCCACTCTTGGGGCCAACGGTCAACAGGTCCCTACACTCCAGAAACAGAAGCCAGGAGAAATCTTGTCTTCAGGCAGCTTTTGCTTTCAGCCCAGTGACAAAAGCATCCCTCAAGTGAGGGGCATACAAGCCTGGCTACTTTCCTGGAGTGAGAGAAGAAATGGCATCATAAACAAAGAGCAGATGTGCAAATGAGGGTCTCAAATGGCATAGTGTTTAGAAATCTTCAGAGAATTAGCTCTACCCTACAGACTGGGAATTTAGCTGTTGGTTTAGACTGGTAGTATCAGAGTCACCCAGGAAGTTTCCAGAGAACGCTGATGCTGCTGGTCTGGAAATCCACACTTGGAGAACTACTGCTTTAGTAGATATTAGCATACTAGTATACTAAATCAGTATATTAGATTTAGTATATACTTAGTATACTTAAACTTGTGACTGAAATGAACACTAAAGTTTAAAAACCTAGAAAGACAAGATTAAAATAATTAAGCTAGGTATGGCTTAATAACGCCAAGCATCTGGGAGGAAAAGCGGAAAAATTTAGTCTTCTAAAAAAAAACCAAATAGCCAACCTTGGGAAAAATATAGACTTTCCTTTTCAGTTAATTACTTTCCATTCACATAAATTGAGATGCGTGTAAATGTGGTGAGGATCAATGATGAGTGTATGAAAATTACTATGGACTCCCCTTTCTTTTTTTTTTTTTTTTTTTTGCTGTACACGGGCCTCTTACTGCTGTGGCCTCTCCCGTTGCGGAGCACAGGCTCTGGACGCGCAGGCTCAGCAGCCATGGCTCACGGGCCCAGCCGCTCCGCGGCATGTGGGATCTTCCCGGACCGGGGCACGAACCCATGTCCCCTGCATCAGCAGGCGGACTCTCAACCACTGCACCACCAGGGAAGCCCTCCCCTTTCTTGAATAACAGCACAGCCTACTGCCCTCGGCTCAGAAAATATATTCAATTAAAGATGTTTGTGTATTCTTATTTTGATTGCACAAACAGGGTCCCCACTTTGGGAATATCTGAGGCAATTTCTTTTTCTTTTTCCTACCAGCCAGCACATCTCCTAGCCTTGCCCTGCCTCTGCTGTCAATTAATATTTTTTCCTGGGGAAAATAAACTGATTTCCAGTCAATATTAACACTGCCCCAAAAAAGATAAATATATAGCCATAGAAGGTGTGTCAAAAATTTTTTTTAAATCCACTGCTTGAATCTATTTCTCTTTGTTCCTCTGCTGGCAGAGAGGAATTTAAAAATTGACCTTCATTAGAGTCAGCGTGTGCAGAGATGTGAAAGCTGGGCCTGTAAGTGTGTCAAAGTGACTAGTTAGATGGGTAAGAGTTCCCAAGTTCACAGCTAAATTTTTCGTTTTGTTTTTTAATAAGAAAAAGCATTTTGATATTAGCTTCAGTGAATTAGTTTGTTCTTTACAATACATGATGGGTACTGATAATCTTTTCTCAGTATTGAACATTATTTCAGGAAAAGAAAACCTTAGAATTACCCATAGAAGATATCACCAATTAATATACACAAATACATATATGTTCATTTTGCTGAACCTAAGAAATTTGCAAACATTAGACCACTTTCTACCTACAACAATGGAAATTTCATATGGTTCAACTATATATATATATATATATATTTTTAAAATTTTATGTATTTATTTAACCATTGTTTAATTGAAGTATAGTTCATTTACAATGTTGTGTTAGTTTCAGGTGTACGGCAAAGTGATTCAGTCATATATATGTTTTCTTTTTCAGATTCTTTTCCATTTTAGGTTATTACAAGATATTGAATATAGTTCCCTGTGCTGTACAGTAGTAGGTCTTTGGTTCAACTATATATTGTTCTGAAAAAAAGGAGAGTTGACTTGGCTTTTTGCATAAATAAATTACTTGAAATTCCTAAATACAATAAAAATGATGTACTCTCTACAGTTCTATATACATCTCACTTTTCTACTCTCTTTCTATTGATGAATTGCTACAGTATCACAGGGATCCTGCTAAATAGTGTTTGATGCTCAAAGAACAGAAAAATATGTTTGCTTTTGTTCTGTCAGTTGGGCTCTATTAAGCCATTTTTAAACAAAACCCTTTCTCTTTCCCTCTTCCTAGGGCTGTATCTGTAAAGACAAAGGCCAGTGCTTCTGTGATGGGACCAAAGGGGAGAAGGTAAACACAAAACCTTCATTCTGCTGCTTTTCTCCAGAGAGCTCATTAAAGGATTCACACTCTTCTTTCATTCGTAGCAAAAAGATCAGCAGTATGATATTCCATTCCCCAAATCCAATTTTAAAGTAACTGTATATAAACATGAACCTGGGGTGGTAGAAAAAGGCCTTGGAGGGAAACTTCAAATAACTTGTATAAATACCGGCAGTTACTGTAACTCTCTTGATCTGTAAAGAAAAAATAGTAAGTTAAAGAACAACAAAGTTTATAAGAATGCCTGCATGTGTATATATCTATTTACGTTGTTGCTAAACGCGAGAGAACAACTGAAAACAACTTGATTGCCTCACTTTGACAGAAACATTGAAGCCTGCAGATTTTGTCCTGCAGCATTGGTGTGAGGGCGCCCCCTGGCGAAAGAATCTTGCAGCAGCACTCTAGCTGAGGCAAAACTTCGGTGAAGGAAAGCATCTCCACTGTAGAATTGGAGTGAAAAATGAGTGCCGTGAAATCTCATTAATTCGCTCCATTAACTTTCAATTTGTGATAATTAAGACAGAGGCAGAACTAAAGTTTTTCCTTTGTTTACAAAACCCTTTTCTCAGATATGCTAATGAGTGGCTTAACAATATTGAAAGATGACTGCTTAAAAATATTTTTAGAAGAACATATTTTAAGCTCTTTAGACAAAATAATAAAAATTACCACATTTATTTTAAAGTATTCTATAATTCATGTGTAGTTTGACTTAGGGTATTTCGTGAAGCTATGAAAGTAGTATATTCAGATCCATGTTGGAAAGCTATGATTCATTCTCGCATTCAAGAAGCATTTATGGAATCCCTACTCTGGGTGAGATGCTGTTCAAGGTGTGTGAAGGTAATGGAGTATTAAGAGGGGTCTAGCAGATTCTTTTATTTCTCTTTTTATTGGGTGTCTATGCACACACAGTGTGAAATCACTGACTTGATCACTGTTTTAAAAATCAAAGTTGCTAATTGTGTAACTAGATTGACTGAATCAACCTGTGGCCTTTACTATTAAAGAGTAACCGGAGGATCTGTGTCCACGGGAAGATTATTTGTGGCAGAAACATGTCCCTCATTGGGCCTAAATTACTAAATTACTCTCTCATCCCTGAGGGCTTTCCCGTAATATCATCTCTTAACTATTTAGCTCACACTTTTCGTTTTGCCACTCGATATCTCTCCTGCATCTCCTCCACAGACAGCAGATTGAATTCCTAATCCCTGTGTAATCAAGAAAGGACTAAAACTCATAGCCTGTGTGTTGTTCTTTCAAGCTACATAGCAGTTATGCACACTCTCAAGACGTTCTTGTGCCTGGTTTTCACTGTCTCTCCATCCCCCAGAAAACACACTCCACCAACCTCCATCTTTCTAGCTGGGCTTTCCCCTCAGTTCTTGATTCATGCTCCCTTAATCTCTGTTCTGGGTAGCTCTACCATTTGGGTAAATGTAGAGTTTCCAGGAGATAAAAGACAAACACTTTCAAGCCTACAGACAAATACTAACAGCTGAAAGTTTAGAGTTACTCTTGTACTTACTGCTGAGGGCTATTTTTTTTAATCCAAGGAAAAAATATTATCATTACATCATAAAGAAAAGAAAATGATGGTTATGAGTGTGTTTATTCCTGGGAATTGCTGTTCTCTGTGTTTATTGTCTTGTTTTAATTTTAACAGGGGGAGAAAGGCTTTCCCGGACCCCCTGGGCCTCCCGGCCAGAAAGGATACCCAGGTCCGGAAGGCCTGCCTGGACCACAGGGACCCAAGGTATGCCAGTCTGTGAGTTCAAAAAATCCCCAGTCCACTTAACCTTCTTTATGCTGACCCCAGGGCTGCTGAGAACCTGGAGAGAATTCCACATCGCAGCCAGCTGATGGACGCTCTGGTAATTTCCTGCTCCAGTCTTAGCTGGGCCCTCCGAACTGAATCTTATTCCAAGATGATTCAAATGATTATCATTATCTTCAAGCTCCCTGCTCTACCTCTTCCCGCTCCCTGAGCTACGGTCTCCCTACCTGCATCGGCCCCTCCCTTCTATCGTCCCACATGAAACGATGAGTTCTTTTTACCTTCCATTCAGGACCTATCCCTCTACCGGTATCCTGGTCGCTGGGATTCCTACTAGAACCCTGTTCTGATGGTGTGTCCTCTTTCTCAGCCATTTCAACTTTCCTTTTGACGTTGGTTTTTCTCTTTCCATCCTTAAGCATGCAAATATAAAACCCGTACCAATGTAAACTTCCTCTAGATCGTTCAGGTCCTGTAACCAAAGGATTGCCATCCTTTCCCTGTCTTACCTTTCTCAGTCAAGCTTCTTTAAAAAAAATAAAATAACTAACCACACTGGCTGTGTTTCATCTCCTTTTCACTCCTCGGCCAGCAACAATTTGCCTCCTGCCCACTGCCCTGAAAACCCATGACCTCCAGGTCACCCATGACCTCCAAAAGGCCAATGCAGAGGGATACTCTGTGTCTTTACCTGACCTGGACCCCTCTGCTTTGTTTCCAACTGTGTGGATCACTCTCTTCTCCTTGAAACACATGTCTTTGTTTCTGGAATCCTCTTTTCTTTGCTTTCCTCTTTCTCAGCTGGTCCCTTACACATCAGGCTTCCTAAGGTTTCTACCAGAGCCTACTGCCCTTCACACTCATCACAGATTTTTATCCTAAAGTCTGTGATACAACAAAGGGCTTTGTTTCAATAAATGCCCTGGAGGATTTGCTAAATAACTGTATAACCACTAGATCTGCTGATGGCTCTTTCCTGCTGTGGACTTAAGCCTGGGCTCTCACGCATCCACTGGGTCACTCCCCCGGCTGCCGGTTTCCAGGGAGCTGTGAACTAATTAATAAATTATGAAAATGCAATTATAATTGATCCACACAGTCTTTTTAAATTTCATATGTATAGAATATTTAGGCAACATTTTCTGCTAATTTATTCTGAGCCAGGCATTGGGACATTTATTCTTGACTAGATCTCATTTATCCCTCACATTGATCCCATCAATCATGACTATAGTTACATATTATTATCTCCATCTCAGAGATGAGGAAACTGATTCTCAGAGCACTTAAGTAATTTGTCCTGGATTACATAGCTAACAGGTGACAAAATCACAGTTCAAATCCAGTATTAGATGACACCAGAATCAAACTCCTACAGCCAAAGAAACTAAACCCACACCTACAGTTTCCAAGTAAAACTGCAAAGCTTATTATTTCCCAGGAATTCTACTTTATTGTATTTGTGTGTGCTTTTTGTTTCTTCATTTCTCCTTCCTCTGATCCTAATTTTGAAAAAGTCATTCAGATTCTGGACATTCGGTGTCTGATTTCAGACATGTTTAGTGTCTGAACATTCCGCTGTGTTCCTTCAGGGTGTGGCCTCAGATTTCCCTCCATTCTCCTGGTAGAATGAATTTGTCACTTCAACGCTGGACTTAGGATCAGCTTAATGCCAACTCCTTCCTTTTTATTTTGTCCTCTGCAGCCCACTCTGCTGGTTTCCTTAGCATTTCTTTAGAGAAGCCAGCAATAAATTAAAATTTTAGTTGTAAATACATGGTGCTTCGTATAGGTTACATGGTGTGCAGGCATTTCATAAAGTTCATCCAGAAACTTATGTTGTCATGAGTTCATATGTTAAAGTATAGCTCAGAGATGTAGTCACAAATGATAATCCGATCAAAGGCAGACAATCAGAGAATATTAAAACCTGACCAAAAAGATTTTTCAGGTTTATAAATGTCTTAATTTTAAATATTTTCTATATATTCTCCTATAGGAGATATGAGAAAATTTATAATGGGGATGTGAAACCTGCAAGTCACGCTTCTGCCTTTGCAGATTACACACAGCATCCTGCAGAGGAGGGGGCCATGGTCACACACCCAGGAATTCTACCTCAGACAGGAAAGGCTGACTTTGGCCTTGACGGTCCAGTCTCAGAAGGCTTTTCCTCAAATAATCAGAAATACCAAAACATGCTGAAACTCTCAGGAATGATGAAAAACTTTTGGATAATGGAACTTTCACACCAAGTGGCCTCGTTAAAACAGTTTTGTTTGTGGTTATTCTCTAAGAAACAGGACCTCCCAATGTATTCATTGTGTTCTTGAAGCAAGTTTATCTCTGGTTCAGGCAGTCCTTAGTTTGCTATTTATTTATTTGTGCCCACCAGGGACATTTTGCTAATAAAGTGTTTCTCATGTACAGAAATATCGGCTGCCATTCTCATCCACTGTTGTAGCCGTGTCATTCATCCTTATCAGCCCTCGGCAGCTGTCTGGCTAATGTGGGGCTTTTCCAGAGGCACTTCTCAGACACGAATGTGAACGAGAATTATCATCACATCTTGTTGAAATGCAAATTCTGAATCAATAGGTCTGGGAGGTGAGGGAGCTGTATTTCTAACAAGCTCCCGGATGAGGCTACTGTTGGATCCCGCACCTTGAGTAGCAAGGGTATGAATGGATTTTTGTTTGTCCTTTCGGATAAATACTGTAGCGCCAATGAAACAACAAGTAATTGAACCGTGTTGACAATGAAATAATCGCAAGAGCAAAACTCTTTGGCATGTGAATAAAACTGGGACCTTTCATTTATGGGCTTATTAGTGCCAGATAATTGTCACAGTGCTTACCTTTTGTTTTCTCCTTTGGATCTAGGGCTCTCCAGGACTTCCAGGATTCACTGGTCCCAAAGGCGTGAGGGTTAGTAGTCCAACCAGTCTAGCCTGACTGTTTGATGAAAATTCTTTTTTTTTTTAAAAAAGAAATCTGCACCGTGAAAGTTATACAGATGTCACAAAGGAGTACATTGTGTGTGATACACTTCTATAGATGAAGTTCAGGAACAGGTAAAACCAGTCTATAACGGCAGAAGTCAAAATAGCCCTTACTTTGTTGAGGGTAGGGGTTAACTGACTTTGAGAGGGCATGAGGGGACCATCTGGGGTGTTGGAGATGTTCTCTGTCTGGATGGGGTGACGGTATCACCGATATGTGCATATGCACATATATAAACATTCCTCAATCTGTTTGTGGAAGATTGGAGCACTTTACTGTATGCAGATTAAACCTTAAATAACCTACCCAAGAAAGGCCCCAAGCAATCTTAATCATCTCTTTTTAAAAGTTATATAAATGGAAGATTTACAAAGTTTGTCAAGCCTTTTTTTGTTTCTCAAATAGTTTTTAGTGTTCCCAATTATAGTTGCAGAACGGGGTTATTGGCATGGTACATCATTTTTTGTTTATAGGTTGAACATCTTTAAAGAGTTTTTTTCTTGCCACCCTTTCCGTTTTCTCTGTCTTTAGGGAACAACTGGATTACCAGGATTTTCAGGTCCTCCTGGACTTCCAGTAAGTAATGAGAAAAATGTGTAAATGGAATAATAAGAAGTAAGCTCATTTTAATAAAGATGTTAAAGCAATAGCACAAGAAAATGAGTACTGATACATTTGCTACATGATGAAAATATCAGAATCACATAGTGTATTAGAGTGTGGATTTACAAGACATACAAGTCTTTCCTGAAAGACAAACAGATGGAACAGATTGAGATGGAATGGGATGGGGTGGGATGGGATAGAATAGAAGAATAGAATAGAATAGAATAGAATAGAATAGAATAGAATGAAGTCTGCTTGATAGCACAGGATAATAAAATAATAAAATAGTTACCTCTGTGCACACTTCCCTCTTTCCTTTACGCCAGCTTAACACAGTGTGCTAATGGACTTATTTTATATAGAAAGACCTTTTGTTTTATCTTAAATATCTGTATCTCACTGGATAATTTTTGGTTTTAATTAGCCTATTTTATTTGCTATGATTTTTATTTAAATTATTATCTAAAATAACTACTTTATTTAAATAACCATTTATACTTAAAGAACTATCTAAGTTTGCCCATCTTTTCCCACCATGGTTTCTGCACTGTTTCCACCTGTTCCCGGGGCCTGATTATCTCTCCTTTTTGAGACTTGCTCTATTGTTTAGGGCATCCCAGGCCATCCTGGACCGTATGGACCTGTCGGTTTGCCAGGATGCAATGGTTCTAAGGTATGTATGCCTCACACAGGAGAAGGTTAGTTAATGTTTTGCTAAATGAATAAATCAAGGTGAAGTAGTAATGAGACAGACTAGGCTTTCCTTGAAATATTCTTTTAGCCAGAACCAATGGTATGTGTCTTCAGGGCAGACATAGGATGGTTTTCTTTCTTCTTATGCCTTTTTCTTTACTTTCTTCCAGTTTTATTGAGATATAATTGACATACAGCAATACATAAGTTCAAAGTGTACAGCGTAATGATTTGACTTACATACACCATGAAATGATCATCACAATAGTTTAGTGAACCCACCATCTCTTATAGATACAAAATTAAAGAAAGAAAAAAAATTTGTGTGTGTGATGAGAACTCTTAGGATTTACGCTATCAACGTTCATATATAACATACAGCAGTGTTAATTAGATTTATCATGTTGTGCATTCCCTCCCTAGTACTTATTTATCTTATAACTGGAAGTTTGGAGTACCATTTGAGTGTCTGCATCCGATTCCCCACCCCTCCCCCACCTTGCTTTCTTTTTTTTTAAATTTATTTATTTATTTTTGGCTGCCTTGGGTCTTCGTCGCTGCATGCGGGCTTTCTCTAGTTCTGGCGACCGGGGGCTACTCTTAGTTGCAGTGCGCGCGCTTCTCATTGTGGTGTTTTCTCTTGCTGCGGAGCAGGGGCTCTAGGTGTGCGGGCTTCAATAGTTGTGGCACGCAGGCTCAGTAGTTGTGGCTCGCAGGCTCTAGAGCGCAGGCTCAGTAGTTGTGGCGCACGGGCTTAGTTACTCCGCGGCATGTGGGATCTTCCCAGACCAGGGCTCAAACCCATGTCCCCTGCATTGGCAGGCGGATTCTTAACCACTGCACCACCAAGGAAGTCCCCCCCACCTTGCTTTCTGATTGCTTTTTAAGGAAGTTCTCTGATGTTCTCCCACCGAAAGATAACTGGGGGCTCAAATGGTTATTTGCATCTGAGGTTGAGTGTATATAAATCAGAAACTAAGGCTTGGAATGCAAAACTGGTCTTTGGAATAGAATGACTGAGCTTTTCGATGTTCATTCATCTTCTTTGTTTCCTGACTGCACTCTCCTTTTCCCCAGAACTGTGGCCATGAAAGGAGTAATTAGTAAAGTTTCAAGGAAGCAGCAATTGAAAAGTTCTTGGCACAATTAGCCTTTTGCCATTTATGCACAATTTGAGAAACAGTAGATTCTAATCCTGTTTTCAATTAAGATAATGGTTTCCTGGCCTTCAGCCTCATGACCCAGTAGCTGTAAGGAATTTGGGTTACTTTGTCTAGATTTACCACTGCAGGGTTGGAAGAGAGAAACAGGGAAATTATCTCAATAGGCTGTTCTAGAACAACTAAGAAGAATGACAAGCTCTGTATGTCTTCCAGGGTGAGCAAGGGTTTCCAGGACTTCGGGGGACACCAGGCTACCCAGGCATCCCAGTACGTTTATATTTCTAACTCCCCATCCAAGATATAAAGTACAATTACAAGGAGTTTCCTTTGGAATGACCACATACAGAAATCTGTCATGACCTTGGGGAAGTGTGAGGCAGCCGACAGTAGACATTCAACTAATAGTTGAGAAATGAATGAATAAATGCACTTTGAGACTTTGTTTTCCTTTTGAGGCACTGAATGGGAGGTGTGAACTAGACAGTGGGAGAGGCCTGGATTGTGGTGACTCAAGGATGAAAGAGAGGAGAGAAGGGCCCTGGAACTGGGACTTAGAGAGCTCCAGCATGTAATGTGAGATCAAGGACAATAAGCCTGTAACGGAGGAAGGGCCCTCAAGGTAGAAGAAAACAAGGAGGAGTGAATTCTGGAAGCCCAGGAAAGATGTTGCTAAATAACATAATAATAAAAATTTGACTGAGTAAATCTGACCATCTAATATTGGCCTTGGTGGATGATTCATGAATCCGGCAGCATCCCATCTAACAAGGAAGGAGTTTCTGCATCCAACCACAGATAGGAAAGGTTTTTAAAGCCAGAGAGGGAATGGAAAAAATGACATTATTAGCAAAGAATATATTGTTTTATTAACAAAGAAGGCATTGTCTTAGGCAAAGCTGCCTCTTAAGGGGAATGGAAGGTGTTATTGGGTGGAATATCTTATTAGTGCAGACCAGGAATTTCCAGGTTGGCGGGTCAAAGGTCACATTCCTAGGGTAGGTTAAAACCGTAGTCAGGTTAGGTATTTATTAAGTCTTGGTTTACTGCTGTGGACCTAACAGGAGTGATTCCATCTTGGACCCATCTCCTTTTTAACAATTTCCAGTAAAGGGGAGTGACAGCTGCCTAGTGCTGCTGAGAAATCCAGTAAGGTGGGAACTAATGTGTTGTCGGTTTCAGTAACATCAAAGCCACTGCAGACTTTAACTTCCATGACAGATGGAGGGAGGACGTAGACGTGAGTGTAAGAAAGATGTGAGAGATGAAGAGAGTGGGAATTTTGCCGATGACATGAAAGATAGACAAGGCAGTGTGGGGAGGGTGGATTTAGGGGGAGACTTTCTTTAAATGAGAAAGACTTGAGCATGTTTAAAAGCCAGTGGGAGGTACAGAGCAGGGAGAGAAGGCAGAATAGCAGGGAGGACAAAGCAGGGATGCTGTGTATTTGATTTGCCTCTGGTCGCTAATATGCCGCTCCTTTTCCTAGGGTGCCGTTGGTTTGAAAGGAGAGAAAGTAAGTTATTTGTGGCATGTTATTGTCAAAAAATCTCTAATTGTACATATGAAAGGGACTTGTATTAAACAATAAGACATAAGTAATTACAAATCAGATCTCATGATTAATTCAGAAATCATAGTAACTAGGACATGATATTTATTCCTATTGAACAACTTCTACTTCTTGTCATAGATATGTCTTCAGGAATACAAGTTTTGTATTACTCTTTAGGAAAATAGGGTCTGGGAAAAGAGAGCTGAACTTATGCTCAGGGCCCCAAATTCTAGATAAGGAATTGCCACTCATTTTGGTGTCTTGGGAAATGGTCTGTTATTCTTGTGTCTTTCTTCCCTCCACAGTAAATGATCAACTTTGGAAAATATGAAAATGCTTTAAATTCTTCAAAATGGAATAACTAAATAATCCTAAAGCATTTCTCTAAGTATATATCCTGAAAGCGCTTTTATCCTTGAAGCAATGTGACCTTGAATAACCATTTAAAGGAGTTTTGAAGATATAACATTGCTTATGTTTGATGAACTTCTTCATTTTCAAGGGGGCTCCTGCTGAAGGAGAAGGTGTAGCCCTTGATGGAAAAGGTGACCCTGGGTTGCCAGGAGCTCCAGGATTCCAGGTATGCACTTCAGAGAAGGTCCCTATCATTCTCGATCTCTTTCTCTCTGTCTCTCTCTTTCCACCTCTTTTTTCTTCTTCTTCTCTCTCTCTCTTCTTCTCCCTCTTTCTCACTCTCTTACATATATTCTTCATAGATATTCATATCTCTTCTATTTACATATTTACCTCATTTCATTCTAACACATTCACCTCATTATAAGAAACTACATTTAGCTCATATAAAAAAGGTGATCTTGTACATATGTCTTTTAGCCTCTTCTTAAGTCTCAATCACCCAAGCTTTACTAAATCTAAGAAGGAGCCTTCAAGGAATGGTTGTGTTCCACTTTGTATTTGTTGAAATCCCGGGTAAGATTGTATTACACGTTGAATACAATTTAAAATCGTGATATTACGTAACAGTCCTATTGTAAAGTTTGCATGATAGTAATATTTTATTTAACTGCACCTTTCTCCTGTTGAATAGTTTGCTTTCTGAGCTCTATGTACGTAGCCAGAGGGTGATCCAGAATAGATACAAGGACAGAGCTATTTGGTGGCTGTGTGTACTTTACTCTGTGGTTCAGAAGGATCTTTTGATAATAAGTTATTTGATCGGTATATGTTTTTGAAGGCCCTCAAAAAGCTTTCTTGCTGTAAAGAAGTAGGAAAAATAAACACGTCTTAGCCAAAAAAAGGGGGGGGATCTTTTGATACTACCTTTCAGGTTAATTAATCAGAAACATTTTAACTTAATTCAGAAGTATAGGTGGAGATTCCTGGGCAGAGATAGGAATTTGCCTGAGTGAGTCAAAGAGTTTGAGTTAAGGTTGTTGAACATCTATATGGTGAGCCACGGCAGCTAATGATGGGCTGCAAAACTGAAGAATGACACGGTTCGGAGCCATATAAGCTTTTGAGAAAAGATGCAGAATATGATGGCTCTTGTTTTTTTGCTTAGGAAGCATTTAGGGAGCCAGATGCTGAGGGCAGGGCATCTAGTAAGAGGAGACAGTAGCAATCTGGGACACGGATGTATCCCTTCAATGTGTATTGAGTGTTGGCCATGTACCACATTGAGCTACTGCTGAAAGTATAGCGGTGGGACCTTCAGTCATACAAGAAATCCTTATTACGTGCCAGGTAGGTTCCAGGGGCTATTTAGGTGCTGGGGATACCACAGTGCACAAATCTCCAAAAATAGTTTAACAAAAATGTTTGCCCTCATGGCACATTCTAGAAGGAGAAAATATTTAAAAATGTAAATTACTAAGTATATGTTGTATTAGATAGTAATAAATGCCAAGGAGAAAAATAATGCAGGGTTGGGGGATAGGAAGTGTCCAGATTAGAAGGAAGGTTGTGGCATTAGATCGGATGGGCAGGAAGGCCCCATGGAAAGGATAACGTTTGAATAAAGATAAGAAAAGGGAGAGAAAGTGAGTTATAGAGATATCGGGGGAAAGAGGATTCTAGGCAGAGGCAGAGCAGGTGGAAGGGCCCAGAGATAAGAGCGTGCTTGGAGAGGGAGAGAGAGAGAGAGAGAGGAAACATTTCTAAAAATTGTAAAACTCTTCTAAAGTAAAGCAACTGCTCTGGTCATTTTCCTGGAAATGGTACCATCAGGATGATCCTGGTAGCCTGTTATACATGGCAACACATGTTACACACGGCCTCTATTGAAATTAATTGCAGCCATAAATAAGAAACATTAGGCTCTGATTTTTCTAAAATAGTTTAATGCATTTAACTAATGGACATCGTTCTTCAGTGAGAAGTAAATTTAAACTTATTCTAATTCTTCTCTTAATTTAAAGGGTTTGCCAGGCCTTCCAGGTTTTCCTGGACCTATTGGTCCCCCTGGCCCTCCAGGATTCTTTGTGAGTATGAAGCCACCATTGCTGTAGACATCGTAACTAATAAAAGAATTATAGCCTAATATTTTAAATAGAGTTTTAGGCTTGATTCATTACCTGCTGTAATTTTAACTGGTGGATTTTTCTAGGGCTTTCCAGGAACCATGGGACCTCCAGGACCTAAGGTAGATGACAATTCATATGTTGTGTCAGCCAGAACATCCTAACCGATCTAAAAGCCAAACTCAGTCTGATTCCACATGTGGGTCACTGCTGGGCACCCCTCTGGAACTCACAAGGATTCCCAGCAGGGAAGTAAGCATGGCTAGCAGCTCTGCACCTCCTACTTCCCTTCTCCCTGCACTTCAGTAACTTGATCTTTGATACAAAGCGTCTTAATTCAATTATAAGGAGTTCCTCATCAGGAAAAGGGCAAGGATTCCTACTCTTTATGTTTCCCGCAACACTTTATATATTTTTTTACTGGGCTGCTTCCCAAAGCCAACCTGTTTTTATACTAGTAAATAAAAATGACTATTCATGGACTCATTAAGCACAGTCCTGCATTTCTTTCTATTACAAAGGCCAACTGTTAGTATGGGGGAGGAAAAAAACTTTTTCTTCTATCTTCTTAGATTCAGTGAGTGGGTTAACTGTAGGAAGAAAGTTTGATTTCATATGCATGTGGAGACCTCACAGAAATGAAATGAAAAACCCCAAAGAGGCAGTCAGACCCAGAGGCTTGTATACCATTTTAACAAAGGGTGATAAATTTGTGGAGGAGTGACAGGACAAAGGAAAAGGGTTTTGATCTTCAAGGGGCAGTAGATTGTGGAAAGGTCAATATATGGGGGGAAACTAATGGAAGATAAGTGTTATTTCAGTGAAGTTTGTTTATGCAGACTTAAGTGAGTGTTGTCTCCAGTTATGACTTGTCTTCTCTTCCTGGTACAGGAGAGGGGAGGGTGACACCTTCACAAAGGGAAATTTAGGCCCTGTCTTGAGGCAGATGGGGGAGAGCAAGGAACTTTTTCTGCATTTGCTGTTTCTCACTTGCCTTCAGCTCAAAATAATTCTTCTGCCAAAGTGGTATATTTTGGGGTGGCATATTCTGATCCCCTTCATTATTTTAAGTAAGAAAATGTTGAGCAAGGCTGAGCCCCACCAGGAAATTACTTACTATCAGAAAGCCTTTTTGTGTAGGGTACTTGCCAAGGTGCTTTCACATTTATTGTTTCATTGATGTGTGTACACACACACACACACACACACACACACACACACACACACACATACCCTGTGAGATGAATAGGTTCAGGTTAAGTGCTTTTCTCTACAGCTTGTGGCCTAATTGGGGGAAAATCTGCAAACTCAAGAGCAGAAAAGCCAAGACACATTGGTTGAAATGATAGATTACTGAAGAGAGATGATTCACAGACTTATCTCATGTCACTAACTTACTAGTGAAGTCAGGTTGCTTGAATTCTATTCTTAGTTCTTTTAAAGTTTTGAATTTCAGAATCCTGAAGATCAGCTACACATCCCTCTTATTTTTAAGATGGGGAAACTAGGGCATCAGGAAGTTACCAGCCAGAGGAAGCAAAATTGGCTGGTGGCTGAGCCAGAAAAATGTCCTCCGAGCTGGGTTCCTTCCCCTGCCGCACACCATCTCCTGTTATCACTTGCCCTATTAAGTAAATGCCTTAAGCTTTCTGCGCTTCAAGATCTCTACTTTTAAAAGAAACGTGTTGCCATTCCACTCCGAGAAATAGCTAAAATAACTTTTACAATACTAACATTACCATTAAAATATAAATGTTCAATTATAAACATTGAACCTTAATGGGTTTAGACTATACATTCATGTTCATTTTTTAAAAAATAATTTGGTTTTGTCTTTTCTTACAGGGTCACATGGGCGATAAAGTGATAGGACAAAAAGGAGAGCGGGTAATTTAAATTCTGTGGTTTATTTGTGGGCAAGATATTTTAAGTTCCCTAGCAATCAACTTCCACAATGTATTCATTAAGTCACATTGAAACGCAAGTATTTCCTGTGTCTCAGGTTCCATTTGCTTTATCTTCCCAGGTAAGAACTAAAGAGGAAACGTAGATCTCTCAAGCTTCGTTTTTTATTCCTGAGTGTGTTTGTCTTTAGGGTATGAAAGGATTAACAGGACCGCCCGGACCACCAGGAACAG
The DNA here is from genome assembly GCF_008692025.1 of Phocoena sinus. NCBI lineage: Eukaryota > Metazoa > Chordata > Mammalia > Artiodactyla > Phocoenidae > Phocoena > Phocoena sinus. The sequence goes on along the minus strand of NC_045769.1, from coordinate 11,471,395 downwards.
TTATCGTGACACTAACCGGCCTGGTTAACAGAACGGTAACTCTTCAATTTTATTATTAGGGTTGCACCTTCCCTTTTCTGGGATGAGGTCCTTTGATCCCTTACCTCTTTTATAAGCTCTGTCACCTAAACCCAGCTCAGCCAACCTGGGCCTCTGGATTTTATTCCTGCTCCATCTTTTACTTGAGAACTAGAAAACATAAAATGGGGAAGATACAAGGCAAGCCACTCCCAACATTCTTTTTTTTTTTTTTTTTTGCGGTACTCGGGCCTCTCACTGCTGTGGCCTCTCCCTCTGTGGAGCACAGGCTCCGGACACGCAGGCTCAGCGGCCATGGCTCACGGGCCCAGCTGCTGCTGGACCGACCGGGGCACGAACCCACGTCCCCTGCATCAGCAGGCGGACTCTCAACCACTGCGCCACCAGGGAAGCCCTCTCCTGACATTCTTGAAGGAAGAGCCTAGATCTAATTTTGCTCACCCATTATCCCCATCCCTCTCCTTGTTGCTAACATAGGGTGGGTATACGGTGAGTATTTTTGAATAAACAGTAGCAAAATGGTGTGTGGCTCTGATGCAATTGGGTAGCAATGACCTAAAGATAAGGGTAGAGCAGTATCATAACCAAATGGGACATTTTTACCTGCCGTCATAACCCCAAGGCAATGTGGCCCCCACTCCTCTCCAAGGACACTGTGACTCGTTATTTTGACATTATCATGTGCTTTTTGCTCCCACACTGGGGTAGCTAGAAGGACCAGAGGATGGAATTGAATCAGATGCTCAGAAGAAGTGCATCCCAGCATCATACACCAATCCTAGACACCAGGTTGATCCTGGAATGTCTGGGAAGGGGAATGGGGAGTGAGGGGGAAGCTAACAATTTTCTTGTGGATTAACTAAGAAATAAACATAAATCATCCTTCTCCTTTAAACTTATGATTAATTGTTTTTAATAATAGCTTGATTGCAATATAATTCACATACCATAATTTTCACCCTTCTAAAGAATAAAATTCATGGGTTTTAATTATAATTAACTTTTAACAGCATTATTGAGATATCATTCACATGCCATAAAATTCACTTATATAGTGTACAATTCAGTGGCTATTAGTATAGTCATGGGTTATGCAGATATAACCATGTGCAATTTTAGAACATTTTCATCACCCCCAAAAGAAATCCCTTAATCATCTCTTTCAATATAATTAATTTTTAATGATAGAAATTATCAACACAAAACTAGAAGGGTTAAAACAGAACATGGTGAAGTTTTATATGGCCAAAATACTAACTCTCATTGAAGACTGGAAAAAAATTGGCTGAGGAGAATAACTGAACTTTTCAGAATTAATCAACAAAAGTATATTTAATAAAGTCTAAAGCTTTATTGGCTGAAAATTGATGGGAAAAAATCTTGTTTTGACAAAAGCAAGATCTGGAAGATTTGACCCAGGGGACAAAATTGAGTTATTTATAAAAATGATGCCCTCAGGAGGATACTCACATTGGGAAAAAATTGATTTTGAAAATTATATTTTCACAATATAGGAATAAAATGTGATAAGGGCAAAACAAACCTAATTAATGAATTCAATCCTCGTTGTAACATTTACTCAGAGAATTGTTGATCTCAGTGAAAATAATTTCAGCATATTAAAAATGAAAGTAAACTGCATTAGAGATGATCTAATTGTGCTTAGAGAAAACTGATTCAAGAATTAAATTAGTTTAATACAGTTTGATCTAAAGGAGACTTTCATTTTTTTTTTAGAAAAAGAAAAGGTTGTAAGAAGGATATATTGTACAGCACAGGGAATAGAGCCGATATTTTATAGTAACTATAAAAGGAGTATAAAAATCTTGAATCACTACATTGTACACCTGAAACTAATATAATATTGTAAATCAGCTATACGTCAGTTTTAAAAATAAATAAAATATAGCACACAAAAAGTTTGTATATTGTTTCAGGGGGTTCCCAGGTATAAAATTCAAAATATGAAAATTCATAATGTGGTGTGTTAACAGGAGGTATATAAGTAGCTTGAAAATCCAATCCATTGAACAGACAGAGGACTTTTCCAAGTATAGTCAATAATATCTTGTTTGATCTGTTTGTAATGACCTTAACTTGTTTTTGTGACAGGACCTCAAGGGGGAGAAGGGAGACCAGGGAGCCATGGGCCAGTCTGGACGCCCTGGACCCTCAGTAGGTCACTAAGAATCATGTTGTTCCCTTGAAACAAAAAGCAGAACCTTAGAGCATATTTTGATGTATGATCTACCTTTAAATCTTAATATTAGCTAAAGCACGGTAGTATTTTACCGCAGAGATCGTAAATACTAGAATTATTTTATGGCCACTTCTAGCTGAAATCCCTGCACTGTTTTACGTGTACCCAATGGCACCCATCTTATGATTTATCTCCAGCATCTGTTTTTAAATTAATATTCATAAATAAGATGTCCTTCTCAGATAACCCACCATTTCAAAAATTTTAACAGAAGGGAAAAGTTAATAAAAATCAATGTAAGTCAAAAATCAATAATTTACAAAACTTGACCTAACTCTCATTAATACAGGGGCCACCTGGAGAATCTTACGGATCAGAAAAAGGTGCTCCTGGAGAACCAGGCCCGCAGGTGAGTTTGGAAATTCAGTGTCATGTGCAACCTAAATTAGTAAGTACTCGGGACTCTTGAGGTCGTGAATATAAGGTGCTTAACTCAAACTAGCTTAGATTTTCTAAACTTTTTTTTTTAATTTGGGAGTTAGAATTTATTTGTTCAAGTATCTGAGAAGTTTAAGGTTAAAACAAGCTTCAAGGACTTCTGAACCTGAAATGAAACGGGCAGGACTCTGTCCATTTCACTTCTGCTCCTCTCTGTGTATCAGCCTCATTCTCTTCTTTGACAAACGATCTTCATCCATATAGGGGGTGATGGGTAAAAAAAGAGGAGAATGTAGAAGCAACAGAGGCTCACTCTCCCTCCCAGCTCTATTTTGCAAAGATTTAAACACATATATTGTTTTAAAAGTCTAAAAATTATACGCTGGGAATATATTTTTTTCTAAGAAAAAATATTCAACTAATATGATTTTTAATTTTATCATATCATTTATTATTTTATCATAATAGTTAATCCCAAAAGCCCTGTCTGTTTGAATGCTGCAAAATACCTTTTATACATATATTTAAATATAGGCACATCTGGAGTTCAGGGCATTGCCAACACCGCAAATGAATAGACTGTGAATGCCTCCCTCTCTCTGGATTTTCCTGTTTGATTCTCTGCTCAGTGCTTCCTTGATTTTCCTTCTAAGCTTTGATGGGTAGTGTTAACTCTAGTTTAAGCTTAGCTCTTAGTATCCTCTCCTTTTTCCAGTGACCCTCCCTAATTTCCCATTCTGACTGGCTTCTGCCTTCCCCGGCAAGAGAAGGTCATCACCTGTTCTGTGGTTAATAGTTTTTCCTTTTAATAAGTGGGGGAAACCTCAGTCAGGCTTTCTTGCCTAAGGTCAAGAGATGATCATATCATTTCATTTTTCATGTTTATTGAAATTACCCATATTTATTAAGTTACGTGTTTTTGTTTTGTTTCTGTTTTAGGGAAAGCCTGGAAAAGATGGTGCCCCCGGTTTCCCTGGCACTGAGGTAAAGACGTGACTTGGCCCGTTAATATAGTGAAAGTGTCGGTCCTATTAGACAAAAGGGTTTTTGAGAGTCACTAAGTAGTTTTAAGCAAACCAAAAGCATATAGCTTTTAAAAATTATGTTTGAGAATCATAGTGTTACACCCTCACTGTGGAGAGAGGTCATCTGAGCACATTTTTTTTTCCCGAAAGGAGTTTAAAGCACTTTGCTTCCTACAGAAGAGATTGATTATCAATGTGTCTTCTGACCTACGCACTTTGCTGTTCTCCGTAGGGAGCCAAAGGCAGCAAGGGTTTCCCTGGGTTAAGGGGCGAAGATGGCATCAAGGTAATTCCCTTACTAACATCTATCTTCAGCTTTTTTAATTGGTTGGGTTTGGTCACCCTTTCCCCACACGTCCTGAAACTCGGTACAAGGAATTGCAATTAGAGCTCACTGAAACATCTTAGCCTATTTGTTAAGAAGAAACAAGAGATGTGGCAACTATATTTGAACACTTGAAGGGGAAAGATATTGCACCTGTCCTCTGTAGTAGAAGCTGACTTAGGACGAGTGAGATTTCAGCTCAAATCTCAGCTGAGATTTCAGCTCCCTGAGGAAGAAGCTGGAAAGGACCTGCGATTGGAGGAAGTTTCAGGTCATCAGAGGTCAAGGGTAGGCTGGTCCCCGTGAGTCTCAACCTGGGTCACGATGTACTGAAAGGTCATCATCAGTTAACTGTGGACCATATTCCACATCATTGTTTCTGACAACACGTTACAGATATTTTCAAATAGTTTTCGTAGGTAGGTATATATGCAGATTCAAGATTTTTATCCTGTGTTAATATCGTTTCCAGTAGAATCCTGGAATGCCCTCTTGAGTAGGTAAGAAAGGAGGTTGATTATAGCTGGGACACCGGGAATTGCCTACAACCCACAGCCTGGTTTCCCTGTGCCTCTATTCTGGGTGGGAACAGGAGAGCACGCAATGATGCAAACATCCTTTGAAGGGAGTGATGTGGAAGAAACCTAGAGAACAAGAGCCACTTCTTCCAGACCTTGTAGATAAGATTCTTGACTCAGATATGGCCCTCCAGGAAGATAATCACAAGTAGTATCCCTTTCATGTTAACTTGGTTTGTACATTTCATAGAAATAACATCAATTCTAGCATAGATTTGTTTACCTGTGCATTTTGGTTTCTAAGTTTACCTGACATGTAAATACTTTTGATTAAAGTGCTCATAATTTCTAACTGTCTTCCAACATAGGGGTGGAAAGGAGACATGGGCCCTCCAGGATTTCGTGGTCCAGTAAGTGTAATTAAAGACCATTTTAAGGTCATGTTTGATCAAGTCTTTCAAAATATCAAGGAAATTTTGAATCATTGTCTCTTATTGACTGCTATGATAGAGATTACAGTATTTACCTTTTTATCAAACTGGGGCAAAAGAAATAGCTGTTGTCATTATTTGTCCATTTGATAATGGACAAGTATTTTTCTTTGGTCCTACTTGGTCCCTGGAATGCACTGGCCATGCCCATCCTGGGCTGTAGAGAAGAAAACCTTTGTCTAATCAGGCCTGGCCCAAGGTAAGTAATTCCTTGCCCTTAAGTAGGGCAGGAAGGCAGCAGAGGAGGACTGCTTGGGCAGCAGGGTGGCCGTCTCCAGCTGGGCCCCATTAAGACAGCCCTGCACTGTGAGGCAGCAGCAGCTCAGCCCTGGGTTGAATACAGGACCAGCAAAAACCAATGACCCCAGCCCATGCTCCTTAGCGGCAGGCTGTTTCCTCCCCTCCCCGGCGTGAACATGGATTTGATGTCTGTCAGCTCCTGACTGCAGGGTGGCTACATTTTACAGAGTGACTCTGCAGCTTAAGGAGATGAGTGCAAAAGACCCAGGCTCTGAGGTCTGGCCTCTTCCTTTCCTGCCTCAAAAGACGGTGGTTCTCACGTTCAGTGTGACTGTGCAGGTGTGACAGAAAGCTCCTCCATGGTGGCAAAGGAGTCACTGGGGGAGTGTGTGTGCGTGTTATTACAAACGCAGTTCTCAGACCCTTCAGGCTGAGTCAGTCAACTCAGTAACCGGAGGAGGGTCCCAGAAATCAGCCTCTTTACACTACAAGCAAATGATTCAGATGGCAAGTAATCCCAAGATACTTTTAAGGGGTTGCTGGGAAAATGAAAGAGGCTATTCTGTGAAAGTACTTACTTGGAAGGTACTCACATGTCTTTACGGCTTTTATGATGGAGGAGATTATTACATTATTAGTACTATGATTAGTAGTAATTCTTTCTTGTGATTTTATACTGTTTAACCACAAAGCTCTAGTTACCTATTCTTTAAACAAGTCAGTGAACTAATTGGCCCCGTGCAACGTATGAAAAAACTAAGTTTTTAAAAAACTTTTATACTTCCATCTTCTTTCTATCTTCTTTTCTCATGCTCAATACCACATAACTCTGCAGCTTCTGCTAACTTCAGAGGAAGTTCTGCTTTGGAAGTAGATGGTTAAGGAGACCAGCAGTAGGTCCACTGATCACTTCAGAAATACGTAATAGTCGGGCTTCCCTGGTGGCGCAGTGGTTGGGAGTCCGCCTGCCGATGCGGGGGACACGGGTTCGTGCCCCGGTCCGGGAAGATCCCACGTGCCGCGGAGCTGCTGGGCCCGTGGGCCGTGGCCGCTGAGACTGCGCGTCCGGAGCCTGTGCTCCGTGGCGGGAGAGGCCACAGCAGTGAGGGGCCCGTGTACTGCAAAAAAAAAGAAATACATAATAGTCCTTGGACTGAGGAAACCTTTGTCTGAAGGTCAACAGTGTCCTGAAATTTAAAGAAACAATCAATGAAGTATTCTTGATGTGTAGGTCCCAATATACTTTGAAATACATTTAGTCCTCAGGACAATCATTTTTAAAAAGTGAAACCGAATAGAATAAAAAAATCAGAGTTGATCATATGTTGTAAGAAGTCACTATTTTGTGAAACTTTCATTTCTGTATACATATTCACACATATATAGATATGTATATGTATATTGAAATGTGTATGTGTGATTTGGGCCACATCATAAAATGTATTTCTAATTGAAAGCCCATGAAATATATGATATCATGATACCAGATTAACTTTTATTTTTAAATGTATCCATCCCATATACTTAACTGCCATATCCTTCTGACACATAAACCTATGAATTCAGGAAAATAAGGAAAGTATCATTGTAGCCAGAAAAGAAGAAACTGAAGTAATTGCATTTGGCGAGCTGTCCATAAATAGCCGTCTTTTTTCTTTATTAATTTCTTTTTCCTTTAAGACAGAATATTATGATGCATACCAGGAAAAGGGAGATGAAGGAATTCCAGGCCCACCAGGGCCCAAGGGAGCTCCTGGCCCACAGGGTGAGAATAAATTTCTTCCTAAAGCATTTGCTGATCATTCCATGTCTTTCTTTCAAGGCAAAATGTATAGCATGTGTTTACAGACCCAGAACTAGCAAGAAGAGAAGGGAGGTCTCCTAATGTTCATAGGTGGTGATATTTTTTGGTGTTTCCTAATTTTCATAAGAAAATTCCATAGGTGGTATACAGTAGAAGGTAACTGAATTATCTTTATGTAGGAAAGCATAACGTTCAAGTCTGGTAGGAAGACACAAACATTACTGGAGAGAAGGAGGTGGGAGTGTCCGAAACCAGCAATCTCAGTGGGATACAAAAGAGAAAATGGAGTCCCTGAAAAGCTATAATTTGAGCAAATCCACACAAATAGTGACAAGAAGGAACTGAAGTCCTGGTTTTCTGACTTCCAGCATCATGAATTAAAGTCACATTTACTTACGTTCTATCTCTTTTGATAGATTGCAAAGATCTGGCTAATAGCTCTTATCTCTTACTACACATTAAAATCCCCAGGAACTGCTAAATAAGAACCATGTCCAGGTCCCATCCCTGTGGTTCTGATTTAATTGCCTGGAGGAGGGCCCTGGATACTGGCAGATCGTTAAAGCTCCCCAGATTAATTCTAATGTGCAACAGGATTAAGAACCACTGATCTAGGAAAATTATTGATATAAATAAGATTTCAAAGAAGAATTTTACTTAAGAGGGGTAAAAGTCTCAGTGTACTTAAACAAATGGACAGATAAGTATTAGACATGGATTTTTAAAAATCTGATATGCTTACTATAAATCACTCATATACATCAAAGAATTAGAGCCCTATGCAGTGTTACAGCTATAAGCGATCGGAGATGGATCCAGACCAAACTCATATTCTTGACAATTCCAGCTATTTAATATTCTGGCATCTGAATCATCCCAGCAAAATACCAAACACAGAGCCGACTCTTAGGAAGTGTCTTGTTGAATTATTTGAAGATGATAAAGTAGCATGATTTACTTTTTTAAAAAAATTGAAGTATAGTTGATTTACAATATTATATTGGTTTCAGGTATACATATTTCTCTCTGCTGTACCATATATCCTTGCTGCTTATTTATTTTATACATAGTAGCTCATGTCCCTTATCCCCTACCCCTGTCTCTCTTCCCTCCCCCTTTTTGAGTGCTAGACATCTAAGATGAACTTAGTTTCTTCTTTAGAGTTTGTTTAAATGAGTGAAGTTTTCTCATATTTACCTCTGTGAGAGTGGAGAAAAAGTATGAAAAATGTATTATTATATTATTATTATATCGTCATCCAAGATTTCAACAACCAGGGGGAGGGAATATTTACATCTTTGTAAACAATTAATTGCTATTATGTATTCACAGGTCCCAGTGGTCCCCCTGGAGCCCCTGGAAGTCCTGGTAGGTACATGTTTCTCAGGATACCAATAGAAACGCTATTAAATGGAAAACACACTGCTCTCTAGTGAGTCTACAGTATTTACATAAGACAAATGTTTCATTAATTGACATACAAGTGTTTCCAACTTCTTAATCGTTAACTTTGTGACCTGCAGGGGAAAAGGGAGTGGAAACTGGGAAACTGACACAAAGTAATAAAGAAATGCTCTTTTTTACTTCTCAGTAGTTTTAACTAAGTGTAAGACAGTAACTTCAGTGTAAGGAGCAGAAGGCTTGAAACTCAGAAGAGGCACAGAGCTAGAAAAACAATAATTTTATGGCAACTAGCTTGCTTAAAATGATAGTTTTCATAGTGTATCACAAGTTGCCTAAAGACACATAGATTACAGCTGTTGTGTAAAGTTTTAATTTTAAAAATATATTGTTTGTGGTACATAGACAATTCTGTGAAGTGGAAAAACTATCCATGAGTCATTTGAGTGGTTGCCTCTTGAGAGAGGAAGAATAGGATCAAGGATGGTTAAAGATCAACCACCGTAGCCTCAGTTATAACTGTCGTACCGTAATGTGTCATTTTGTAAAGGAGACAAAACTAAGAACAAAATAGCAAAGATTTAGTAAGCCCTGCCATGGACTATATTTTTCTCTGTACTATGCTGTATATTTAAACTATTTCATAATTTTGAAAATGAATTAAAATTAAACAGACTGAAGAACTACATGTATATTATAACCCTATTGCAAAAGAAAAAGATCAATGGATAAATATTATGTGTTCTTGCATATGCGTGGAAAAATATATACCAAACTCTTAACAGCAGGTATTTCTTGAAGTTGAAATGATGCAAAAGGGGATTTTAAAGGCCTGACCAAATATTAAGAAAGACTTCCTTCCAAGTAATGAATAGAATGGTTTAAAAAGCCAGCAAGTGAAAATTAAAAAGCTCTAAAACAGATGTCAATCCGAAGGATTATTAGCCTTTAGGCCAAAATCTTCAAGCTCAATAATCAGAAATAATCGGATATTACCCCCACTGGTTTCTCAGCAGAGATTCTTAACTATGAGGCAGAGATTTGAGACTGCCCTTCTCACATCCGGGTCATTTTAGAAGGGACAGAAGAAGGGGGTTTTGTATCACCTGGCATGGCTTCTCCCCCAGGAGATGCCTGCCTCCCCCAGGGTACCCTTTAATATAACTAAGACGATTGGCAAGAATAGAGTCCAATTACAATTTTCTCTCTTTCTCATTGGAGACCCTGAAAGATAGGCATCTTTTAGTCTCTAATAAAAAGAATTTATAAAATAACATATACTGAAGAATTTCTCCTGAAGTCCTTTTGAATCAAGAGACTACAGTGCATCCCAACCTCTGTTTCAGCCCCTTGTAATAAGTCACATAAATTATCTTCTTGAAATGGAATGGTCTGAGCTCTGCTGTATTGTGATAGTTTAACAAGGCCACAGATAAGGGACATCAGATAATTCACTTTTATATGCTCTATATACTTTTCAATTGTACAACTTTTATAAGAATATATCACTTTTTGCAATTGAAAAACAAATGTATATTAATCAGGGAAACATCTAAAAAACAATAAATGATTATTTTCTCCAAGGGTCATCAAGGCCTGGCCTCCAAGGAGCCCCTGGAGTACCAGGAGCAAAAGGAAGTAAAGGCGAGCGAGGACCCCCAGGAAAGAGCGCAGTGGGGCTTCCCGGGTCCCCTGGCTGTCCTGGTTCACCAGGCCCTACAGGGTTGCCAGGACCTCCAGGACCACCAGGTAAAGATGCCCTTTTGCGTACGTTGCCCGGTGACAGAGATCTGCCCATCGGGGGCGATGAACCTTACGCGCGGCTTGGCCATCAGTGTGGACCGTAGGAGTTATGTTTCCACTGGAGTTTCATTTATTAACTCTCTGTGGAAGCAGCTACGGTGGCAGGGCTACTTTGCAAGCGCAGCCCGGTGTTAGCCTGAGTTCCCACAGAGGGTGGAGCAGGAAACAGGGACAAGGGGAGAGAAGCAGGGAAGGAATGACCATTATCAAGTTGGCCTAGGCCAAGCGCAACTGCTCATTCAGTCCCTGGAGACTATCTTCCAAGAAGCTGTATAACTTCGTCTCAGGATAATCTTTCCTGGGGAGACAAAGAGGCAAGAATTTCCCCACCAGACCCTATTTCGCATGGGTCAAGGTTGTGCCCCACAGGACGGGACTAACACCCTACCATCCCCACCCACATCCCCCCACAGACACACACTTCCAGGCTGTGTTGGCATGGCTCCTGGGGCATCCTGTGGCTTGTCATCAGCAGGGAAGCCCCAGGACAGGAGGCTAGAGGTGTGCAACATGGACCAAAGCAAGATGCTGCCAGGAAAAGTGGGTCAGAAACCAGCTGCAGCCCAGAGGCTCTGAAGCGGTACCTGGAAGTTCTGATGAAGTTATCCTTTTCTCTCCATCCCCTGATAGAGCCACTTAGCATTCTGTATGTGGCTGATAGGGATATAGAACCTCAGGAACATACAGATCGCTCTATATATTTTTACATGCCTTTCCTGGCAGGTTCCTGGGAGGTCTTGTGTTTTATACCCAACCCTCCTACTAGCCTTAAGAATCTTCCATGCATCAGTGATATTTTTAAGAAAGGAAGAAACATTATTTATAGACAATATAATTATAAACATAGAAAATTAAAAAGAATAATCTGGAAAACTCTTAGTAGTAATAAAATAATTCAGTTAAGTGTCTAGTTATATGAGCAATATTAAAAATAAAGAGAGTTCCCTGGTGTTCTAGTAGTTAGGATTCGGCACTTCCACTGCCGTGGCCTGGGTTCAATCCCTGGTCGGGGAACTAAGATCCCAGAAGCAGCACATCACGGCCTAAATAAATAAATAAAAGCTTTCCTTTAGGCTAACAACAATCTAAGAAATTATCCTATTAACACAAGACAATGTCTAAGAACAAGCTGTTAAGCTATGGAGTGGATCTATGGAAAACAAAGCAAAACTCAACAAAAATACTTTACTGTATATCAGGGGTTTGAACAACTTCTAGCCCTCCAAGTCTTTCTCCAGGTGTAGGTTTTGTGTCCTCATTTTATCCATGACAAGCCTGATACGCACAGCTCACTAAGCTCAGGAATGTTCAAATCAGGATCTGGCCCACAGGGCGCCTGCCGTAGATCAGCTCCCGCTCCAAAGGCACCATGCTCCCTCGCCCTTCAGAGACTGTTCTTGTTTCTTACCCTTTCTTCTCTAAGCAACACCTATCTGTCCTTCCTGTTGGAGCTTCAAAGTCCTGCAGAAAGTTTTCACTGAGCCCACCTACCTCTTATAACACTCAGGTTTATCCTGATCATAGAATTTTCCACATTGCTTGTCTGAGTCAGTTTCCCCTATAAGACTCAAAGCTCTTTGAGGTCAGGGAGTGTCTCATTTACTCTTTGAAGCCCAGCATACAGCATGGGGGCTGGAACATTGTAGGTACTCAAATATTTGTTGAGTTAAATATGAAATGAATATGAAAATGTATAAGTATCTACAAATGTATAAATGTAAAAGTATACATGAGTCTACGTTAAGTGTAAAAGTGCCATAAGATTTTACTTTTTTTCTATTTTTTAAATTCAGTTTGTTTTATTGAAGTATAATTGATGTACAACATTATATTAGTTTCAGGGGTACAACATATTGATTCAATATTTGTATATATTATGAAATGATCATCACAGTGTCTAGTTAGTGTCTGTCACCATACATAGTTACAATTTTTCTCTTGTGATGAGAACTTCCAAGACCTATTCTCTTAGCAACTTTCAAATGTGCAACACAGTATTATTAACTATAGTTACCATGCTGTATATTTCATCCCTATGATGTATTTGTTTTATAAGTGGAAGTAGATTTTACTGTTCAGAGATAACTACCCATTCAACTTAAAGACACAGATAACTGGATCACAAAATAAGCATTCTTTCATAATGGAACAGACATAATATAACACATACATATTCCATCCAAATTAAATGTTTCCACTGTTACCTGTTGCTCTGAAATTGGGGGAAGCTATAGGTATTGTTTGTACATATTTAGTTTCATCAGCATTGCCTTCAACCTATATTGGAAATGGCAAGACCAAAAATTAGATCATAGAACACAACAATTGGAGAGAATTAACTATTGACCGTACCATTATAATAGCAGATGTATGTGGAAGACTGGGAACAGCTTTCTTGAAAAGCTGCTTTAAGAATGACAAACTCGGGCTTCCCTGGTGGCGCAGTGGTGAGAGTCCACCTGCCGATGCAGGGGACACGGGTTCGTGCCCTGGTCCGGGAAGATCCCACATGCCGCTGAGCGGCGAGGCCCGTGAGTCATGGCCACTGAGCTTGCGCGATTAGAGCCTGTGCTCCGCAACGGGAGAGGCCACAACAGTGAGAGGCCCCCGTACCGCAAAAAAAACAAAAACAAAAACAAAAAACTAGCTTTGGTGTTTTCTCTTTGTAGGTGGTATTGTTCTTCGCAGAGGTCCCCCTGGAGATGGTGGACCTCCAGGCCATACAGGGTCTCCAGGAATCCCGGGAGTCGATGGGCCCAAAGGTTGGTTCAATCAGTGATGTTTCTCAACTAGAATAAGCCATTCTCATCATCTTTATTATCACTGATTTTATATTTCCCTGAGACAACAATGACCCCAAAATAGGAGACAGTCAGAGACGGCTTCTTTTCCAAAAGGATTACCTAACGGTATTTATTTATCTGGAAATGAATCATTTATTTAGCACCTATGCAATAAATCATTGGCTCTTCCTAGTATGTGGGTTGTAGCCTGCACTCAAGGAGAGAAACACTGAAATAGTAAATATTTAATACTAGGCTCTTGGGATTTCCTCTCTCAGAACGCAAAAAATAAGCTCAGATAAAGTAAGCAGGTATAATAGATGAATGATGTTTTTATTAATATGTACAATGTCCTAAATGATTTTCACTACATGAAAAAATTTTTAGGCGTAACGAATGATCGTGTGGTTCGAAAATATGTCCTTTCTAAGGACTCGGCATGGGTTTGTGAGTGATGCAAGTGTGTTCTCATTGCAGGGGAGCCAGGCCTTTTGTGCACACAGTGTCCTTGTGTCCCAGGGCCTCCAGGCCCCCCAGGATTGCCGGGGTTAGATGGCGTAAAAGGATTCCCAGGTACAGACAATTTGCACACAAGTATCTTTTCAAGTACCGAAAGGGTCGATTCATTGGGCAGGAAGAAAAGGCATCAGACTGCTAGATGTCAGGATGTGGTTTATATGAATTTAGAGGGAGACTTTCAGAAACATACTCTGTTAACATAAAGGAAGCCAAAAATCCCATAAAAGCTGGCATTTCCCCTTATTCCGTCTTAGTTGCTGAACTCTAGCAAACCACTGTGTTATCCAGGAATTGTAAACTCACTTTTCTACAGGGGACCAGCTGGTAACCTGGAGGAGTGAAGCAGCCATACCAAACACAAACCACTTTTTTCTTCCATAAAGAAATAAGCCCCTGGGACTTCCCTGGCAGTCCAGTGGTTAAGACTCTGGGCTTCCACTGCAGGGGGTTGAGGGTTCGATCCCTGGTTGGGAAATTAAGATCCTGCAGGCTGAGAGACGTGGCCAAAAAAAAAAAAAAAAATGCAAGAAACTGTCTCCCATTCTTTTTTTCAAGAGACATGACCCTTCTCAGTCTAATTTTTCATGTTCCCCCTTTTGATATCATCATGGGCACATGCACTATTTCACATTATTCTTAACCGTACAAGCATGATAACAAAGTTCGCCAGTGGCCCCAGTGTTGGGGAAGATAAGGAGTGGTGAGGACTTCAGTAAACTGAAGGGGCTACGCAGTAAATGGGGAGGTGCCATCAGGCACTCAACTCCAGCCTGTTGTTACTTGGCAGCCTTTTAGGCTCTGTGCTAATAAATCTTCCAATTTTTCATGGGAAGAATAAAATTGGGATTTTTTATCTGAAATCTCATGTTTTAAAAAAAATATTAGCCGTCAACTTTTGAAGGAAAAAACATTTCATAGGCCAGTATCCTGAGGACTAAATAAAGCATATGTCGCTTCCCTTGTCGACCTCTGTGCCAGACCAGAACTCTCCACCTCAGCGCTGTTGCTCCAGGCTGTCTCTGCCTCAGCTCTCCTACCTTCCCCTTCCCTGGTCATAGAAATGACCATGGACAAAGCCTTGAAGTAGAAAAAGTCTCTATTTTATTAGTTGGGTTCCTCTGCCCCTGTGCCACTCTGCTGGCTACCCAGGGCCTTCACGTGGTATCACACACCATCTAGGTTCTGCCATTAGCACCTTGGTCTATAGACACCATCCTCAAATGATTTCTCATTAACTAATAAGAGCTCTCAAGTTACAGAGCCCTTGCTCAGTGCCCTAGGCATGGTTCTAGATGTCTTCTGTGCCTCCATCCCTTAGTCCTCATGTCAACCCTAGAGCTAAGTGTTACATTAACCCCATTTAACAGATGAGGAAGCTGAGGTATCAGATGACATAGCTAATAAGTGGTAGAGCCTGACCCCAGTCCGGACACTGTCCTCTGGAGACATGCTCCGCCTTCTACACTGGAACCCCTTAATTGCTGTACCAGGCACTGCCCTTTGAGCCAGGTTAATCCAAAGCTCTACCTTTGGAGCTAAGAGCTAAAAGCTCTACCTTTGGAGATAAGAGCATGTTTGCATGTTACCACCATCCAGTAGACATTTGCATTGACACAGAGTCTTCGGGGAGGCTTGGTCTCAGTCCAAAGAAGAAAGGCTCATGGTGGCAGCTGCGAGCACTGTGGCCAGCCAGTAGAGGACACGCATTAGGGCAGGGATCCTTTGTCACCCTCAAATCCTACCCACCTCTTCATGAAGGCCTTAGTTGCTTTGCAGTGACTGCCCCCTGACTCCCTGAGACAAGCCTGACAGGAAAGGATGGGGCAAAGAACAGGGGGCAGTGTTTTTCATACAGCACCTATTTGACGCCCAAGTCTCTGGGGGAAATGTTAAAACAAAAACTAAAAGGAAGGGAGGAAGGTAAAGAACAAAAGGAAAGCCATCATAATTTTCCTACATCCCCAGAGCGATCTCTGGCCCAAGGCTGGTGATGCAGGCAGGCAGCTCACTGCTGCTAACCAACCAGTTGCATTGCTGTATTTTCCTTGGTTTTCCTACATTTGAGGTACTACAGGTATAGCTCAAAGAGATACATAAGCAGTAAAACTGTTTGGATTACTATACAAAAAATTCTCCTGGCTTAAATCTTGCAAAAAAAAAAAATCTGAATAAACATTTGTTAATAAACTGACCTGAGATCCATCCAAAAGTTCCTCTAAAGGGATCCTCTTTACAGAGACAGTTAAATAGAGGAAGTATAAAATAATACAATAAAACGCAATTTGGCAACCGATATACAAAGCCTCAGAAAGATTTGTACCTGTTTGGACCTGCAGTTACACTTTTAGCAATTTATTGTAAAGTAAATCTTTGGATAAATTTGCAGAACTAAATATCCAGAGGTATTTATCATAGCATTGTTTACAACAACTAAAGTTGAATAAGACAATCTTAATGTCTAAAAATAGCTGTTAGCTGAATGAATGATGGTTCACCCATACAATAGGCTACCATGCAGCCATTTAAAGGGAAGCTATAAGTCCATATTTATTGACATATGTACAGTATGATTCCAGAAAAGTGTATTACGAGTCCTATGCATTTATGGATATAAAATTTTATGAGTAATGCACATGAAAATTTTAGCAAATACTGTCATCTGGTGGTAGATTTATGCGTGATTTTTATTTTATTTTTATACAGCAAGTTCTTATTAGTTATCTATTTTATACATATTAGTGTATATATGTCAATTCCAGTCTCCCAATTCATCACACCACCACCGCCCCCGTATGTGTGATTTTTATTCTCTTTCTGTATTTTTTTTTACAATGAACACCCATTACTTTTATCATTAGAAGAAATAAATGTGTCTCCTTAAAATTATAAAGACGAGAATTTTAGGAAGCTAAAATTTAAGAGTTCTTATTTTGAATGTTATCTCTTGTTCCAGTTATTTACTCCCATTCTTACCTTGCACTGTGTGTTTTAATAAAGAAATTTTCTTTCTTCAGAAGAAGACATCCTATTTTCTTCACATACTGCATTACCCTGGCTGTTCAGAGTTTTGTGTTCAATGTATACTTAATAATTTACTGCTTTCAGGAAGACAAGGGGCAGCTGGCATTAAAGGAATCCCAGGGTCCCCAGGAAGCGCTGGTCTTCCAGATTTCCGGTAAGATTCATGGTTTTAAAGCTTTATTTACTTTCAATTTGGAAAATGGAGCCCTCCGGAAATATGGTTGCGCCCCATATAGGTTGTCAGTTTGGTGCCTGGCAAGGAGCACTTAATAGTAAAGCACTTAGTAGATACTTGTTGATTGAATGAATAAATGAATGATGTGCGAAAGAATAAGTGAATGAATTAATGAATTTATAATCATTTCAAATGGCATCAGAGACAGAAGCTGATCAGTGGCTGCCTGGGGCTGAGGCTGGGAACAGGGATGGGCTGCAAATAGATTTGCGGGAATTTGGAGGAGTGGTGGAAACATCCTAACACTGGATTGTGGTGATTGTAGCATGAATGTGTAAATTTACTAAAAATCATTGAATTGTATTCTTACAAAAGATTCATTTTATAATATGTAAATTATACATCAATCAAGTTGTTAAAAATTTAAATCAGAAAGTTATACTTGGATAAATATATTTAAATCAAATTATCCATAGATGCATATTGAAATTTACCAATATTCTAACATAATCTGAATTATGTGAAGGTTGTATCATATTGAATTATATTATTGTATATATATTGCATTGAATTACACTAATTGAATTTTTTTTATAGTTTTGGAAGAAAAAAATAAAGCCAAAAAGCTTGAAGCTTTACTTATGGGCCAAAGAAAGGGTCTGGAAAAAAAAGCCATGTTCATTGAAATTGAAAAGTTCTTATTGACATTTTTTAATATTGACACAAGAACTGTACCCAAATGCAAGGTAGGCTCATTTTTGTACCACCCTAGGGATTCCCGGGTGATCAGGGTCATCCGGGACTTAAAGGAGAAAAAGGTGAAGCATCTCAGCCAGAGAGACAAGTGGGTGCCCCAGGGGATCCAGGCCTCCGAGGACATCCTGGAAGAAAGGGCTTGGATGGAATTCCTGGAACTCCGGGAGTAAAAGGATTACCAGGACCTAAGGGAGAACCGGTTGGTATCTAGACACTGTTTTCAAATTACCCTCCCTCTGAATGAAGGGCTCTAAAGTTAAGTCATCAGATGATTTCTTTTCAAAAAATTGTTGCCCATTCAGCACAGTTCATCCCTTTAACTGCAGGATGAGGCATCTTCAAATGAGCAGTAATAACCCGAACAAATATTTATAGTATTTTGACAAAAAAAAATAGCACTCCATGGTTTTTTTAGCCCATAGAAAATTCTACATTGATAATGACCTTGTTTCACACACAAGTTACAATTCCACATTTGTATCAAATGAGTTTATAAGGAAGTTCAGAAAATGATTAATAATGGAAAGTTTTAGTCAACATTTGGGGGACAACGTTCATTCTTTTTAAGTAAAATAAATGCATAAGAGGACAGAATATTTAGGGTTTTGTCATTTGGGTAAATGTTTTGTCATTTACCGTATTTAAGTTTATATAATTCTGTCTCTTTTCATGGGATGGAATCTCTCACACGTTCAAGTGAGAGGTTCCTACTAGGATCTTTTTTTTTTTTTTAGCATCTTTATTGGAGTATAATTGCTTTAAAATGGTGTGTTAGTTTCTGCTTTATAACACAGGGAATCAGCTACACATATACATATATCCTCATATCTCCTCCCTCTTGCATCTCCCTCCCACCCTCCCTATCCCACCCCTCCAGGTGGTCACAAAGCACCCAGCTGATCTCCCTGTGCTATGCAGCTGCTTCCCACTAGCTACCTAGTTTACATTTGGTAATATATATAAGTCCATGCCACTCTCTCACTTCATCCCCAGAATCTGTTTTTAAATGTCATAGAGGCAGAGGCTGAGAACCTATCGCATGTATCTGAGAAGTTTGCAAGGCATGCTGCCCAGCCTGTTTTATGAAATCCCAGTTTCTCCCAGGGTTAATCAGTGTCGTCCAATACAAAGGGTTCCACCTCAAGCAGAGAAACTTGTGAAACAAATTTAAAGATTCACTCACAGACCCTTTAGTATGAGAATATGAATAGTGACTCCCCAGGTTGTGGATATGATATGCAGACTTTCCTAAACCTTTTAACTACAAAATGCTTTTTGAGTGGAAGCAGCTAGCAGGGCCAATGTTTCAGACTCTCTTTGGCAAACTGTCAGCTGCCCCTCCAGAGTGGCAGTTATCCTTAAAGAGGGCTGGAGTCGGGAACTCTTTTGGTCTAATATCAAGACAGTTCATGTGATGCTTCCATTTGCATCGCCCTAATTTTTTTTATTAGTTCCAGTAAAGAAGTCCCAGAAAGTAAGAGAAAATCAAGGAACTGATTTGAGTCTTACACCCTGCAATTATAAAAGAAGGATTGCTCAGTCCCGCATTGACACTAAACAATGAAAAATCCAGTCAAATTTATTATTTGGGGCCATGTTGGAGAAGAAGGGGAACTTCGATTATTTTGTCAAATTCAACTTCTTTAAAATAAACAACTCATTTTCAAAGTGACAGACTATGGAATGAACAATAAAAAAATTTTATAAGAAAAAAATTACTATAGATAGAATATCTCCTTTATAATGAAAATACCTGGTGAAAAACCAATTGAATTAAAGTTTGCTGTACTGGTTTTATTTTAGAAATGTGCCGGTAACATGAATGTCACCTCTCATGCCATTTGAGTTGTTGGCCAATTTGAGCTAAGTTTTTGGGGCTGTTGTCATATGTGGCATCCCATTGTAGGACACCTTAAGTGGGACTCAAGAGAGTCAAGAGAGTTAATGAAATGTTGCTGGATTCCAAAGGGCAAAACAACAGACATCATTCAGTGCTATTATTTTAGGAACAACGCCCTTCAGGTAACAACTGCTTTTTAATTCAGGATCTTCTCCATGACAACCTAACTGGTATTCGTATTCATGGTGAGGTTAGCCTGTGTAAAGGGATACTGGATGAATCACTAACCAAACGTACTTCTATTGATACAGGCCCTGAGTGGGGAGAAGGGAGACCAGGGTCTTCCAGGGGATCCTGGCATCCCTGGGTCCCCAGGACCTGCAGGACCGGCTGGACCATCAGACTATGGACCTTGGGGAGAGCCTGGTCCAAAGGGCACCCAAGGACTTCCTGGAGCCCCTGGACCACCTGGAGAAGCCGGTTGGTTAGTTTTCTTTCCAGTCCTGTTTTCCTGTGGAGTGGGTTGATGGTTCCTAGCGCTAGTGAAACTCCCTCAAGACTAATGAATAGAAACATGCTTCTAGTAAATAGACGATGTCAACTTGTAGACACTGGGAAATAACATGTAGAATATGGTAGAGATAATCCTCTTTTTCCCTGTTACTGAGCTGTACAGCTGAAATTTCCTAGGAACAGTCTATATCCATTACTGATGTAAATAAACGGAGTGAACAGATCCTAAGACATGAGTGGAAGTTAGCTATGATAAACAAAGGGAAGGCAAAAACCTATAGGATTGATCTTGAGAAGCCTCTTCCTGGGCCCAGGGCCCACTCATGTTATTGCAAATTTGTTCTTTTTGATTCATAACCTCATAAATGGTTTCTAAAGAAAACTTCAAAGTATCTAAGACAAATGAAGAAAAGTTGTCTTGATAATAAAGTCCCGTTAATTTTGGGATCCACGTATACTGAACGTACTTGCGGGATTCAGGAGGGATCTGAACCTCAATGTTTATCCGTGGTGGAGAACATGGCGAAAGATGAGAATTTCATGTTACTGACAGTGTTAAACAGATAACGCTACCATGGTCTTTTTTACTTCTAAAATCACTTTAGAGACCCAAAAAACCACTGGTCTCCAAATCTTTTTATAGCATCCCTCACCAGGAATAAAATTTTTGAGTGCAGTATCCCCAGTAGTATTCACATACAGGTGACCCTCAGATAACGCAGGAGTTAGGACGGGCAACGCTCTACGTGTATAACTTAGAGTCAGCCCTCCTATGTGTGGTTCCTCCGTATCTGTAGTTCATGTAGTACTCTAGTATTTACTCTTGAAAAAATCCGCGAATGAGTGAACCCTCGTGGTTCAAACTTGTGTTGTTCAAGGGTCACCAGTATATTATAAATTGTATGCATGCATTTCTGTCCACACACATATGTAAAGCTTATTTTGTGATTATTCATACATGTGTATCTTTTTCTGCACCTTACCTTTGAGGCTGCTATTCTAATCCAGGGATTGGCAAACCATGGCAGACCTCAGTCTCAATCCAGCCCACCTCCCACTCATGTATAGTTCCCAAGCTAAGAATGTTTTTTATATTTTTAAATGATTGGGAAAAAAAACTTTTGAATAATATTTTGTGACATGTAAACATTATATAAAATTCAAGTTTCAGTGTCTATATAGTTGTATTGGCACACAGCTACGCTCATTTATTTACAGATTGTTCCTGGCTACTCTCACACTTGGATAACAGAGTTGAGTAATTGCAACAGAGAACCACCTGGACCATAAAGTCTAAATTCTTTACTATCTGGTCCTTTACTGAAAAAGTTTACTCAGCCCCCTTCTAATCCATCTTCAAATCTTCTTCTGTTCTTTCTAAATGTGAATTTTTAGTGAAGGACTCCACTGTCATAAAATATATTATTACCAAATTTTCCCCATCACATTACTGTAAACTTATTCTTTCTATAAATATATGAATATATGGACAATACTGATCACTAACATGTTTTTAATATTGGCCACTGTGGTCAGAATGTTATCTCAAATCTTTACCAGTGACACAGGCATTATTTTCTCAACACATTAGGAACTTATGTTAAAAAACGTGCCCGGGCTTCCCTGGTGGCGCAGTAGTTTAGAGTTCGCCTGCCGATGCAGGGGACGCGGGTTCGTGCCCCGGTCCGGGAAGATCCCACGTGCCGCGGAGCGGCTGGGCTCGTGAGCCATGGCCGCTGAGCCTGCGCGTCCGGAGCCTGTGCTCCGCAACGGGAGAGGCCACAACAGTGAGAGGCCCGCGTACCGCAAAAAAAAAAAAAAAAGGCAGGGCCAAGATTCAAGCCCAGATCAACTTGTTAGGCCTCACTTCATGTTTTGTCCAATAAACCATACTGCCTTCCTGTGAAAACTAGTCACCCAATAAATAAATATCCTACTAGTATTCACCAGCCATTAGGCTGAATTCCATATTACCAATATTTTTAAAAATAGGCTCTCTTTTAATAGACCAGCATGTTGGGCTCTTAATTAAAACAAGGCTTAGACAATAGTAGATGCTTCCATGTATTTGTCAGTGGAATTTCTATGAGCTGGTCATCTTTAAGCCAGTTTTGAAGCCTATGGAAGCAGATTAGTTTTTATATTCCTTAGGGTATGTTTATGAACCCCTTATAATTGTGTTTTTCCCTTCTGAAGAAAGAAAAGCTTCAATATGCACGCCAATCTTATGATGCAAATTTTCTTAAGGTCCTAAGGGAGAAATCGGTGTTTTGACACCAGTTCCAGGGCCCCCAGGACCTCCTGGAGCCCCAGGCCGTGCTGGCCCCCAAGGTCCACCTGGTGAGTATCCCTCTGCCACATCTGGTACATGGCATCAGATGGCACCCTGACTCTCCTAGTTATAACTCTCCCATTCTAAGGAAAGCATATAGTCACTGGCTCCAAAAAAAAACAGTGCAGGCCAGAAGGGACAAGCCAACAGACAGGAGACTTGCTGTTGTCCTTTGAGGTTACCCAGATTATTCCTGTTAGTACTTCTGATTCCAAAACAGAATCTCTACCATTACTTAAGAGGAGTTGGAATGCAGAACA
Source organism: Phocoena sinus (assembly GCF_008692025.1). NCBI lineage: Eukaryota > Metazoa > Chordata > Mammalia > Artiodactyla > Phocoenidae > Phocoena > Phocoena sinus. Next base: position 11,448,912 of record NC_045769.1, on the reverse strand, counting down.
ATCTGCATGGATTTTTGGTGGAGGAGCAAGGAATGTGGGCTGGTGTTTAATCAGGACAGTTCCCACAGCTTCTTCATTTGAAAACTTAGCTTCTTTGCCAACATCATCTAAAACTTAACTTTGCATTGATGGAGGGAGACATATAGTTCAAGATATCGAGAATATTTCTTTTTAGGAGTTAAATTATATTTTCAAAATTATTTGCACCTCCTAATGATTAGCTCATTGCATAGAAAGGGAGAGGAAGGTGGGGTTATTATTTCTTAATTTTCAAAAAGGTCTGGGATGACCCAGAAACAAACATTTTGTTTTAAGGCAAGATAAAGGGAAGGCGCTGATGTAAATGTATGCATGTTTTTAAGGTATCCCTGGATCCACAGGAAAATGTGATCTGGGTCTTCCTGGGCCCGATGGTGAACCAGGAATTCCAGGAATCGGATTCCCTGGGCCTCCTGGACCTAAGGGTAAATTTTAAAAACTTTTTAAACATAAGGTTCATTGTGGATATTTATAAAATATAAATGCATATAATGAATAATATAGGAAATATCCATTAAATCCTTTAAAATGATGTTTTCCACCAGTCTTAAATGGGAAGAAAACCTTACAATAATTTTAGCGAAAAAGGGAGAATTCACATTGATTTATGCAATCTCATCGCAGTCATATTTTTTAAAGTACACAGAAAAAAACGTAAGGAAATTCACTAAAATGTAATAGTGATTCTTCTTGATTGTGGGGTTATGAGGAATTTATTCTTCTTAATAAATGCCTGTACTTTGTACATTTACACATTTCTTCACCTTATACATTTCTTTTATAATTAAAAAAAAACTGTTAAATCACAGACAGCTGATCTCCCTATATACTCCCAAATAAATTACGGAAGTTATTTTCCTTTAGGGAAAAATGCTGTTTCTCATCAAAGCGGGAAAACACTCCAAAGAAATCCAGATGCTAAGAACCCAAACAGTAACCTGAGGCTCCCTGCTGACACATACATCAAAATCCTGTCCAGGATGGCATATGAGTAATCTCAGTCCCTGGGATGTCCCATAGAACTTCAGATTTTATGATAATTTCATGTTTGTTTCAAAGTGCTTATCCAAATATAATCCATTTTTTGGTGCTTCATCTCTTACATTAATATGTCAGCAATGTTTATCATCCATCAGTTCTGCCCAAATATAGGAATATTGATCTCAATTTATGAGTATTTGATATGGAAAACATAATCACATTTCTCACATGGTCCCAAGAATGGCTTTGACTCCAGTTTCTTAGATTTCTTCCCAGTGATCTTGAAGTAATGCAACCTGGCCCATGTTTTAGCCAAGTGCTTCGTGGACCCTGCCTTGAGACATTGCATCCTAGCTTGTAACCCTATGGATTTGCCTTCTGGAAGGAGACTGTAAACTATGGGAAACAGAACTAGCATAAGGGCTTCTTGAAAGTGGAGATTCAGAATTTCCCAGTTGAACCTAATGAATCCCATGAAATAACTGTGAATTTAAAATTGGTCAAATTAGGGACTTCCCTGGTCATCCAGTGGGTAAGACTCTGTGCTTCCAATGCAGGGGGCCTGAGTTCTATCCCTTGTCAAGGAACTAGATCCCACATGCATGCCGCAACAAAGAAGCCCACATGCCACAACTATGAGCCCACATGCCACAAAGAAGATCCCACGTGCTGCAACTAAGACCCGACACAGCTAAAATAAATAAATAAATGAAATTGGTCTAGAGGCACAAAGGAACTCTCTGAACGCAGCCTTGCTCTACCAGGCTTTCCTCTTTTGAACCACAGACCAGAGAAAAAGATGTGTATTAACTCCTTTCTCAACTCTCCTATTATAAATGAGTAAAAGAGAAGTTAATGTTCAGTGGCTATTATAGAGCTTTAGGAAGTAATTCTCTTGAGCAACCCATGTTAAGAAAGGCTACCCAGGACTTCCCTGGTGGCGCAGTGATTGAGAGTCCGCCTGCCGATCCAGGGGACTCGGATTCGTGCCCCGGTCCGGGAAGATCCCACATGCCGCGGAACGGCTGGGCCCGTGAGCCATGGCCGGTGAGCCTGCGCGTCCGGAGCCTGTGCTCCGCAACGGGAGAGGCCACAACAGTGAGAGGCCCGCGTACCGCAACAACAACAAAAAAAAGAAAGGCTACCTGGATGCTGGAAATGCTTTATATCTCGATCTGGGTCATGCTTGCGTAGATATATAGACACATTTAAAAATTCATTTGGCTGTACACAGTATGCAAAATACACTTTTTAAAAAGGCACCCAAATGGTCATTTGGTATCAGTGGTTTAAAGAATTGCTCAGTCAAACTTTAGTGGTGCTAAACAACAAGAGTGGAGAAGGTAATTTTTTTAACTGGGAACTAATGTAATCTGATTTGGAATTGACGTTTTTTAAGTGCTAATTTAGCGGTTGGCATTCTCATCATTTAAACTTTCATAAAAATATCTAAGAGCTACTGTTCAGAATCTTTTAAGACCTGTCTTACAACCTTTGTTATTTTTTTCTCTGTAGGAGACCAAGGTTTTCCAGGAACAAAAGGATCACCAGGCTGTCCTGGAGAAATGGGAAAGCCAGGGTTACCTGGAAAGCCAGGCCTCCCAGGAGTCAAGGTCTTTGAGAATTAACATTCAGACTGATATTGGGGAGGGGAGGGGAGGGGCAGTCAGTCAGCCAGTTAGGATGCTCTGTGTGTAGAAATTGTCAATATATTTGTAGATGATGAAGATGCCGACATTTTGAAAAGTTTCTCTGAACCATCACTCCCCTTTAGAAAGGAGAATAGAAGGTGTAAGAAGACCAGTTTGCCTCTCTATTTCTTCCTTAATCTTCAGAAACATTCAGAGTACTTAAAATGGGAAAACTCTAGAAACAGACGTGGATATCTATGAGAAAAACTAACAAAAGGAGAGACATCTAGACTGTTTACAGAAAATTCCACAGTCTTCTTAAAAAGTGGAGGCTGTGAAGAATTACTAAGCACAGTTTTATTTAAAAAGTCAGCAACTACAATTGAAAAAGGAAAATGGATGGAATGGTGGTGACTGTACAAAAGGGACATAGAACCTCCATCACAGAGACGTTGTTTTCATGTAAATAGCCCTAAAGACCGGTCAATAGTCGATAAGGATTTGAAAGCATGATACAGTAAAACTAACGTAATTTCTGTGCTATAGGGAGAACCAGGGCTAGCCATGCCTGGAGAGCCAGGAGCACCAGGTTTGCCAGGAGAAAGAGGCAACTCTGGGGAAAAGGGAGAAAGTGGACTCCCTGGACTTCCAGGTCTCCCTGGAATTCCAGGAACTGGAGGGCTTGATGGACCACGAGGTAAAATAGCAAGTGTGATTGCTTTTCTCCACTGTGAGCTCAGCTAAAATGCTGCACGTTGAATGTGTAGGTGCTCTAGGGGTCAAGAACTCTTCTCAAACTTCTAGCTCAATAAATTGAACGTGCGAGCCTTAATTAACTTTCCGTTCAAATTTCCATTCCATTGCTGCCCTACCTTTGTTCCCTCTTTCTTCCTTCTTTCCTTTTTAATGAGTGTCCCCTCTATAAGACATATCAATGGTATTAACTCTAAGTTCGATTCAGGGGGGAAAGTTATAAGAGAATGACTGGGATAGCAATACTAGGACCCTGGGTTTTGGCACCCGATTGTATTCTTGGACTCTATTTTGCAGGGGATCCAGGGCAGCCTGGACCACCTGGAGAAAGAGGCCCCCCAGGAAGGTGCAAAGAAAGTCTCAGTGGAGCTCAAGGACTTCCAGGCTTAAATGGATTGAAAGGGCAACAAGGTAGGGGGAGGCCCTTGAAACCAGTCACCAGGCGGGCAGATGACATGGGACTCCTGCTTTGAGTTTTGCTGCTTAACGTGAGAACTACCCGGTAACAAGTCCTGACCACTGTTCGATGGGAAAAGTGATTTCAGAGACAAAAACCTGTTGTCACGAACTTGTTGCAGTGAATACCAACTATAGAGTAAGGGACCTGAAGTTGCTACAGTAAAATTGGTTTGTGTCTTGTATGCAAGAAAATATGAACAATGAAGATATATACAGATGTATACTTACATATATATATATATATACACATATAAACTCTCAAATAACTTTTATCTTTAATACTTTCATAGGTATATTAAAGTGGTAAATGTATCCTTATTATTGAAACAGAGTGAATGTATGCAAAGGTATCTGTTCACAAGTTACAAACTAAAATACATAGTTGGTTGCTTTACAGGCAACATAAAAGAAAGGGTATGAAGGTAAATCTAAATTATGAAAGCTAGGCAGTCATGGGAAACTTACCATCTTTTTCACTCCTCTCAACCAGATCTGTGAACTGTTTCTGGGTAAAAAATCCTTTAGAACTCTCCTATTATACTTCTTATATGTTCACAAACAAAATTTTGGCCAAGAAGTTAATTGTTGTTGTAGTGGTGCTGTTATTGTTTCTAGAAGCATCTGGTGGCTTGCTGCCACGTGAGTGGCTCTGTATGAATTCTGCCGGTTAAAGACTGCGCCACGGTCAGAAAGTGCATTCCCAAGATGTGCCTGCAGGACTAGAAAATAAATCTAAATTCTACACTATCATTACTTCATGAATCATTGAAACACAGAATGTTAACTCCAGAAGGGATCTTAGAATTTTACAAAAGGGGACCTAAATCTATCAATTAGAAAAGTCTGTGGTTTGCCCACAATCACAGAGCTAAATATTTACAGCCATAAAATATATCTGGAGTTGGTGTGGAAAGCAATCGTGCGTTCATTCATTCATTCATTCATTCATATATAGGCAGAAGAGGCGAAACGGGGCCAAAGGGAGACCCAGGTATTCCAGGCTTGGATAGGTCAGGATTTCCTGGAGAACCTGGACCACCAGGAATGCCGGGTCATCGAGGGGAGATGGGACCACCTGGTACAAAAGGATATCCAGGAAATCCGGGATTTTTAGGGCCACCAGGTACCCTTTATGTGCTTTTGTTTTTCTTCTTCTCTGTTCTTCCACATATTCCTTTTAAGGTAGCTGTGTAAACTAGAGACCCGCATAGGCTTTTGACTCTAAGCTTCTCTTTCATTTAGTATAAGTTTTTCTTCTGAGTTATTTGCAAGGAGCCAGAGGGCTGAGAACTGGTGGTAGTGGGATGGTCAAATTTCACAATTACCCACAATATGACTATTTTTGCTGTGTAATCTTGTTAATATATTACTAGTGAAATACATTTGCTAGTATTTTGTTGAAATTTTTTGCATCCATATTTATAAGGGATACTTACTGGTCTGTTTTCTTGTGATGTCTTTGTCTGGTTTTGGTATCAGGGTAATGCTATCTTATTGAACAAGATGAGAAGTGTTTCCTCCTCTTGTATTTTCTAGAAGAGTTTGTGAAGAATTGATATTCTTTAAATATTTGATCGAGTTCACCAGTGAAGTCACCTGGGGCTTGGGTTTTCTTTGAGAGAAGTTTTAAAATTACTAATTCAGTCTCTTTGCTTGGGTTTTCTTTGAGAGAAGTTTTAAAATTACTAATTCAGTCTCTTTGCTTCTTATAGATCTATTCAGATTTTCTATTTCTTCTTGAGTCAATTTTGGTAATCTGTGCCTCTTCTAAGAATTGGATTTTCTGGCCTGTCATTGTTCATAGTATTCCCTTATAATTCTTTTATTTCATCACTTTTTATGGTTTATATGTTTGGGAGAGAATATTTCAATAGTCTTCTCATGGCATAAGGACCTCACTGGTCTCTCCTCCAGAGAAGAGTCCAGAATAAGAACTTAATCTGCTAATTAACCTTTCATTTATATTATTGAACTGCTATCATATGCCATCACCGTTCCAGACCCTAGAGACACATTGGTGGATAAGACTCCACCTCGAACCATGGGGAACACGATAACAAACACATTTAAGAACTAAGTTCATCTAGCGACAAATGCTATGAAGAAAGTAAAATAAGGGAATATAACAAAGTTATTGATCAAGGGTTGGGACGAGGGAATGCTCCAAACCTTCAGCATATTTTCTCCTCATCCACAAGTGTGATTTGCTACCAACTTCCACATCCACGATGTAAAAAAAGACCATTTACTGACCCATCCCTAGACAAGTGTGATTATTTTCCTGTATACAGAAACCATTTTTTCAACACTCTTTCTCTCTTTCTAAGTATAATTCATTTTATTTTACGGAGTATTTCGCTTTTCTCATTCTTTACAGCATGTGCTGCCTTGTGTTAATTTGTTTCCATAGGTGAAAAAGGAATGATTGGGATGATGGGGGTTCCCGGAAACATTGGCCCTCCGGGGCCTCCTGGGAAGCCAGGCACCCTGGGACAGAGGGGTAAGTGATAGAATATCTTTCCAGCTATCAGGAGGCATGAACAATGTTCATTTAATTAGCAGAAAAATAAATTATATTTTATTCTTTGAGGAGAAAGTAGTTCTGAGAAAACCTTATATTTGATTTTGCAGTTTTCTGTATTCCTTTGTCCCTTTTGAATAGTCATATTTTCTCCCTACAGGCTTAGACAACTACCCTCATGTGGCTGCCTGTTTGGGGGCAACTATTTATCAAGTTCTCAGCCCTGTTAACCTTTTTTGGTTTATCTGTCTTGTTTTGTTTTATGGTAAGCACTGTTAACTTTTGAATCCTCATGAACTTTTAAAGAATTAAGGAACTGATGTTGTTACGTCTGTCTCTTAGGGAGCTTTGGAATTCCAGGAGTAAAAGGCGAGAGAGGAGCCCCAGGTGCCAAAGGGGAACAAGGAGATAAAGGAACTCCAGGGCCTCCTGGAATATTACGCTTAGTCGGGGACAAAGGGGAACCAGGACTCAAAGGTACAAACGTTCTTACGTTTAGAATCGGAACATCAGAGCTGATTCTGGGACTAAGAAATTATCCAGGAAAATCCCTTTAGTTGACATAAGAGAACAATGAGGACCAGGGTTTAATTTCCCGCCCAAGCTCACAAAGTCAGTTGGTGACCAAGCTGGACTAGAACTGGGTTTTGTGTGCCTTGAACAGTAATATGTTGCCTCCTTAAATCGTAACTTTTTATTTCCAAGTTAATTCTGCATTTTGGTCTGCTGTCTTTAAATTTTCACTAGCCAATCTTTAAATTCTAAGCCTCAAAGCCCCCTTTTACCAAGTATGGTGAAAATTAAACCTTTAGAAAATTCCACATAAAAAACTTCCCTGGCTGGAGTAGAAAACTCCACCCCAAATTCAACTCTATTCTGTCAGCTGCTAGGGTGAATTTTTCTGATTGCATCTAAAAACTGCTTCTTATACTCAGAATCCTTTGGAGAATAATTACTAAAGAGAAAATATGTTTTGATTACAAATCAGTGCCTTAAAAATGCTGTTATTTGGACTTCCCTGGTGGCGCAGTGGTTGAGAGGCCGCCTGCTGATGCAGGGGACACGAGTTTGTGCCCCGGTCCAGGAAGATCCCACATGCCGCGGAGCGGCTGGGCCCGTGAGCCATGGCCGCTGAGCCTGCGCGTCCGGAGCCTGTGCTCCGCAACGGGAGAGGCCACAACAGTGAGAGGCCCGCGTACTGCAAAAAACAAACAAGCAAACAAAAAAAACAAAACAATGCTGTTATTTGTTGGCTATAGCTGTTAAGCTCAAATTCAAACCCATTCAAATTATTTCAAGTTATTTAAGCACTTTGTATGACAGGCTTTTTTATATGATCAATAGAGCCAATATCAAATCAAAATTTAAGGTTTGCCTTGCGGTCTTTCTGATCCAGTCTAACCCCAAGTAACTTTAATAAAACAAAGGATTTCTGGGTAAAATTAAATGTTTGCAGATCAAACTTCTACAGCAGGGAAGAATAAAAGAAAAATGTGTTTGTAGTTGCAAAACCATATCAAGTTTTGAATAATTTGTAATCAACTTTGAGAAGTTAGATTGTAAGATTTGCTTTAAAAATTCTGGATAGAGTTCTGTAGACCAGGCTGGCAAGACTGAATAGCTGTCTTTCCCAGAATTAGGAGGGACTTCACAGAGGTGACATTGGAGCAGGGTTCTGGAGAGTGATTGAATCCAGCTAATTTGCTAACTTAAAAAAGGATAATCAGGGACTTCCCTGGTGGTCCAGTGGTTAAGAATCCAATCTGCCTTCCAACACAGGGGATGCAGGTTTGATCCCTGGTCGGGGAACTAAGATCCCATATGCCGAGTGGCAACTAAGCCCACGTGCCACAACTAGAGAGAAGCCCATGAGCTGCAACGAAGATCCCGCGTGCCGCAGCTAAAACCCAATGCAGCCAAATAAATAAATAAGTAAATATTTTTTTTTAAATAAATAAAAATAAAATAGCCATTCTGGCCTTTTGCTATTCCTCAAATGGGCCAAACTTTAAAAATAAATAAATAAAAGGATAATCATTGGGAAAAGAATCAGATTTTTTTCTATAAAGGAAAATTAGCAAGTAAAGGACTTTTGGGTAGTCCCCCTTTAATCTGCTGTCAAAGGGATGGTTTAGTTCTGGGTGCAAACAGAAGACTGCATTACATTTTTAACAATAGAATAGAAAGTAGTATGAATTTTATAAAATTCTGCTAGAACTGGTCTAAGCCAAGATGTAAAAAAAAAAAAATACTGGCACAAGTGTCCAGTCTTCATAAACTGTCAGACACCACTTCACTGGATTATTCTAGATGATTTAGGTAGTGTTGCAAACATTTTGAAAAAAAATATGAATAGCATATCTGTGCCTACAGAAACTAAAATTTGACTCTAACATCATGAATGCACAATGGGTACTAATTTACACTTAAAGAATTGCTTCTGTAAAATATATAGGGACACATGCTATTTTTATGCTTCTAGCAAAGTACAAGGTGCATGGAAGCTGTCCTACATGTTTCCTTTTGGCTTTTCAAACCCACAACCAAGGAGCAGAGATAGAACCACCACCACAACAAAAGATCATACTATCTAGGCCTCTCTAATTTCTATATGATTCATTTTTCGCCTGAGTTTCTGACTTAAAGACTCCACTGCAAATGTGGAAGAGCTATTGAAGGTATGAAAAGCAAAGTCGTCCTCTCCTCAAGGAGTCTGCATGGAAGATTTAGACATATGTACAAAAAGGTAAAGAATAATACAAAAGAACTGTTATGCTATTTTAGCAAAGACCTGTGAAGCCCTTCCCACATGCAGGTACTGTTCCAAGCTTTACAAATATTGACTCACTTAATTCTCACAACAACCCTAGGAGTAGGTTATTGCTGTCATCCCATTTTATAGATGGGAAATGGAAAGGTCACATTACTCAGTGTCACTCTGATAGGAAGTGCAGAGATGGACCTCACACTGATGTTGGTGGTTCCAAAGTCCATACTCAGCCTTCTCACTGTGCTGCCAGCTGGGTACCACTGGCAGTGAGCCTTGTGGGACATGAGCAAAGCAGAAAACACCTGAACCAGGGTGGTCAAAGAAGCCTCCATGAGCACAGGGAACTATATTCAGTATCCTGTAATAAACTACAATGGAAAATAATATGAAAAAGAGCTTATACATGTATAACTGAATCACTTTGCTGTACAGCAGAAATAACACAGCATTGTAAGTCAACTATACTTCAATAAAATAAATTTTAAAACAGAGAAGCCTCCACGAAGAAGCATTTAAATTATGAGTAGGTTTCAGATGAGCAAGGGATACTCTTGGCTTAAAATCTTTCCAGGTCTCCCCTTGCTTTAAGAATTCAGGTTTCTGGGTTTCCCTGGTGGCGCAGTGGTTGAGAGTCCGCCTGCCGATGCAGGGGACACGGGTTCGTGCCCCGGTCCGGGAAGATCCCACGTGCCGTGAAGCGGCTGGGCCCGTGAGCCATGGCCGCTGAGCCTGCGCGTCCGGAGCCTGTGCTTCCCAACGAGAGAGGCCACAACAGTGAGAGACCCGCGTACCGCAAAAAAAAAAAAAAAAAAAAAAAAAAAAAGAATTCAGGTTTCTTTGACTGGCATCCAGGTTTCTTTATCACTTGCCCTTTGCCTACTTCTCCAGCCACATGACCTTTATTTACTTAGCAATTATTTTTTAGTACCTATGACTAGACATTTTTACTATGTCCTGAAGACACAGAGGTGAACAAAGCAGAGGTAGTATTCTGGTCATGAGGAAACTTACAGCTTAATAAGCGAAAGAAACAATAATGTCTCTGTAAACAATTTATATCCAGGGCCAGGTAGTAAATATCTTAGGCTTTGTGGACCACATATGACACCTGTTGCATATTCTTCTTTTGTGTGTGTTTGTCTGTTTACAGCCCATTAAAAATAGGAAAAGCATCCTTAGCTCTCCAGCCATGCAACATCAAGCCAAATTTGGCCCACAGGCGGTTGTTTGCCACCCCTTAAAAACCAAAGCAAATGAATAAACTAAGTGATCTATATTTTTAGGTTATGATAAAGGATATAAATGGAAAAAAACCAAAAGTTACAAAAGAAAATATTCTGACTCCCTGCTACTCACCACTCCTTTGCACATGTTATTTTCTTGCCTAAGAATTCTGTCCCACTCCATGCTTTCTCCATCTAGCTAGCTCCCACTTGCTCTTCAACACTGAGCTTATAAATATCCCCTCTTTGGGCTACCCTGGTGGCGCAGTGGTTGAGAGTCCGCCTGCTGATGCAGGGGATGCGGGTTCGTGCCCCGGTCTGGGAAGATCCCACATGCCGCGGAGCGGCTGGGCCCGTGAGCCACGGCTGCTGAGCCTGTGCGTCCGGAGCCTGTGCTCCGCAACGGGAGAGGCCACAGCAGTGAGAGGCCCCCGTACCGCAAAAAAAAAAAATCCCCTCTTTTTAAGGAACCTCCGTACTGTTCTCCACAGTGGCTGTACCAATTTCCATTCCCAGCAACAGTGCAAGAGGGTTCCCTCTTCTCTATACCCTCTCCAGCATTTACTGTTTGTAGATTTTTTGATGATGGCCATTCTGACTGGTGTGAGGTGATACCTCATTGCAGTTTTGATTTGCATTTCTCTAATAATTAGTGATGTAGGAATAGAAACGGAGAGGTAGAGAATGGACGTGTGGACACAGTCGGGGAAGGGGAGGGTGGGATGAATTGGGAGATTAGGTTTGACATAAATACACTACCATGTGTAAAACAGATAGCTAGTGGGAACCTGCTGTATAGCACAGGGAGCCCAGCTCAGTGCTCTGTGATGACCTAGATGGGTGGGATGGGGGGCGAGGTCCAGGCGGGAGGGGATATATGTATACCTATAGCTGATTCACTTCACTATACAGCAGAAACTAACACAATATTGTAAAGCAATCACACTACAATTTAAAAAAAATCCCCTCTTCTCAAAATTCTTCCCTGTAGCCTATTGTGCCCAACTCTGTTACAGAAACTACCTCACTGGGTGGTCATTTTTTGCTTTGCTGTCTCCCCAGTTAAACACTAAAAACTTGGGAAAAGAGAACTTGATTTTTCTATGTCTCCAACACTTAGAACAAGACCTGTCTATTAATTAGGTACTCAACGCGTATGTGAATGAATGAATATGTAAGCAGGGAAACAGCCAAGGGAAGTGAATCTGCTCGAGAAAAGGCACAGGCTGCAGCCGTGGATAGATTGTAGAATGTTTCAAGGGCCAGTGAAAGGAGTCTGTCATTTACTCTGTAGGCAAAAGAGATGCAATGAATATTTTTGAGCAGGAGAATGTGATCAAAGCCATGTTTTAGGGAAGGGAGGATGGTGTTGTGGGAAACTTATGAGACTTCTAGCCTGCAGAACTGGATTCAAGTCCCAGCATTACCACTAACTGATGGTGTGACTCTATATTATTTCATTGACTTCTTAAAGAGTCTCAATTTTCTCATCTCTACACCCTATCTGGAAAGGCTCAAGAATACACTGAGGTTGCCTGAAGATTAAATAAGATAAATAAAAGAAAATAGTGTCTTCCATAAACCAGTTACTTAATAAATGATAGTTGTAATAAATGGATTAAGAATGAAATAGTCCAGACAAGAATAGTAGTAGATAATCCTCTGTCATTATTTAAAAAAAAAAAAGCAGCTGTATTTAGGCCACTAGTTCTTAAAATGGTGGTTCAAAGTGTAAATGTTATGAAAATTGCTAGAGTTCTTTGAGAACTAACTCATGCCAGGCACTGTGCTAATGCTTTTCATGTATTACCTCTTTTAATCTTCTTTTTAAATAAAATATAAGCCCAAATCTGCCCGTACTCTTAACAAATATGCTATGTTGTATTTCAATAATAGCTCAAAAATTTTAATCAGGACATGGATAAGCCTGATAAAATTCTAACCTGTATTTTTAATGCATAGTTTTTAACTTTAGGACTTGCAGGGAAGCCTGGCGAGAAAGGAAACAGAGGCATTCCAGGGTTACCAGGTTTCAAAGGACTCCAAGGGCCACCTGGACCACCAGGATCACCAGGTATAGCTGATTCTCTAATAGAAATATCAGGTGTTAAGTTTTCCTAGATCTAAATGTAACAAAAATGTGTTTCTAGAATATGAATTCTGCCCCAACAGAAATTTGCTTCTTATAATTTAACCAAATTATATTTCTTATAATTTAACCAAACTGTAGTCAGCCTGTATTAACTAAAAAATGTTAACCTACATGAAGTTCTGCTTTGCACTCAAAATTTTATTTTGAAATAGCTGATATGTATTCCAAACTATAATTTATTACAACCTCATATACCCTAGAAGAAAGTAAGATAATGCTTTAGAGGTTTTCAAATTTGCCTCTTTCTATTTTAAACAAGTTATTGAGTTTGCAAAGTAATTTTTTAAATAAATAATGTAGCCCCCTATTCCCCGTGACCACATCTGTGATGAAATTTATTGCATTGTAATAAAATTTCCATATTGCATTTGAAAATCTGTTACTATATTGTCACAGGAGCCCCCTCTTTCCTGCTGGCTTTGGTCCTAGGATGATTCTGATGTTTGAAATCCAGGCCTGCTGACAAAAATCTAACTTTCTCTAATTTTACATTTTCTGAGTCACCAGTCCCTTCCTTATTTGAAGGCATAAATGCAGCTAAACAAGTACCTAAACCAGATGGTCTGGCTGCGCTGGATTCATTCATTTGTGCAAGCAACAAGTGTTTATTGAGCATCTACTATGTCCAGGAACTACACAGAGCGTATGACTATTTATTTGTTCTCAAGACTCCAGAGGAGATCCAGGCAGCATTGGGAATCCTGGTGAGCCAGGACCACGTGGTGTGCCAGGAAGCATGGGAAACATGGGGGTGCCAGGTAATGCATAATGTCCTGTTACCAGCCTACAGCCTCAAGATGGGTCCTAATTCTAGATTTTCTGTGTTGTCATATTGGTTTTCTACTTGGTAGAAAGTTGGTGTAAAACAACTAGATTTGCTTCTAGACAAATGTACTGTGTGCAACCAGACCATGAGTGAGAACAAAATAAACATTTACATTGTGTAAAAATCATCCATTAAGACTACCTGTTTTTAGTTTTTTAAGGAAGCTCCATACTGTTCTCCATAGTGGGATGTAGCAATTTACATTCCCACCAACAGTGCAAAAGGGTTCCCTTTTCTCCACATCCTCTCCAGCATTTTTTGTTTGTAGATCTTTTTTGATGATGGCCATTCTGACTGGTGTGAGGTCATACCTCATTGTAGTTTTGATTTGCATTTCTCTAATAAGTGGGATGGGGGAGTGGGAGGGAGGTCCAAGAGGGAGGGGATATATGTATACATATAACTGATTCACTTTGTTGTACAACAGAAACTGACACAACATTGTAAAGCAATTATACTCCAATTTTTTAAAAATTGAAAAAAAAAAAGACTATCTGACACATCAGTGCTTCTGAAAAACCAACTTCTTGGGAGAAAGGTGGTTTGTGAAAAGGTGAGAAGTAGAACCCTTCAAGATCTCTGCCTTTACCGATTTACCTGATTTCTTTCCTAATTTCAGGTACTAAAGGAATGAAGGGAACTATGGGATTCCCAGGTCTAGCTGGAAGACCAGGCCTCCCAGGTACTCATGGTCCCCAAGGAGATAAGGGAGAGCCAGGTTATTCAGAAGGTACAAGGCCAGGACCACCAGGACCAAAGGTATATAGGCCACTGAAGTATTTATGTTTTGGTGGTGGAATGAGTCCCTTTAAATATCAACAAGTATCTGGATTCACTGTGGGCAAAGAAAATTGAAAATATTACTGTATTTTCAGACAGGTATTTGAGGTTTTCTCCCCTCTCTCTATAACTAAGGATGCCTATCACACAACTTCAATTTCTGAGTTTATTCCCTCCAGTTTCAACCCCCAAGGAATTTCTCATAACCAACCCTGCAATTTAAGTGTGCTACCAGGAGGAGGTAGTGATCACAAGCCCATACAAGTTGCCAGGGCAGTGTTTGTTTTTCTTGTGCTACAAAGTGGCCAGTCTCTGCTATAGACTCATCTCACACAGGCTTACAAAAATAAATGTTCCAACTTTGTAATAAAAAATACTTGTCTTCTTAAACACAATAAAAGATGAAAAATAAAATAAATTTAGAGCATTATTAAAAAGCAAAACCAAAAAAAAATCCTAAGATATATACATTTATCTTTCTTAATCATTTTAAAAGTTTCTTGTCATTGCATTACACAGAAGATTTTCTATCTTGTCACAGTGTTCTCAGCGCTTGTGCTCTGTCAACTAGAGACTGGATGCCGAAGCCCTCCCTTGTATGTGGTGTCATGCAGCAACCAAAGGTTTCAGTGTGGCTCAGCTGTTCTTTTAGGTTTATCTTCTTCCATCCTTTCTGCATATAGCAGTTACACAAGAGCCAGAGCTAGAGCGATAGAGAATAATTAATAGAAATTCCCAGAAGCGGGGTTCTTCACGTGGGATTCCATGGATCCCTGGGGAAGCCTATTGTATCCAAAGAAATCGAATGAAAATTGTTTGGATACAGTTTTTGTTTTTGTTTTTTTTAGAAGGAGTCTGTTATTTTTCATCAGACTTCCAAAAAGTATAAAAATCATTACTTAGGAGACTTACTCCCTGACTCTCTTTTGAGCCAATAAAACACCACCTTTCCTAAAGATTTCCTCCAACTGTAAAACAACAAGAAAGAAAACTTTTAGAAACCACAAAGACCCGAAAAAGTAACCCTTTACTACTTGGAGTTCAAACAAATTTCCTTTGCCCTTTATTTTTAACGAGGTCCTCAGAAAACCAGAAAGAGGCTCCTTCCACTGAAATTTTTCCTGAGTGAGGAATCATATTTGACTTAATTCACATTCAATTAATGAATAGTTTCATTTAAAGTTTTCATAGGTAACCACAGGAGAAATTTTTTTAACTATGCGTTGAACACAAAATGTGCTGGTTTTACCATGCTGGCAAATCTTAGTAACAGAATAATGAATCTTAGTCAGCTACCATCGAGATTTTGTAAGTTACTATCAAATCCATATGTTCTGGCTTATCATAAAAGTGAAGTACAGATTTAAGGAATATTAAGCCATGGGAAGTTTGTGTTTTTGTTTGTTTCTTTTTTTACATGTGGTTGACATACATTTATCTGCATGCAGAGTATATGAAGAACACACATCCATTTGTTCTATTTCTTTCTGACCGCTGAGTTAATCATCACAATTTGAAATTATCTGTGTGTGTGATTATTTAGTGTCTATCTCCCACTGGTCTCTAAAGCTGCACGGAGGCAGGGACTGTATCCATCACATATTCGTACATGGTTACTATTATATTCCTGGCTTCTTGGGCACAGGACTCGTGTAGCCACAGAGGTCCCGTGCTGACAAGGACTCCATGTTTGGTTTAATGCTCTGCCATTTCTGTCTTCAATTACTTTTTAAAAGTCCTTTTAAAGAGAGCTGCATTTTCATTTTGCACTGCACCCCACAAATTATGTAGCCATCCTGTTCCCAGCAGCTATCAGGGTGGTAGCACACAGCAGACACTTACCATGAATTGCTAAATAAATAAATACATAGATAGAAACCAACCTAGTTTATACTTAATTCTGATCACATGTCCTGCTTATATGAGAATTTTAAAGGTGTTTGACTGAATTTAAGGGAGATCCAGGATTGCCAGGTGACATGGGAAAGAAAGGAGGTAGAGGGCCACCTGGCACACCTGGATGTTCGGGCCCTGCTGCACCAGAGGGAGTTCCTGGGAATCCCGGAAGCCCTGGCCACCCAGGTGAGCTCTGGTTTTGCAAGCCAAAAGCTGCAAGCGAGAAGTGTGGTATGGCCCTTGCCTCCTAGAATAGTAAATGGAAAGCAGTTTAGGCTTTTGTACTACAATTGATTTTATTCAAATCTGATCTTCAAATTCGAAGACACTAAGAAACGGCAAATGAACCACAAGGAGTCCATTTCAGTCGACTTTGGTGACCTGAAATCTAAAAACCTCCTCCTGTAAACAAAACTTCGAGGGCGCTGCCTCAATGAATTCAGCCTAAAGACCTGAAATGTTAGCTTGTTGTCCAACTTTATATTTATATTAGTTTTCCAGGGCTTCCAAAGCAAATACCACAGATTGGGTAACTTAAACAGAAATTAATTTTCTCCTAGTTCTGGAGGCTGGGAGTCTGAGATCCAGGTGTCGGCAGGGTTGATTTCTTCTGAGGCCTCTCTCGTTAGCTTGTAGGTGGCCACCTTCTCCAGGTGTCTTTCCTCTGTGTGTCTGTGTCCCAATCTTTTCTTATAAGGATATCAGTCATATTGTGTTAGGTACTGCCTTGGTGACCTCATTTTAACTTAATTGCTTCTTTAAAGACCCTACCTGGGAATTCCCTGGTGGTCCAGTGGTTAGGACTCCTCCAGGGGCCTGCGTTCAATCCCTGATCAAGGAACTAAGATCCCACAAGCCGTGTGGCATGGCCAAAAAGAAAGACAGAAAAAAAAAAAAAAAAAAGACAATAAAGACCTACCTCCAAATGCAGTGATATTCTGAAACACTAGGGAGTTAGGACTTCATCGTATGCATTTGGGAGCAACACAATTTAACCCATAGCACTGTTGTTCTGAGGGTTTTGTTGTTGCTGTTTCCAGTTTAAACATTGGCTTGCTTTCTTATTTGCTTGTTATTTGGGTTGAAGTTTTCACTTTGATCAAAAACAACTGCTAAGCCACTGGTTTGCAGCTTCAAGTCTTACCTAAAGACAATATTTAAACTATCTTTTCAAACACGGAAAGGTTCAGTGGCTTTGCTGCTAGCTCCCAATTAAAGTAATAAATCAGATATTGAGCGGTCCAAGGGGCTGGGGTATGCACACCTTTGAGGATGATTGGCCATGTCTCTGCTGTGCTTCCCTGGGGAAATAACAGCCTGAAGTGACTTGTCGCAGGAGTGCCCCTTGAAGGCCAGCTTGAGCGCAGCTGACTGTTTCAGCCATTGCTGGAATCATTTATCTTTTGGTTTTCTTTTTTTCCTTCCCCTCTCTCTTCATTTATAGGAAAGCCCGGTCCTGATGGTGATTTGGGGTCTAAAGGAATCAAAGGTTTCCCTGGCTCTCCAGGAATAAAAGGCCCTCCAGGTTCCATTTTTGTACTTTGTCTAGTTCCCTTTTGTGAGGGAAGCATATTTTCTTCTGAGGCTGGAATCCCTGTCTACCGGTACCTCTGACCCATGACTGCTCCTTAGAAGGTAGCTCCCAGTTACCCAGTCTCCAGACGACAATGCAGAAAAGTGAGGTTAGGTATTTATACGGATCTAATTCAAAGATCAGCTGACCTACACATTCCAAAGTGAAAAATCCTCACGATAGCACTAACCTGTCCATGGTTTTCACTGTGAATTTAGCTTCATGTAGCTTCAGTTCTGAAAAATGAACACATTTCGCAGAATTCCACACATCTGGGGTTCACATTAGGCCACTGATAGGAAGTAAGTCCTCTCTTTGAATGGCTTTTTTTTTCCAGGCCCTCCAGGATTCCCAGGAAATCCTGGACCAGCGGGTGAGAGAGGTAATCAAGGACGTGATGGAATTCCTGGTCCAGCTGGAGAAAAAGGAGAAACAGGTACTGCTTGCTCATCATCTTGGATACTCTAGTTTATTTTTCGTAGGATAATTAGTGTCACTGTAATCCTTCATGGCTCTAGAAATTCTTCCCTGACAGAACTGATGATCTTTAATGTGTTCTGGGTGTGTGATAATTCTTTCTGTAACCAAAGTGAAATTGACCAAGTGGAATAAATTTTGTATACATTGGTCAGTTTCACAATTTATATATATAAATACATATACATTTTTATATGTATATATAAATTAACTGTATGTATAGAATATTAAAATGCCAAAATTTTCTCTTTCAGGTTTGCTGGGAGCACTTCCAGGCCGAAGAGGGAAACCTGGTCCTCAAGGTGAGCAGTTCTTCCTTCCTGAACCTGGTGATATACATTTTCAAGGACAGAATCTAATTTAATATGCCTGATAGATAAAATAAACCTAGCATACTGAATTAAAGAAGTCCCAGTGGTAATATAGGATATGTATATGCTTAGTGTTCAAGTAAAAATGCTTCATTATTACCATCACCACGAAATGAACAAACTAGACACTGTGATCCAATTTTGGAATTTCCTTCCATGAAGGTCTTTAAACATGAAAAAGACTTCTGTATTTGCTTCGATGTTGTTAGCATGGTTTAAATGTATCACCTCCTAAAAAGTTGGAGGTGGAATTGATAGCTTCTCAAGGAGTTTCCTCTCCCTGCTGTTCTGAGATGCAGTAATAACACTAATCCTTTCCCACTTTGTTATCTTCATAGGTCTGATTCCAACCCCACAGAGCCAGCTTGTGGCTCAGGTTACTGTTTATTCAGGGATTCCCAGTAACTCTCTCAGCATCTCAGACACGGCAACTTACTGAATATGTCATTCAAAGAATATACAAGTTTTTGTTTGACACACTGCCAGTCTGGATTTCTCATGCCATTGTTCCATAAGATAAGCAGCTTCTTTTAACTTTTTCCATTTTGCATAGAAACCTGCCAGAAGAAATACTAGATTATTTGCACCTTTTATTGACCCTTCTCAGCCGTAGGTCCTGTAGGTAGGAGTATTTTATTAGCAAAGATGCCTAAGCCCAGTGACGGCCTCTGGTTATTGATGCTCAAAAGAACCAGCAAAGAGTAGCCTGACGCTACAGAGAAACCCCACGGGGCAGGAACTGCTCTGACCTACCAGCTCAACTGTGAAAGTAGACAAGAGCCGTTCTTTCCCGTTTCTGGATGATGCGATAGTCGTTTTGGTTGAGCTCAATGTCTGCACGTCTCTCAGACCCTTCCCTCCCTCCTGAACATAAAGGCTTTTCATAGCCTAGTTTTAGAATTATGGTCAAAAGGGGAGTTTCCGTTCATTTTCCTAGGCTAAGCTCACAGTTTAACCATGTGTAATGAGGACACTTTAGCATTTAATTGGAAATAAAATTTGATACCAAACGATCAAATCTTAAATTAAAAAGCCTTTAAAAACAACAAATAGCCTAATTATGAAAGTAAATGATTATGCACCTCAGTCCCTCTAGGATAAATAAATATGGAGACGAGGTCATTGATACTTGGAAGGTATGAATCCTTTTAATTAGTTTTAATTCTCCCAAATCCCCAAAAGAAATCATATTGTAAAACAAGGAAGCATCTTCATGGACATGGAATATACAACTCAAGACAGCATCTTGGTGCCTCAGACCATTGCCAGACCCTGTCGTACAATTACAGCATTTCAGAGCTTGAAGAGAGCTGAAATCATCTAAATACTTTCTTTTAAAAGTATAAATTGCAGGCATAAAAAAAGCTAAAGAACATGATAGACAAAGGGCTAGATATTCAATAGTCATCAGTTTTATTTTCATCATCCCCCTAAGCCTTCCCTGCATAATAAATAACTTCCCAAGCCCTTTCCTGTGCCACCAGCCCCCTCCTCACTTGTCCTTCTTCCTTTCTTCTGTCTCCCATTTTCATGCCATTTACCACTTCTAGAATAACACAAAGATGGGAGAGAAGAGGGAGAGATTATTTTCAATTCATACAACATCTTCCATTTATGAATGTCAAAGCACAATTTCTTGAAAGTTCTCTGAGATGAAAAATATTAGTATTAAGTTGTGACCTTTTGCAGGGTCTTCTTTGGTAAATCCAAACCTCTCGCCACATTTGTCCCTTCCAGACTAGTGTTTGTGTTATGGGGGAGAAGTAACCAGAGGACAGAATGGGGATGGCAACTTTGTCGTTCCTTTCTCTGGGTTTGTCTGGGCAACACTTTAAATGCACAAACCAGCCATGAAGTTTAGCTTTTTTTTTTTAAATGTATGTATGTATTTATTTATTTACTTTTGGCTGCTTGGGTCTTTGTTGCTGCGCGCGGGCTTTCTCTAGTTGCAGCGAGCAGGGGCTACTCTTCATTGTGGTGCGTGGGCCTCTCATGCGGTGGCTTCTCTTGTTGCAGAGCTCTAAGCACGCAAGCTTCAGTGGTTGTGGCTTGCAGGCTCGGGATTAGTTGCTCCGCAGCATGTGGGATCTTCCAGGACCAGGGCTCGAACCCTTGTCCCCTGCATCAGCAGGTGGATTCTTAACCACTGTGACACCAGGGAAGTCCCGAAGTTTAGCTTTGTAGTGCTCTATTGAATTATCAGTGATTGAATAATATCATTGTAATTAAATATCACCAGATAATAATGATTATGGCTTACATGGACAGAGTACTTTAAAGGTTACACCATGCTTTTCCATCTGTATATTCTCTCACTTGATATTTAAAAAACTGAGTTAAGTCAGATATCACCTTCATTTTTTATCTTTTTTTTTTTTTTTTTGGCTGTGCTGGGTCTTCGTTTCTCTGAGAGGGCTTTCTCTAGTTGCGGCAAGCGGGGGCCACTCTTCATCGCGGTGCGCGGTCCTCTCATTATCGCAGCCTCTCCTGTTGCAGAGCACAGGCTCCAAACGCTCAGGCTCAGTAGTTGTGGCTCACGGGCCTAGTTGCTCCGCGGCATGTGGGATCCTCCCAGACCAGGGCTCGAACCCGTGTCCCCTGCATTGGCAGGCAGATTCTCAACCACTGCGCCACCAGATAAGCCCCCTGGCAGGAGTTCTTTAGACCCAACCAAGTTGTCAATTACTTGCCGCGCAGTCTTAATTTGGATGTTTGGTGGTCATCTGGGTGGATCTTTTCACGTCCGAAGAGATAGAGCAATAGGAGAATGAGAAAGACTGAGGGGGAAAAGCCTTGGCCTCAGTGCGCTTCTTCACGGCCAGAGAGCTGGTCTCTGCCAGACCCTGCAGGCGACGTCAGCTGCCACTTAACGGGCTACTCGAATCTCCATGGCTCAGGATAAGGCCCAGCCACCCTTCAGAGGGGAGCCATAGCCCAATAGGCGGATCGAGATTATGGCCTTTGAGGCCCCGCACTGGGTGCCAGAAAAGATGTTGCAGGAAAGAGATTGGGGTGCGAGAGGATGGTCACATCCCAAGTCATGTCTGAGTCCCTGGGATGGCCGCCAAGTGTGGGTTCTTGGCTTTGTGCAGGCAAGAATTCAAGAGCAAGACAAAGTGAAAGAAGGTTTATTCAGGGAGATACACACTCCATAGACAGAGTGTGGGCCATCTTGGAAGGCAAGAGGCCTCACCTTCATTTTTTAAATAAGAAAACGGAGACTTGTAACAGTGAAGAGACTTTATCAGGATCAAACAGCTAGTTGGAGTCAGGACTGAGTCTAGTCTAGACCCAGTCCTTGTAGACCTGTACCTCTTTTATCAGCCGCTTAAAAAAAAATATCTTGTGAAGCTTAACACCTTTAATCAAAGTGTCTACATTATTAGGGATAACCACAAACTATAACACCACATATAGGGGCATTACAGGAACTTATCAGGCGTTTTTCTTTGCAGGAGCCAAAGGAGACAGGGGAGCCCCAGGCTTGCCGGGCCTCCCTGGCAGGAAAGGGCCAGTGGGAGATGCTGGGCCTCGAGGGCCCATTGGCATGACAGGACCTCAAGGGCCACCAGGCTTTCCTGGTTCAATCATCCCTGGCCAAAAAGGAGATCGAGGTCCACCTGGCAGAAGAGGAAACCCAGGTAGAGGATCTACTTCTAAATACGATGAAAGAATGAAAGTAACATTTGACGTCTTTCAATCTTCTCGTGACCATCTTGCTTCTTTTCCCCTCTGGTCTCCTCTGTCTTCCCATGCCCACCTGTCCTCACATGAGGTGCAGTAAGCCTGTTGGTGTTGAGGCAGAGGGACCTGTTTGAAAAATTAGTACATACCAAATTAATGAGCCTGGAAGAGAGAGATGCATCCATTCATCAATATTTATTGAGCTCCTACTCTGTATAAGGTACTGGGTTAGACACAGACCCTGCTCTAACAGACCATCATCAGGCAGAAGCAGTTCCTGCCCTGTGCCAGGCACTTGGCTGGCATTATCTCATTCACAATCCTGTCACACCCCACGAGGCAAAGTATGTTCGCTGTAACGATAAAGTGCAGAGTTTGCTCTTCATTCAAAAGGGTAACTGACAGGAGCTGCAAAGCCCCCTGAGTGGCAATACTGACAGGCTTTCTGTAAATTCAGGTGAGCCTGGTCCCCCTGGACCTGAAGGGGGTCCCGTAGAAGGCATAAAAGGAGACAAGGGATTTATGGGCCAGCCTGGCCCAAGAGGTCCGCCTGGAACTGTAGGAGACATGGGGCCACCAGGTCATCCGGTAAGTGTGGAAAATTATTTTGACATCTTAGATTCTTCTAAATCGATTGCCAGGATCAGATGTAACTGGGGGCAACAAAAATTTCCCACTTGTGATGCTTCTGTGTAGTGCACCCCAAAAAAGATGGAGTCCAGGAGGTTCAAAGAATCAAAGAATCTTAAGAGTTGGACAGATTTGGTCTCCAAGAGGCCTCTGAAAGTTTGGTCCATATGGGACCCTTCTCTATGTCATTCCCGACCTTTTCTTGTTTAGACTCTGAACAGTTCCATTCTAGATGACAACATATTTTTTCTCTATTAATATGCTTTCAAAATGATCTTTGCTGGGCTTCCCTGGTGGCGCAGTGGTTGAGAGTCCGCCTGCCGATGCAGGGGACACGGACGGGTTCGTGCCCCGGTCCGGGAGGATCCCACATGCCGCGGAGCGGCTGGGCCCGTGAGCCATGGCCGCTGAGCCTGCGTGACCGGAGCCTGTGCTCCGCAACAGGAGAGGCCACAGCAGTGAGAGGCCCGCGTACCACAAAAAAAAAAAAAAAAAAAAATTATCTTTGCCATCCCCTAAATGTCTATTTATTTTCTCCCCATGACATACCTTCCAGTATTTGTAAATAGCTGCCATTTCCTTCTACTTTCTCTCCCAATAAATACATGGGTTTTTTTTTTCTCAAATTCAGTTTAAGATGTCATCAGCTCTGCCTCTATTCTGAATATATCTTAGTTTGTCAATACCTTAAAAATGCAGCCCCTGGGACAAACACCTTACAGGAGTAAGAACTCAGTACCCCACGGAGTGGCTAGAGGATGGAAGAGTCTCACTACCCTGAACATTCTGTTTTATAATCCAACCTAAAATTCCACATGAGCTGTTGGGCAGCCTCATTACCACACAATCATCACACATTGAGCTTACAGTCAACGAAAGACCTTGTGCCTTTTCCTCATGAACTGCTACTAAGTTTTCTCCATTACTTTTTTTTAATTTTTATTTTTGGCTGCGTTGGGTCTTCGTGCTGCGCGTGGGCTTTCTCTAGTTGCAGCGAGTGGGGCTACTCTACGTTGCGGTGCACGGGCTTCTCACGGCAGTGGCTTCTCTTGGTGCGGAGCACAGGCCCTGGGCACGCTGGCTTCAGTAGTTGTGGCACGCGGGCTCAGTAGTTGTGGCTTGCGTGCTCTAGAGCACAGGCTCACTTGCTGTGGCTCACGGGCTTAGTTGCTCCACCGCTTGTGGGATCTTCCTGGACCAGGGCTGGAACCCGCATCCCCTGCATTGGCAGGTGGATTCTTAACCACTGCGCCACCAGGAAAGCCCTCTCCATTACTTTTTGTCTTGTCTATTTGTGTACTTGCGACATAAGGGCAGAACTTTCACATTTACCTTCCTTAATTATCATCTTGTTCCTTCAGGCTCATGTTTCCAGCCTATTAAAATCTCTCAATTCACAGCATCTCACTCAACACTATGGCACCTTCCCTAGCTTTCTCCTAACAGCATATTTGAAAAACCTGATCCCTCTGTTTACATCAAATTCTTGGAAACTAATGAGGAAATCGGTTATGTCATAGATGTTCTGTGTTTCCTTGTGATGGGTAATGAGGTTCTTCAGCATGGCTTCTTGTCAGGAAACATGTTACACTCTCTTAAGCTCTCTTGGTATTTGGTTTCCAGAATCTACCTTTTTAAAACTTTTTTTTTAAGTGAGATATTTGCCCAACTGCAGTCTTAGGTATTTCTCATGTTCTCCGTGATTCTTTGAAAGTGGCAAACACTAATCCTATGATCACACTGAAAGTCCTTCCAAGGACACTGGGATGTGGAAAGTCTGGTTTGGAAATGCGATCTCTCTTAAATCCCCTGTGCCTCCAAGGTTAGTCTAGGCTTCTACATTTGCGCTTGAAAGAAAATTCTTCTTGATGGATATCTAAACTGACTCCTTGCCCTTAACCGCTCTCTCCTTGCAGGAAGCAGCTTCTTCTCCACCCTAGGGCAGGGCCTGGCACCAGAGCTTCCTCCCTGGTTATCTTTACCACTGGAGAACAGGCCAGACTTCAGAAGCCTGAGGCTCCTTGATCACATGGTTGTTTTCTCTCTCTCCTTTTTTTTTTTTTTTTTTGTGGTACGTGGGCCTCTCACTGCTGTGGCCTCTCCCGTTGCGGAGCACAGGCTCCGGACGCGCAGGCTCAGCGTCCATGGCTCACGGGCCCAGCCGCTCCGCGGCATGTGGGATCTTCCCGGACCTGGGCACGAACCCCCGTCCCCTGCATCGGCAGGCGGACTCTCAACCACTGTGCCACCAGGGAAGCCTTCTCTCTCCTTTTTTAACCTCACACCACCTTATGTAAGAAATAGGACTGTTCTTTCTTTCATCTTCTAGCTCC
The DNA here is from genome assembly GCF_008692025.1 of Phocoena sinus. Classification (NCBI taxonomy): domain Eukaryota; kingdom Metazoa; phylum Chordata; class Mammalia; order Artiodactyla; family Phocoenidae; genus Phocoena; species Phocoena sinus. The sequence goes on along the minus strand of NC_045769.1, from coordinate 11,423,813 downwards.
AAAGACAGCAGGCTGAAAGACCAGTTTTGTTATTGTCGGCATTTTCCATGACCTTCAATTCATTGTTTTCAAGTAATAGCATTCTGTCTCATTCATATGGACAGTATAAGAGTAGATGCAATATACATTCTGACATAGAACTCTTTTCGGAAGCCCTGTTCCCTCCCGGCTCCTCTGATGGCCTTGCTTGAGCATCTCATGGTCACAACAGCAATTAGTCTGAACCTCATAAGGAGGGAGCATCTCTGCCCGGTCAGACCACTGCATCTTTGCCAAACATGCATGTCAAAACTCCCCTGTCAACCCCTTCATGCTCTCATCCCTGGAACCTTTACTTCTATCACTCTGACCAGAGTAAGTTATAACCCTGATGGCTTAGTTAGAATGATGGTGGGTGCTACAATTCAACAGCAACTCTGTTGCCTTTGCAAGAATTACAAATACAAATTACAATTTTCATCCTGGCAATCTGGTACCTATTCTTCCTGAAAGATCTTCAAATACTGGGCAGTTCACTTTAGAATACAGAATATCCAATTGTATCCAATACTCACACCAACACACATTAACATGAGAAGTTATGTTGGCTCTTAGGCTTAAGGGTAGTTTTTACTTCTTTCTTATTGAAAATGACAGTCGTAAGGTGAGGTAGGTGGCACAGGAGTTACAGGAGGTGAAATACTGGATTGGAATGTAAAAATGATGTCGGACAACTTTAACTCATTCTGACCCAACATAGCATTATATCCTATATGCTTTAAAAAAAACAAAGTGTAGTGAGTATTGTGATTTAAAAAATATGTCTGTTGCTCTGCTCTTTCTTTTTTAAAATATAGGGAGTACCAGGTGCCCCAGGTCTGCCAGGGGTCAGAGGTGATCCTGGATTCTATGGATTTCCGGGCATAAAAGGTACTGTTTTTGTGCACTACTCTTTGGATGCAAAGACAATGACCATGATTCATATTTTAGGGTACACAAATGTTTACTGAACCCCTACGGTCACCACAGACAGTTGGGGTACAAATAGGACCTCAGTATGAACGAAGAAGGAAGACTTCACCAGCACACAACCCCAGGGGCCTTAAAAATTAAACCATACCTTAAGGATGGGAACTATAGAAAAACTCAAAACAGGAACAGTTTAAAGTGGTTACCTTTGAGAGTACTGATGTGTGTCGGGCTGGGGGATAAGGAACTACATCAGTGGCAACAGTACTGCTTTGAATGGTTTATTTTACTTTGTGCATGTGTGATAATTTTAAGAAGCTGAAAATCTAAAAGAATATTCACCGAGCTGATAATGGGGGAGGGTAAGTAAATTTTTATATGCAGATTCAAGCACTTGTTTTTTTATGGGGCACATGTATTATGTTTTTAATCAGAGAAGACATGTAATTTGGAGATTTTAAGTTTAAAATGTTCATACACATAAATTTAAACTTCAGGTTTCAGAAAATAATTCTCAAATCTTCCGTAAGGGTGCTATGACCTCAAATGACATTTTGAATATTGGATTTGTTGTCTTAGCTGGTTAAATCCACTGGTATTGTTTTGTGTGTGCAGGGAATCTATTATCGTAGACTAAATAGATGCTACACAAGAATTTCAACCGAAGTGAACAAAACCATGTTTCTGTGAAAGACAAACTTTTCCAGGTCTGAGGGAGGACAAGCTGGAGTTTAAAGAGAGCCTTTTCAATGCTTTCAACCACTGGCTCTTCAAGGAGCAAAATAGCATAGAAGAAATCAAAGCAAGTGATTTTGAGGAGTCTCCCTAGACACCGGGTTGGTGAACACTGTCAGACAGCCTGGGGAAAAGGTGTGCACCTGCCACTGCCCCGAGTCTCAGAACAGGAGCAGCTAAGACTTGAAAACTTATAGAAAGGCCCTACTAAAGAAAGAACTATTCTGGTGAAATATTTACAGGTATATAGAGGGAAGATTCGTAAAATCAGTTCTTTGGAATATGTTCCATGAAACACATTCAAATAGTCTCTTAGATTCCAGAATAAGACTGTCTGTCATCTGGCACTACCTATGAGTTTGCACTTCTTTATGTGGAAATTTTTAATCCCCAAAGGGAAAAATACTTAGGCCTCTTCTGGTAGATGTAAGCAAATGTTAACACTATCCTCAAGTTCTGATATCCAGTGGATAATTTATAGTGTAGTTGCCAGTTACCTTTGGGTAATAGAATTGTTTTATTATATTTCTGCTATGAATATCATGTTTAGTGTTAAGTTCTTTCTAAGTAATCAGATGTAATGTCTACATTTCGTCAAGATTTTTAAAAGAGAAGATTTCTCCAAATCGATGGTGCTTGGTAATATTTCATTCATGTCAAAGACTGTTTGGGAGAGAAATCTTACCACTTTCATAGTTTACGTCAAAGTAGATATTCTATATGAGCTCATGGAGTTCCTAACATAACTAACTTTGGGCTACTAGTAAAGCTAGAGTAATAAGCTGATAAAGTAGATAACTATTGACAACCAATATAATTCACTAGGAAGTGCTAAAATAGGTTTTAATGTCACTTCATATTTTACCTTAAATATTAAATTGAATTGGTTTCTGAACTTAAAAAGTGAACTCTTAGGAATGCTTCCCCTTCAATGCTAAAATACTAGTTCTTAATGCCTACTTCTAGAATATATTTTTAATAGACATTAAACATGGCTAATTGGGTCCAAGTGAAATTCCACAACCCATACAAATATAACTAATTTGCAGCCATTGTCACAGAACTCATAACCTCCGGTCATAACTGCCATTATCTAGAGTCGACCATCAACCTAAAGAGCTAGGAACCCCATTGTTCTATGTGGAATCACATTGCCTTTTTATTTTTTTTTAAGGGGAGAAGGGTAATTCAGGATTTCTGGGACCAAGTGGACCTCCAGGGCGAATTGGGCCAAAAGGACCACCTGGTAAATATTATTTCTTTAGTATTGCTGTCCATGAAGAAACAGTAACTCATCAGGAAAGCCATCATCTTCTTATATGTTCATGTCAATAGGTGTACGTGGAGACCCTGGCACAGTGAAGATCATCTCCCTTCCAGGAAGCCCAGGCCCACCTGGCCCAGCTGGAGAACCAGGGATGCAAGGAGAACCTGGGCCCCCGGGGCTACCGGGAAACCCAGGTGTGGAACTGGCAGCATTGACTGGGATCACTAGGAAGCAGTTGAACCAAAATACCTGTAAAGAGCTTTGGAAACAAATGATACAACTTAACAGAAAATGTTACACATTACAGTGTTTTTAATATTCAGCTTTAGCACTGAGCTCATTTTACTCTTGACCAGCAAATAAAACTCCTTTTGAATCTATTGCAAACTGTTGTGTATAGTATAAACTTGAACAAATACACCTTAGGAAACTCAGGATTTTTTTGGTTAAGGTAAAAGTATGAAGTCTATCTTCTCTGACAACTGTCATTCTTAGAGTTCTGACTATTTATAAATGATTGCCCAAATAAACCTGAGTTTCAGGTATTTATACTTTTCTAACAGTTTGTACGGTACTTGGAAGAGTAGTAAATGCAAATGTATGCTTAATATTATGAAATCTTTTCCAAATATTGGTTCATTGTAATTGACTAACCCTTTTTTATAGTCTTAGCATATTGTAATAGACTTCTGAATGGAATTGTTGTGTTCTACGTTTGCCTGAATCACCTGGGAGATAAGAGAGAGACGATTTATTACTTTGATCAATACAAGGGCATAGTGAATTCTGGAGCGGCATAAATCAAAATGGTAGCACAATTTTAAACTGCTGTATTTCATATACTCCTAGTTCACTTTTCAGGGCTTTTTTTTTTCCCCCTGGGAAGTAGAGTGTAACATGTTGGATGACCAACTGTCCCAGTTTGCCCAGTCTGTTCTCTTTGCAGGACTTTTATTGCTGAAACTGTAGAAGTCTTGGGTAAACTGGGATGGTTGGCCACCCTGCTTTTTTTTCTATACCATCCATTCAATACAATGTTGGTTTTTTTTTGCCTAGGACCCTGTGGGCCAAGAGGTAAACCAGGCAAGGATGGACTACCAGGAACCCCTGGACCAACTGGAGAAAAAGGCAACAAAGGTTGTAAAGGAGAGCAAGGTAAACAAACAGCTGGCTGTTCTCCTTCACTGAAGGAGAGCTATTACCCATATATATACAGGGAAAGGAGCCTTGTTCAAATTTGTGACTATAAGATCTAGATCAAGATCTAAATCTAGATCTTTCAACTTGTGTTGTGCAGATTAGACTAAAAGCCGGGGCAAAATGTTCTTTCGGAAGAAGACAGAAAATCAAGAGTTACTGGAATAAACCATTCTTCCTATCTGTTAACTGGACAAATGTACTTCAGATTTTTAACCTGAGGACACACAGGCCTAATGAAACACCAGTTCTATTTTCAGAAAAGCGGATACTGTGTACTTAGTTGATAATATCTACTTGTAAGAGTAGCACCTAAGTACATAGTTGGAAAAACATTACCTTGATATGAACAGAAGAGCAACTTAGTATCCCTATTTAGGAAAGCTGTCTTTTAACTTTGCCATTCTTGAATACTAACTCAACAACTCATGTGCGTGTCCCAGAAGGGGGCCTCTTTAAGTACTTTAGTCTGAACATAAACTTATATGTGTCAATTTGATATGCCCAGATCAAAACCTACCTTCTGCAAAAGTTTCAAAAGCACCTTTCTAGAAAATACCCAGCTCTCCAAATCTTACTTTTTAGGATTGCTGACTTTGTTAAAGTAAGAGAAGCCTCTAAATGTGATTTCGAATTCATTGACATATGCCCAGATCTACTATAATACAACTGTAAAGACTAGACATTTGTCTATAAATATGCTAACTAATAATATTAATTGTAATGTTAACTGCCTAATCACTCATGACTTAGTATTATCCTGAGTGCTTTAAAACATTTAAAACATTATTAATCATTCGACTTTCCTTAAAAATGTGTTTTTCAAAATGGTAAAAAATAAAACTCTTATTAATAATCCCATAAATTTAAAAACTTTACTGACCAAGTCTGGGTTACAGAATGGGGCCAAAGCAAGAGCAAGGCTACTACAACACAAACTGTGCTGAGAATTATTCACAAGTAGACAGAGTTTGTCTTGATGTCAGGCACCACAGGGCAATACGAAGATGAAAACGTGATCTCAAAAGACTCATCATCAGATATACACAAATATCTATCGTAAGAGGCATTTGTAATAAAATAGTCAACATTTAAGAATATTCTTTGGCCATTTTATAAACCATTATTCTTTAGGACTCCTTTCTGTATTTGAGGCTTAATAAATATATATAAACATTTAAATTCTTATTTTGGAAAAACAAGTTTGAGGTTTCATTTGTGTTGCAACGTGTTTAATGTGTTTTTTAAAGGACCGCCTGGATCCGATGGCCTGCCAGGCTTGAAGGGGAAACCTGGAGACACTGGACCACCTGCAAGGGGGACAACGATGAGGGGCTTTGTCTTCACCCGGCACAGCCAGACCACAGCGATTCCCTCCTGTCCAGAAGGGACAGAACCACTCTATAGTGGGTTCTCTCTTCTCTTTGTACAAGGAAATGAACAATCCCATGGACAGGACCTGGGTAATGCCCTCGTTCTCATTTCTAGCTACTTTGTTCCACATGCAGACTCTGCATTTTTATGGCATGGGGTACTTCCCTCTGAAGTTAAGTATAAACAACCTGAGTATCTCACAGCACTTTTTAAAGAGAGTAAATAAGACATTGGCCTGTCTAATATTCATTCCGGAATGTAAGCTCTAGAAGGAGCCTGGCTCATGAATGTCAATTTAGCTCATCCTGTACAACGCAAAGACTTTTCACTAAAATACCTGTCTGCTTTTTAATCTTCAAAGTAACATCTTTTCTAAAGATTTGTCTGGTCATTGGCTAGCATATACTTATGAAGAACTGGGAACACTTTGAAGCAGACATTTTTCCAAGCAACCTCTGCTAGTCCTTAAATTCTAGACTGATTAGAAACGGCCACAGGAAGTGTTAAAGGTGGAAGAACGAAGGAGGATTTCTTTCCCTATTGGATCTTTAATTTCTATCAGTATTAAAACTTTTCAATCACACATTTTGTAAATAGCTCTTTTGTGTTGTCTTTCTCCAGTTTTTGCCATAGGTTGTATTTTAATTAGCCTCTATCTAGTAATGATAATCAAAATAATTTGAATTTACTGAAAGTGACACCCAGTCTGATGTTTTATTAGGAACTCTTGGCAGCTGCCTCCAGAGATTTAGTACAATGCCATTCTTATTCTGCAATATCAATGATGTATGTAATTTCGCATCTCGAAACGATTATTCATACTGGCTCTCAACACCAGCTCTGATGCCAGTGGACATGGCTCCAATTACTGGCCGGGCCCTGGAGCCTTATATTAGCAGGTAAAATCCCAATCCCTTAGTTTCGTGATGGGAGCAGTTGAATCACTTCATTTGTAATGGAATGTAAGGCAGCACGTCATGGTGCAGAAAGTGGCGATGCTGCCATCTTCTTTGTTTTCGTGTTACAGATGCACTGTCTGTGAAGGTCCTGCAATTGCCATAGCTGTTCACAGCCAAACTACTGATATCCCCTCATGTCCTCCTGGCTGGATTTCTCTCTGGAAAGGATTTTCTTTCATCATGGTAAGGAGAAAAAGAACAGTAAATTCATAGTAAAGATAATCTGTGGAATCTTACCTTGGGCTGGATGAGACGTGGCCCCAGGAATACTGCTTGACATCAATAGGCACAGTCTGCTGTGGATATTTGCTTGAAAATCTGCAAATATACTTTTTTTACTTCAAGTAAGTTGCTCTTTGGTAAATAATGGAGCATTTTAAAAAATAGACTTCTCAGAAAGAGACTACCCACAAATTCTAAGTAAGACATTTAAGTGTAGAGTAGCTACCATATTGGTAATAGAATGCCTTTTTTTAAAAATGTGGCAGCTGTTTTATATGTCCTCCAAAAGCCTTCTGAAAACCCTGCAAGGTAGTTTCTCTCATCTACAGTTTTACAAGTAAGAATGAAGTAAAGAAATTTCCCCAGGGTCTCACAACTAGTAAGTGGTAAGACTGGGATCTGAATCTGAGCCTGTCTGCTCCAAAATCTTTGTGCCTTATACTGTGACCCTTTGAAGTTCCTATGAAGATGGGAACTAAAAGAAACAGCCTTTTAAAGAAAAATTCCTGAGATGTAAGTACTAAATGAAGAAATCTAGGGATTGACATTTGTGATTCTGATACCTGCACAGATGTGGCTAGTGGTCATTCATATTCTGTGTAGCATCATTTATGATATACTCTTCCCCCTTCTTTACTCACAGACGTCCATTCATTCAATCATTAATTCACCAAATATTTATTTAACACCTACTATATGCCTTGACCATTCTAGGTACTAAGGATACTGGCAGTGAACCAAAGTTCCTGCTCTCATGGAGCTTATATCCTAGTGATAGACATAGAAGCAAGAAGACAAAATAACAATAATAGTAATGAGTTCAGGTGGTGAACAGTCCTAGGAAGGAAATAAGGCAAGATAAGGGGAGAGACTGATAGGGATGAAGTCGAGGAAATCTTTTTGGAGGTTATATTTAAGCAGACCCCTGAATGACAAGGAAGAACCAGTCAGACCTGGGGAAAAGAGCATTCCAGGCAAAATAAAAGGCTTTTATTTTTGATGACTATCCTTCAACTTGGAAGGTAGCTGGAGTGTTAGTAAATTTGGGTAAAGAAACACAAGAGGTTTAATTCATCCTTTCTGGGGTTTTTTTCTTACTGTCTTCTATTACAACAAAGAACATTTTCGAGCATTGAAAATGTGAGCAGTATGCAAAGAATTCTTATTTGGATACTTTTATTATGATAGTTCACAAGTGCAGGTTCAGAGGGCGCTGGGCAGGCACTGGCATCCCCCGGCTCCTGCTTAGAAGAATTCCGAGCCAGTCCATTTATAGAATGTCATGGAAGAGGAACCTGCAACTACTATTCAAATTCCTACAGTTTCTGGTTGGCTTCATTAGACCCCAGAAGGATGTTCAGGTAACTATTTACAGTCACGTTTAATCTGATGGCTCAACTGCATAACGATTCAAAGGTTGCCTGTGTTAGATTTTCATGCCCTGTGTGTTGATGTACTCACATCTAAAACATCTCCCCATGCCAATAAAATCCTGTTTAGCCTGTTTAGCCAATAAAATCCAGTTTACAAGTGGTCTAGAGTCAACAGGTAGCCCTGGTTTGTGCTACTGTACCCATAAAGACCAAAAAAAGTGTGATTTTTGTCATCACTAAATGTATTTAATGTTTATATATGAATTTATAGACTACTGAATGAAACTGTCAACACTAAATGATCTGCTAATCTTAATTTACTGTATTGGAAGACTTGCGAGTAATACAGAGTATTAAAAGGATAGAAGTAGTTTTTATTTCAGAAAAAATGATCCATAACTTTGCACCTGCAAGTTGCTGCTAAACAACTAATATACGGACATAGATACCTTTTCAGAAATATACCTCCCTATAATAAAGTTTAGATGAGCTACAATATTCATTAATAAAACTCGAACCCAGGAAGTATTTCCCTTTTATCTATAAATTCATGAAACTTTTTGTGGGTTTTTTTCTTAGTTTTGTTTTGTTTTTTATTTCAGAAAACCTATTCCGTCAACTGTGAAAGCTGGGGAGTTAGAAAAGATCATAAGTCGCTGTCAGGTGTGCATGAAGAGGAGACATTGAAGAAATAAAGAAAAAATAGAACTGTGACTTTTCATCCTAAATAACCAAGTAATGATAAAGAACATGCAGTTATTTAAGTATTTTTCTCTAACCGAACAGTATCGCCCTACGATGGCTTAGTACAAAGTTTCTATTTGTTTCCCCACACAACAAAGCATTCTTTTAAGTTAGTTCTGTGATACTGCTCTCTAAATCTGTACTGTGTCAAAGTTCCCTAACTCAAGGCAGTAGGCTTTTCACAAAATATCACTGAAATTGTATTCCATTTGTATCCAATGCACTAAGTAAATGGTGACTGTATAAAGTTTGATGCTACAAGTTAAGAGCTATTTGGTCTACTGGATTCCCAGGATTTGCCCCCCTTCTATTCCAGTCTTTGAGACTCAGGAGGCTAAATCTGTTTTAGATTGCCCAACCACCCGCTTCCTAAAGCTTTAGACCCTGGGTAGGGAAGGGGATGGAGACAAGTGGAATACTAGAGCATCATGAATAAACTGGACTTTTAAACCTGGTGAGTAACCTAAGGCCTAAGGGAACCGGAATTGAACTGAGGTTCATGGATTTTTCTAGTGCTTTTTCAAACATACCCAAGACTGTGGCCAAAAGGGGGTTGCTCTGAGTGGAATCATAATAGCCTTGGAAATACTGTCTGGTTTTGGTTTACATTTTTTAAAAGATATTTTTGTTCATTGAATTCATTTCACTGCAGCAATATAGCTTACTTATATTCAAACAGATACAATTTTTACCCTAGTGAATTAATTACATCCACACAAATAACAAGGACACTACTTCCTAGATGTGCACTTTATCCCCATCCCTATAAATCTTGGTGCATACCTTATATAATAGTTCAGCAATCCATGGAAGAAAAGTCATTTGTTAGCTAATCAGGCTCAGAATATTTTTCCTTTGCTCTAAATATTCCATTTAAACTGGGTGTTCAGAGATTTATTCCCTTGTTAACTGTCTAATTCTTCCTTTGTAAAAACATGTTTTTGATATTCTTACAAACCACTGAAAGAGTCCATTGTGTAAAAATCTTAACGTACGAATTGTATAGTTTGGCAGTTGTATGTCAACTATGCTTCCTGATCCACCTAGGTGGAGTTGGTGGTGCTGATATTTAAATTCAGGTTATTGTTTCAGCCTCAGTTGCTCTGTAAGTGAAGATGTGACCCCAGAGGACAGCACAGACTGTGACCTTGGTTGGCATCCTTCACTGCTCATGTGACTACTGTCAAGCCATTTTTACATTTAAACTGAGAAGTGCATTTTACTTATTTACTTAGACTCATTTTTTTTTTAGACTCATCTGATACTAAGACTTCTTTTGCTCTAAAAATATCCTACTCTCTTAATTGTACTATCACGGCATAGGGCTAGCTGATCTCCACAAACCCTGTGTAGGTCAGCAATTCTCTAAATGTCGTCTCTAGACCAGCAGCATCAGCAGTATCTGGGTACTGGCCGTAAGTGCAAATTCGAGGGCTCATCCTAGACCTTTAGAATCAGAAACGCTGGGGGTAAGGCCCAGAAATCTGTGTTTTAACAAACCCTCCAGGTGATTTCTGATTGGGAAGAACTGCTCTAGGCAAACACTTAAGAAACAATTCTACAGACAGTTACCAGGTACAGCTGGCTTTGGTTCACTGCCAGTATCATTGCTCCATCCATGCCTCTTTTTAAAGTCCAAAATCACAAATGACCTTAAGGTCATCTAATTTTACTAATAAGTGAATGCTCTATACTGGTGCTAATGCCAAATGACTGGCCTCTGCTTGTCCCCAAGCCTCCATCTTTTCTTGCCCTCTTATCAGTGTTTAACTTCTGAGGAAGACAAGTGATGCTAAAACCTTAAATTCCAATGAAGCCATATTAACAGTTGCTCAGTCCCACTTCTAAGACTGAGCATTAAAACATAGTTCATGTGCATTCCTTTCCAGATACCTATCAGTAGTTTATAAGGTTAGGAAGATTTAACTTTGTAGATAAATGTAAATAACTTGTTTCTTCTAAATTTCGGGCTTCAACTTTGGAATTTCACAGTGTGCTGAAATAATGGATTTCTCAAAGGTCTTTTTACAAGATAAACATTATTAAGTAACTTATTTATAAAAGTATTACAATAATTCTAAATTTGAATTTTATTGCTAATTTAACTTACAAAGATTTTTCTATGCATCCAGTGTAACTTACTGCTACTAAACTTAATTTAATATTTACTCTATAACCAAATGAAATATATTTAAAATATATTGAATATTTTATATTATATCTTGACAAAATTACAATGTTATAATGTACTAATATTTCTGTAATTACAGCTTAAATATTATTTTATTGTATTGTTTAAGAATAAAATTGAAAAAATTATATCTGGTCTTATTTTTTTCAAAATATAAACAAATTTTTTTGGATTGTAAAAACAGTATATGTTCACTGTAAAAACAACAGCAATTATGAAGAAGAATATAAAAATTGCCATGATCTAACCCTCACCCCCACCCAACTTTTTTCTTGTAAATATATTTTTAAACAAAAATGGAATAAAAAGCATGCTGTCTTGAAACTAAATTTTTTAATCAAACTTAATACACTGTGGACATATTTTCACATCAATAGATAAGAACTAATCATTATTTACATGGATTTCCTACATAAATCAATGAATTGATGGACATTTATTTTAGTTTTATTATGGACATATTATACACATTTTATCTTACATTTGTCCAATTATTTACTCAGGATAAATCTCTAGGAGGAAAACTGAAGAATCAAAGGACTTGCAATCTTAGGCCTTTGAGAGAGAGAGAGAGAGAGAGATACATATATATATATAAATGTTCTCCAGGAACATTGCTAGAATTTCCAGTTGCATCAACACAATGTAATGAAAACACCCATCTCCCTATGATTTTATCAATACTGGATATTCTTTTGTAATTTTGCCTGTCTCATTTTAATTTACATTTTGCTCATTACCAGTGAGGCTGAATATTTATCACTTTAAATTAGTATCTGGGTTTTTTAATTTAGTATATTTAATTAGTGCGTGGTTTTTTGTGTTTTTTTTTTACTGTGAAAGGCCTAATAATATCTTTTTCATTTCCTATTGAGATATTTAAGGAGTTTTTACAAGTCAATAGGAAAACATACAGATTACAGAAGTTATGGGTCATATATTTTGATAAATGTTCCCCATTTATAATGCAAATACTCCTTATTCAAGGAAAAATATTCATAAAATTTCAAAGGTAGAGAATTGGTAAAGATGAATGCCTTTAATACACAAAATCTTAACTCTCATAGGTAAGAAATTTTGGGGCCGTGTTAAATGACAATAAAGATATAATCAAAGGAAAAAACAGAATGAATGAATAGTGATGCTGGGTAATAATTCTAAGAAAGCCAAGAAAATTGTTGCTCAAATAAATATTTAGAAGCACTCTCATAATTGGGACAAAAAAACCTAATTTGAAAACATTTTGAGTCAAAAAATATACTCATCTATTTTAATGAACTTATTTTTACTGCTGACAGGTAGAACAATGAGTGCTGTATTTGAGTTCATTCTCTCTACTTATAAGCCTGTTTAAAAAGAAAAATCTTGATCAGTCTCTAAGGGATTCTTTGCAACTTACTGACAGGGCACTTGCAGAACACTAAGAGTGCCTAATTCACCTCACCCTAATCCATGCTCTGCTTACTGGAAACTAAGAGACAACCAAACACAGGAGGAAACAACTGATTTTGAATAACCGGGCTCAACTTAAACATTCAGATAAATATGACCCTCTCTAGGTTTTTGGAGGCCCTATGGTGTTTCTAAAAATGCTAACACTGCTCAAAACCTGTTTAGAACTATTGCTTTGGAATCATCTTTAATTCCAATTTATCAGTCAAACAGGGAAATAGATCTCATTACTTTAAACCCAAGACCTACAACATGCTCAATATGGCTGCTCCATAAACATAGAGAGATGAGTGAGATAAAGACCTTGGTCTCAAACATGGAACTTATCACCTGGTAAGGGAAAATAAGGCAAATACATAGATAATTATAATACTGAACAGAATATGACAAGTACTGTAAGAGTCAACAAACAGTGGTTCAAAAGTTGGAGCCCTCAGGAAATCATAAGAGAGAGGACATTTTAGGTGGTCCTTTAAGGGCAGTTAGGATTTCAAGAAACAGAAGGTGATCAGAGGCAGGATGGCATTCTAGGTGGCAGAAATAGCATAGATAAAAGTAAGTACTTAGGAAAGCATGAAGCAATCTCACAGAACAATTAATGGTCAAGAATACATGGAATATATACATATATATCATATACACACACAAGGAGTGGTAAATAAAGTGGCATAGCAGGAGGTGAGGGCCATATTAGGGTTTAGAACACCAAAGTGAACTTGCACATCATTGGTTGGCATTAGAGACCCACTGAAGATTTTGAGCCGAAGAGTAGAATGATCATACAAATGGTAACATGGAAGATCCAATATTTCATATACTACCCTCCCAGTTTCAAGTGTTTTAAAAAATTACTGTACTGCTGTACGGACATTTGAATTTGTGGAGAACTATAAGTCATCAATTTATTTTTGTATTTGGGGCTTCAAATTTGGGATGTCTTTGTCACAAATTGTAAAAATAGGTTCTTTGTGGATCCAATAGCCAGGAATAATTAGAGAAAGAAAAATATTGGAAATGGGGAGGCCAGTTAAAAGGGTAACAGTCCAGATGATTGGTCATGGTCTCGTAGCAGGAAGAGAAATGACAGAGAAAGTGGACAGTTAGCCCTGAGGTGGGAGAATATAAAGGATGGGGGACAGTGAAAGGTGATTTCAGAATCTTGAACCTTGGTGACTGTAAAAAATATCTTGCCATCAACTGAACAAGGAAATTCAGAAGTTATCTGCATTAGGAAGAGGGAGAAAATTTGAGTTGGAAACCCTGTTGGGATCAAAGCTCCAATGGGACACTTACGAAGAAATGGCTAGAACTACTGTAACAGGATGAGACAAAATGGTCTGTTAATTTTATTTAGATTTAAATACCACCTTTTCCCACAAAAGATTTGAGGCAACTGTGGGTGAAAAGACAGTCAATGATGGATTGAATCATAAACAGGAATGCCCACATTAATGACAGAAGAGACAGAAGACCCAGCATGAAGCTTTATTACAAAAAACAAGGGAGCAGGGCTTCCCTGGTGGCGCAGTGCTTAAGAATCTGCCTGCCAATGCAGGGGATATGGGTTCGAGCCCTGGTCCGGGAATATCCCACATACCGTGGAGCAACTAAGCCCGTGTGCCACAACTACTGAGCCTGCGCTCTAGAGCCCGCAAGCCACGACTACTGAAGTCCGAGCACCACAGCTACTGAAGCCCATACGCTACAACTACTGAAGCCCATGCACCTAGAGCCCGTGATCCACAACAAGAGAAGCCACTGCAATGAGAAGCCCGTGCACTGCAACGAAGAGTAGCCCCTGCTCACCACAACTAGGGAAAGCCCGCGCACAGCAATGAAGACCCAACGCAGCCAAAAATAATACGTAAATTAAATAATTAAATTTACTTTAAAAAAAAAAGGGAGCAGAGTTTCCAGGTAAGGGAGAGAAAGAGCCTTTTCTTCTTCTTTTAGAATTTACTACCAGTTAGGTGTAACTGGTAGGTGCTTTCATGTATTGATACTACAATCTTGTCTAATTTAATTTAACAGAATCAACTGATGCAGGAAGATTATGGTTTATCAAGATTAAGGGAGAAGACTTTGGATTTGGTAATTGGATCACAATCCTCATTTGAAAGTGAATTCGATTTCCCTGGAGGGTAAGACACAGGAGTAAAAACCAAACTGCAAGTAATTAAGATATAGAAAGATATTAATACTAGTGGAGCAGGAAGACCCTCACTTCTAAAGATTTTGGTCATAGTGGGCTTATTCAGCTTGGTCTCTAAATTCCCCCCGAAAGTTTGGCTTGTAATGGCTGATCACTCCTAAAATCAATCTTTTTTTTTTTTGCGATACGCGGGCCTCTCACTGTTGTGGCCTCTTCCGTTGCGGAGCACAGGCTCTGGAGGCGCAGGCTCAGCGGCCGTGGCTCACGGGCCCAGCCGCTCCGCGGCATGTGGGATCCTCCCGGACCGGGGCACGAACCCGTGTCCCCGCATCGGCAGGCGGACTCCCAACCACTGCGCCACCAGGGAAGCCCTTCAATCTATTCTTAAAGGATGATTTGTCACTATTAAGAAGGGGCCCCAAAACGAAATTCTCAGAGGACTTCCTAAATGGTTTTAAAGAATGGTAACATCTCTGGAGTATCTTTAGACTGTAGAGAAGTACCTACTCACGTGTATGTCTCTGGTTGTTTGTTAACGTCGAGGCACACAAAGTATTCCGTGAATTGGCTTCAGTCCCTCCCAACGTTGATGAGCATGGCACTGACTTTCCCCCGGAAAGTTAGTGGTTAAGTGGTTAGATGCAGACAATTCTTAGAAGCTAAACAAGGCTGCTAACTACTGTGAACCCTAACTTCTCCTTTTCGGTGATTCTCATCTTTAAGGATCAGTGGAGCCAGTCAGGGCAGGGGTCACTGTTTAAGGAAGACATAGAGGACTTGAAAAGTCGTCAAAATTGTACTATAGTGTTTAAGAATCACTTGCAGAACAGGCGAAATATGCAGATTCTTAGGCCTCACACCAGTCCTGATTTTGACGCAGACAGTCCTGAAAACTAGTTATTTAACTAGCTACTGAAGGTTTACCTTGTAAACAGGAGAAGCGGTTGGCGCACCTTGCCCATAACAAAGATGTCGGCTCATCGGCGTCGTACTGCCCCCGCTCCTATGCGTGGGCCGTACGTCCGCCCTTCCCTGAGTCACATGACCACAAACCTGCCTCAACTACGGCTCCTGGGAGGGGCCAGTCCCGGAAGTTCTCGCGTCTTTTCCCGCCCGCTGCGGGCCTCTGTGGCCGGTGATTTGCCCAGGCGCCTCCGTGCGCTCGGCCAACGGTCTCTGACAGCGCCCACCCGAGCGCCCCGGGAGCCGGCGGGCGGCGGTCCTCGCCAGGGACCTTCAGCGGGCCCAGGGGTGAGTACTGACGTCTTCCCGACCCGGGACCCGCGGCCCGAGCCGGCTGCCGGGCCTAGCGCCGCGGCTCTGACCCTCCGTTGATGGAGGGACCCGCTGCGGCCCCGGCCCGTTAGTAGTGTAGTCTTGGCCGGAGGCCCGACCCCAGAGCCTCTCGTCCTCAACCCTGGGCTTTCCTCTTCCTTAGGGCGTCCTGAGAGCTTAAAGCGCGGTTTGGCTGGTAGTCTTCTCTCATCCTTCTCAGCCAAGGCCCTGGTACCTTTTAGTATGACCTTGAACCCGATGCCTGCCGTCTTTAAAAGTAGTTTTTGGTTTGTTTTGTCTTTACTTTGTGGAAAAGAACGTGTTCGTAAAGAAAGGTCTTGTTGGAAGCCCAGGTACCTCGGGGAGGCCCCTGGTCGGGCTGCTGTGTAAGCATCCTTGCTCGCAGGTGTGGATGCCCGGAGATGCTCCTAGATTTCATTCCAGGAGCTGGGAAATGGGGAAAGCTCGGATTCCCGTTCCGACAAGCCTCTGACCTTCGTCTGCAGGTGCAGTTCCGCTTATATGGTATTTAGAAGAAAACCCTCGGTGGCGGCCTACAACTTTAGAGCAGGGGGCATTCTCGAGGGAGGAGAATACTTTCAAAAGTGGTGGCGTCTTTTAGTTGCAGAAGATAAAAGCTTTAGGGCCCTTGTTCCCAAATATAGAACCAGTTGTT
Source organism: Phocoena sinus (assembly GCF_008692025.1). Taxonomy (NCBI): domain Eukaryota; kingdom Metazoa; phylum Chordata; class Mammalia; order Artiodactyla; family Phocoenidae; genus Phocoena; species Phocoena sinus. Next base: position 11,407,248 of record NC_045769.1, on the reverse strand, counting down.
TACAGGCCTCTCACCCCACTGAGAGACTTTAACTGAAAGATTTTAAATGTTTTCTCACCCTAACTGAAAAAACATTTGTTTCCGTGTCTGATATCCCAAAGGAAAAACCCTGAAGAGGATAGATTCAGAAACAATTAGAGCGATTTAGTTGTACCTAGTAGTCTCTTCCCCTGTAATTAAATTGTGGGTGGGACCTGCTATCTATTTGGTTTCAAGCACTCGTGAGTTGGTTTTGCTGGATTTTTCCAAAAGGAAATTGTGTTTTCTATCCCTTCCTGTCTGATAGGGCTGCCTTATTTTATGATTACAAAGTTTAGCTGTTACTGTCCTCCCTTCTTGTGTTGAAACTTGTTTTCTGTGGATTGATAACGTTATTTTAAAATTCGTTGATTTTTATTTTTCCAAGTTTTCAGTGATTTTTCTTTAAAAATTAAAATTAATCTTGGGTTACTACACTGTGATTTTTTAATACACCCATTCTTTAAGTATAGTTGCTTGAAAAGAGAACTGAAACAGGGTGACTGTATAAAAGCCTTGAACTAGGTCCACATAATAAGCGACAAACAACCCAACATTTTTTTTGGTAATTGGAGAATTATATAAATCTTTGCAACCACAGTCAGTTTGACGCAGGTTGTTTCTGTGACTTCCTGGGCTACTTCTTTGCATCCCAGTGTTCTAATATAGAAAATAAGAAAGTCAGGCTTGAATCATTGTGTCCCCAAATTGGGACACTTTCCACGAGTGGGATGTGACTTGACTTTAGGTGGTTTGCAGATGAGGGTTTTTTGTAAGAGTTATGTTTTTGTTACCTGTCTTTATATATGTACATTAAGTCCATGGTTTAAAAAAGTAATGTAAGGGTATTCCCTAGTGGTCCAGTGGTTAGGACTCAGCACTTTCAAAGCCAGGGTCCCAGGTTCAATCCCTGGTTGGGGAATTAAGATCCCTCAAGCTGCATGGCCAAAAAATAAATAAATAAAATAAAATAGTAATGTAAAATTTCCTTTTAAAATACACTTAAGTTTTTTAAAAATTGAGTTAAAGAAAAGATTAAGTATAGCTGAGCGTAAACGTACTGTGTGAGTATGAAAAAAAAAGCATGAAGTTGGTAAGTTACTGATGGTTGGGAACCACCGGGCTTAGAAAGTAGAGATATAAGATCATCTATGATTCTGAGACAGATTTTTGTCTCCTTAGTTATATCACAGAGACTCATGTACTTGTTGCCTAGTAGATTGTAAGTGACAAAATTGGAGTTAATATCTTAACTCCAAATGAGAAATTTATTTTCTTTATTGCCAAAAGATATTAACAAAAATGTCACAGTCTAATGAGGGAGAAAAAAATTAGATTTTGATCTATTTTACTTAAGCAGAAAAGCCAGTAATTGGAACAGTACAATGTTAAATCTTAGTAGAAAAGTTCCATCTACTTTGTCAGTAGCTCATATTGGCTACAGGAGAATTTGACTTTTTCCAGAAGGTGTCTTTTCATTGTCCACCTTTATGATCTAAGTCTGGGATACTTTGCAAACTCAGAGAGTCTTGTAAGAGAAGATGTTGCTGTAAAATGAAACGTTGAGACCCGTGGGATGTACTAGTGGAAAGTTAATAAGAAGGCTGAAATGTAGTAAATGGTATGTGGAGAATAGCACATTTCAGGGAGATAATGTTTTTTCTAGCAATTGCGTCCCTTGTTTATTATTATAAAGTTTCAGTTTATAATGTCCCAAGGCTATACTCCTTTTGAGGTATCTCTTTTCAGTGTTAGTTTTAACTATAAGCTTTTACTGTGCTTCAGATATATACGCACAATTATAAGAAGAGTATCTCACTTAGAATGATGCACAGAAATTGATGAGAGATTGCCTATGGGGACCTAGGTGGTTATAGGATAGGATCTGGTGGGACACTTTATTTTCTTTGTGCATTCTTTTTTTTTTCTTTTCTTTCTTTTTTTTTTTTAACATCTTTATTGGAGTATAATTGCTTTACAATGTTGTGTTAGTTTCTGCTGTATAAGAAAGTGAATCAGCTATATGTATACATATATCCCCATGTCCCCTCCCTCTTGTGTCCCCCTCCCACCCTCCCTATCCCACCCCTCTAGGTGGTCACAAAGCACGGAGCTGATCTCCCTGTGCTATGTGGCTGCTTCCCACTAGGTATCTATTTTACATTTGGTAGTGTATATATATGTCAGTGCTACTCTCTCACTTCGTCCCAGCTTACCCTTCCCCCTCCCCGTGCCCTCAAGTCCATTCTCTACGTCTGCATCTTTATTCCTGTCCTGGCCCTAGATTCTTTAGAACCATTTTTTTTTTAGATGCCATATACATGTGTTAGCATATGGTATTTGTTTTTCTCTTTCTGACTTACTTCACTCTGTATGACAGACTCTAGGTCCATCCACCTCACTACGAATAACTCAACTTCATTTCTTTTTATGGCTGAGTTATATTCCATTGTATATATGTGCCACATCTTCTTTATCCATTCATCTGTCGATGGACACTTAGGTTGCTTCCATGTCCTGGCTATTGTAAATAGTGCTGCAATGAACATTGTGGTACATGACTCTTTTTGAATTATGGTTTTCTCAGGGTATATGCCCAGTAGTGGGATTGCTGGGTCGTATGGTAGTTCTATTTGTAGTTTTTTAAGGAACCTCCATACTGTTCTCCATAGTGGCTGTATCAGTTTACACTCCCACCAACAGTGCAAGGGGGTTCCCTTTTCTCCACACCCTCTCCAGCATTTATTGTTTGTAGATTTTTTGATGGTGGCCATTCTGGCTGGTGTGAGGTGATACCTCATTGTAGTTTTGATTTGCATTTCTCTAATGATTAGTGATGTTGAGCATCCTTTCATGTGTTTGTTGGCAATCTGTGTATCTTCTTTGGAGAAATGTCTATTTAGGTCTTCTGCCCATTTTTGGATTGGGTTTTTTTGATAGTGAGCTGCATGAGCTGCTTGTAAATTTTGGAGATTAATCCTTTGTCAGTTGCTTCATTTGCAAATATTTTCTCCCACTCTGAGGGTTGTCTTTTCATCTAGTTTATGGTTTCCTTTGCTGTGCAAAAGCTTTGAAGTTTCATTAGGTTCCATTTGTTTATTTTTGGTTTTATTTCCATTTCTCTAGGAGGTGAGTCAAAAAGGATCTTGCTGTGATTATGTCATAGAGTGTTCTGCCTGTGTTTTCCTGTAAGAGTTTTGTAGTTTCTGGCCCTACATCTCTGGTTCTTGTGTACTTTGTGCCATGTGCGTGCGTTACTGGTTCAAATTAAATACCAAATTAAAGTTGGGAATGAAATGAAACAAATATGAAATTAAATACTGAATGAAAATAGCTGGATGAAAATTTAGCCAATGCATTTGCTTCTCCTTAATTTGTGTGTATGTATATACACTTATTTATGCACATAAGTATTAAGATTCTTTTAAACATAAGTATTTTTCATCAGGTATGTTTTCCTTTGTTTCAAATCAGAAACAATGATTGTCTTTTATCTTGCATTAACTAGTGAATGGCTGTAGGGTTCTGTCTCTAGGCCTAAAAGAGGTGGTAAGCTTGTTCATTTTTTCTTTATTTTACTGTTTTTTTTAAGGTAAGGTTGTACATCTTTAGTGACTTTCATTATTTGGAGTATTTCCAACAATGAATCCCTAATGGTAGTATCATCTAGTTTTTCAGTTAGCTCCTGTTTTTTCTCCCCCAGGGACAAAAGTGGCTCTAAATCCAGCACATGCATATTGAAGCAAGTTAAAGGATTTAATATGAAGCACAGAAACAGATAATGCCAAAAAGCAAGCAGTAGTTGGTACACTTTTGTGAGTAAAAATTTTCTTTTGGCTCTGTTTTCTTAGTCTTTAAACCATTTGCATGCAAATCCTGAAAATTCACACATTTTGGTAAAGAATAAAGGGTGCAAGTTAGCAGTCATAAGTAACCATTTGTCAGGGCTTAGCCCCTTAGCAACCTCTAAGAACCCTCCAAAGCATGTCAGTAAGGTGGAGTTTAAAATGTGTGATATATCTCTGACATGGAGTTTAAGAAATGTCCCAGCTATGGCTTACATTTATACTGTCTTTAATTTTTTATTGACCTGGATTTATATATAATATCTCCTGCTGAAAATGTAGTGTAATTTGGCTTTCAAAGTTATTTCCTTTTAAAGAAACCATTACTTATACATCAAATATTAGGTTACTTCAAATACATTTTTCTGCCCTTTACATTATTTTCATAATTTTTTCATTTGTACTTAGGCTGAAAAAGAAAAGGATCTTTTGCCCCTTTAGAATATAATAATTAGAGGAGTTTTATGGCAAAATGTTTTCTTCTAATCTGACTTCACATTTGTATATACATTTAATTAGCTTTTCTTTATCCTGTTTGCAAAATCATAATACAGTGACTATGCTTAAAACAGTATATTTTTTTGAGGTATAGAATAACTCTTTTTAGGAGAGATTTGAAAATTGATTTTAGTTGAAATCCAAAAATAATTTTAAGTAGATATTTACTTTTATTGATAGTTTTCTTAGGAAATGAATTGTTGAAATACTGATTTTTATTCTTTCTTTTTTACAGCTGGAAAAGCAGTTTCTGTGTTGTTATGTCCACCTCCAAAAAATTCAGATCTTTAGGGGAATTGTTGTGTAAAGTAAACTGAACTACAGGGAGGCAGTACTTTAATAGCTATTATAAACGTGTATTTACTGTATTAAAAATGAGTAAACGAACAAGCAATGACACATCACTAGGAAGGTCAGTGACATTTTATTCAGTTGAGCTGATGACATTATAGGTTTGAGACATAGTTGCTTTAAAGCTGATTGCCCATAGGCTAATCCTGTTCTTTTACACTTCTGTCAGCATTTTGTATCTTGGGGCAACTTCCTTTCTGCTGCCTTACCCTGGAGCATGGATCCTTCTCTGATTTAGGTTTCTCAATGCATTTGTCCTGTCTTTCCGTTTGAAGGCATGTCATGTTTTTTAAAAATATACATGTAAATATGGTACTGAGTAGAAATTAATAGTGTGAAACTTTCACACTATAGTCCCTCAAAATGAATGCAAACATTAAGGATTTATTAGTGTATATTCTGTATTTGGTATTCATTTCATCTCAGTCATCAGATATACATTCAGTAAGAGAAGTTTTAATTTTTATTTTGTGAAATTCAGGGGGTTGCTTTTTTAGTAAATTGAGAATTAACATTACTTACCTTATGAATCTGATATTCATCATTAAAAGGTTTTATTTTTTCCATGCATGACCGGAATTTCTAATTTCATTTTTATAAAGTTCTAGCAGCTTCCCTTCATATAATTCATTAGGAAATTTCTATTTAAGTTTTATTTTAGGCATTTTTTGAGTTATGTAAGCAGCATGCATATCTCTATGCAGAGAGGAACAGAGTGTATGTGTGTGGACATTCGTCTTGTGGTTATACAGTAATTTAAAAAATTTGCTCCTAAGCAATATCCTCAAGGTGCAGTTTCAACTAAGTGAGAAGGTATTATGTTGAGGAGGACATTTTCTTCGGTCTTTTATTTTTCCTTTGGATGTATCCAGTACTCACAAATGAGAAGTCTCCTTTGCTCTTTCTAAAAGGTATCCTAACTTCACTACATAGAAAAGACTGACATTTTAACACTCAGTCACCCCTGTCTAAATTTTTTGCCCGCAGAGTGAGTGGGGCAGCATTTCCTTCTCCCAGTGCTGCTGAGATGGCGGAAATTAGTCGAATTCAATATGAAATGGAATACACCGAAGGTATTAGTCAGCGAATGAGGGTCCCGGAAAAATTAAAGGTAGCACCACCAAATGCTGACCTGGAACAAGGATTCCAAGAAGGAGTTTCAAATGCTAGTGTGATTATGCAGGTTCCAGAGAGAATTGTTGTAGCAGGTATTTTATATTTGTTTATAAAGTTGCCTGATAAATGTATTTTATATATGTTTATGAAAACTTTTGGGATTTTTCAAAATATTACTTAGAAAAGGGGTTGGGAAATGCAACTTTACATTTTCTTCAAAAAGTTTATAGATTACAATAGTCTGAAATTTCAACTAGTATTTTTTAATAATTCAACTAATTATTGAGGTATAATTTACATACATAAAATGGTGTAATTTTAAAGTGTACAGCCTGACGAGTTTTGACAAATGTATACTCCTATGTAACCTCTACCGCAGTCCAGATATAGAACATATTCATTACCTGCCAAAAGGTTTCTCATTCAGTTCCTACCCCTCAATTCCAGGCAACCATAATCTCCTTTTTATAACCAGAGATCACATTTGTCTTTCCCAGAGTTTCGTATGAATGAACTGATACCCTATATACTCTTGGGTCTGGCTTCTTTTGCTTAGTGTAATGTTTTTGAGATTCTCCCATATTGTTGCTGTATCAGTTGTTCATACCATTTTATTTCTAATATTCCAGTGTGTGGATAAACCACAATTTGTTTATACATTCACCTGTTGGTGGACATTTGGGTTGTTTCCTTTTTGGTGCTATTAGGAATAAAGCTGCTATGAAGACATGTGTTTTCATATCTCTTAGGAGTGGAATTGCTAGATCATATTATAAGTTATGACGTTTAACTGTGAAAAGCTGTCAAGCTATTTTTGAAATTGGTTGTACCCTGTTATATTCCCATCAGTGACATAAAATGAGAGTTTCATTTGCACTCAACAACACTTTGTATTGTTAGTCTTTTTAATTTTAGCTATTGCTAGTGGGTGTGTAATGGCAAATACATTTTAATAAAACCTATGTCTTTTAAAAATCTCCCTCCTTTCCTTTTTTTTTTTTTTTTTTTCCCCTACGCTTAGGAAATAATGAAGACATTCCATTTTCAAGGCCAGCAGATCTTGACCTTATACAGTCAACTCCCTTCAAACCTCTGGCACTAAAAACACCACCTCGTGTACTTACGCTAAGTGAAAGACCACTAGATTTTCTGGATTTAGAAAAACCTCCTCCAACCCCTCAAAATGAAGAAGTAAGTGCTAGAGTTGTAACATCATCTGAATTTGAAGTAATAGAGACAGAAGCAAAAGTTAAAGAGGAGTTAAGAGGCTATAAATCATATCATTGGTAATATGTAATGGAATCCTTTTGCATGGAACATTGATTACTATAAATTCTGGCTTATGAATACCCCAAATGAGATACTATGCTGTTGGGTTTTTTAAATTTAAATATTATATTTCAGGAAAATGACAATTTTGTGGAAATCATTAACATTCATGTGGTCTTGAAGGATGAGCTTTTATGGCTGGGAGTTACACTTTAAGCAATACAGAAAAATTGGGGAAGTTTAGCATGGGAAAAAATTAATGCATCACTTTGTTATAAAAGCAGTCTGGCAAATGGCAGAGAAAGCTCTTTTTTCCCCTTGATACTACCTATTCTCCCTGCTTGCTGGAAAGTTTCTACTGAGTTAGTTACCGTGTCGTGTAATGTTAATGGCCTTGTTGACCTAAATATGATAGTATATGGACTAATAAGGTGTTAGTTGCAAAGTTCAAATCTTGCCTTTGCTGTTGATTCAGGGCCAATCTTGTAAGACTCCTTTCTGTGGTTTCTGTAGTTGCAACTTTTTCATTATAACTTCTAAGTTCCTGTGTTGTCATGATGCTAGTATAAAACAGTGTGCAAAGATATGTTTTTATTGATAATGGAACTGCCCTTGTCTTTCATTTTTCATATAATCCTTTCCTAAGAGAGTAAATCACCCATATAACCTACGGGAGTGCAGTTTCCTAGTACTAGGTATGACCTTTTCTTAGGTTGGAAGTTTGAGCTGAGGTGACTCAGATAATACACTCCTAGGTGCCAGTTTAGACATTCTAGGTATTTACTCGGTGAAGAGTACTAAATTTGAATGTTCACACGATGAAGAGGCACTAAGGTACTTGCAGAATTGTACTGATATTTATTTAACAGACATTTTTTGAGCTTTTGTGTAAGACACTGTGCAGTGAGACATGGTTCCTTTGTAGTGGTCTGTGAATAATATTGTCTTGGAATGAGGATTCTGCCAGGAGAGAAACCCTCCCTTTGATATTCTTCAGGTTTTGTTTGTCTTCTGATCTTTATGCTCCCACCATTTTAGACATTTGTGCCTACTTGGTGTGAATAACCAACTGAAAACAAGACGAGTACTGTCTCTCAGGAGACCTAGGTTTTAAGCCCATGTGGGGTTTACTCCTGCTGTAATTGATATATAGTCAAATGTGATAAATGTCCAAAGTGTATAGCACTGGAGTGAAAAGCTGAGGCTGAGAATTAACCTAATTTTGAAGGCCTACTTTGCTACTTATTAACCACATAACTTTGGGCAAGTTATTTAACAATTCCAAGGCTCATCTCTAAAATAATGATAAGAATAATGCCAACTGCATATGATTATTGAGAGAATTAAATGTAATAATATGTGTAGTATGTTTAGCACATGTTCTAATTGATGTGAAAAGTTCAATAGGTACAAATATCATTGTTGTGAAAATTAACATCCTGTGGCAGAAGATTTGGAAGCATCTTAAGTGTCTATCAACAGATGAATGGATAAAGAATATGTGACATACACGCACACACTCACACGCACACAATGGAATACTACTCAGCCGTAAAAAAAGAATCAAATTTTGCCATTTGCAACAACATGGATGGACTTGGAGGGTATTATGCTAAGTGAAGTAAGTCTGAGAATCTAAAAAATACAACTAGTGAGTATAACAAAAAAGAAACAGACTCACAGATATAGAGAACAAATTAGTGGTTACCAGTGGGGAGGGGCAGTAGAGGGGTAAGGGTCTAAGAGGTGCAAACTGTTATGTATAAAATAAGCTACAGGGATATACTGTACAACACAGGGACTATAGCCAGTATTTTATAATAACTATAAATGGAGTATGACCTTTAAAAATTGTGAATCACTATATTATACACCTTTAATTTATGTAATATTGTATATCAACTATACTTCAATTAAAAAAAAAAACCTTTGGCAGGGGCCAAAGCCTGAGATGCAGGAGAGGAGTTTCCGATATTAGTACTAGTTGCCTATTAAAAGGAAAGCAAAGGTGATGATCTGTGCTTCATTCCATAGAAGGGTCAGGTGGCCCTCAAGAGGCAATCAGCTAGTGAGCAGAGGAGAAAAGGGAAGGAACCAGAGTTCTGGTAGCGTCTACAAAATGGATTGAAATGGAAGGGTAGTAAGGCCCTGAGTGCTGATAACATTGATGATTCATTCGGATGCTACTTGGAATATGTCAAGTAAGATTCCCTAAATCATTTATTCTGTAATAATCATTTTACAACATATGCCAAGGTTTCTCAACCTCAGCACTATGACATTTTAGACTAGATAGTTCTTTGTTGTGGTGAGGGCTGTCCTTTTGCACTGTAAAATATTTAACAGCATTCTTGAGCTCTATCTACGAGACGCCAGTAGCATCCTTCAAGTCATGAAAATCAAAAATGTCTCCAATAACCAAGAGGTGGAAACACCCAAATGCCCTTCAGCTGATGAATGGATAAGCAAAATGTGGTATATCCATACAGTGGAGTATTATTCAGCTATAATAAGGAATGAAGTACTTATACATGCTACAACATGGATGAACCTTGAAAACGTGTTAAGTCAAAGAAGCCAGACAGAAAAGGCCATATGTTGTATGATTCTGCTTACATGAAATATCCAGAATAGTAGTTGACAGGGGTTTAGGGGAGAGAGTACTTGGGACTGACTGCTTAATCTTGGGGTTTCCTTTTGGGGGGATGAAAATGTTCTGAAACTAGGGAGTGGTGATGGTTGCACAGTACTGTGAATGTTCTGAATACCACTGGATTGTATAATATATATACTTTAAAGTGCTTAGAATGGTGAGTTTTGTGTTATGTCTATTTTATCACAATAAAAAGACAGAAAAGATGATCTGCATACATTGCCAGATGTCCCTTGGAGGGAAAAAAATCACACCCAGTTGAGAACCACTGGCCTGTGGCAAGAAAGAAGAATACCTGAAGGTGACTTATGAGGAACACTATACAATTTTTGTTTAAAAGCCTGACTGATACAAGAAATAAATTTGCAGAAAACAACGTACTGACTTCTTAAACTGGCTTGAAGTATCCAAGTGAACATATGAAGAGGCCTTAAAACACGAAGCCTATAATCCCCCTAGCTCAGAGAGGGTTTATAAAATCTGGAGGTAGAGGAAATTGATGGACCTTTCAATATGCCTAACCTCTGCTAATATTCGGAAAGACCATTGCTTGGTGATTCTACCTACAGGCAACTAATAAAGCAACTGTGCAGTAAACCATCTGATCTGGGTATGAACTGCAAAATACACAAATCATGACAGCTCTCAGTGTTCTTAGAATAGGTTAGGCAGTGTGAGTGAGGAGAAAGAGGCTGTGACACTGACACTGCCTCCAGATGGGAGCCCGTGAGAGAAGATCTTCCAGAGAACAAGAAGGAAGAACTGTAAAGAAAAAGAGTTGGAAGATATGAGGATTTGACACAGCTTTGAAGCAGTGTGACCCAGTAAAAAATTTGGACTCCGTCAGTATATCCCATCACCCAAGCAGTGGTTTTCTTTGAAAAAATCAACTACAATAAATGGCCAGGAGCTTTGTGAAAAGACCACTGAAGTGGGAAGAGGAAACAAATTGGACTAAAGACAGGTTATAAGAGCTTTTGCCTGAATTGGCAACTTCTACTTCAAAGAAGAGAAGGATGAGAAAGCCATTCATTTTTGCAATAAATCTGGAACAGCAGTGAACCCCAAATGTCCCAAGAATTGGGAAGATTGGTCTGTATAAACCCTGACCTGGTTTTAGAAAAGAACAAAGGCAATGAACATTTTCAGAAAAGGAAGTGTATCCAGGCCATGCAAGCTTTACACAGGATGCCAAATCCTACAGCAACCATGTACAAAGTGTCTAGCTCAAGGGCTAGGAGGAAATATTTCCAGCTAGGACTGACTGCTTTAAAGAATACACTTGGAAAGCAGCTGCTCTAGAAGCTGTCATTATGGACAGCACAAAGGCCATGGGTGTCTAACAGAGGGCTCTAGATCTGTAATCCAACAGTCTATAAGGACGTAGCAGGTGGTTATCAGTGCCGGGTGATGGTCCAGTTCAATTGCCATGACAACCTCTAGGATGTGAAGTGAAAGTACATAGTTGACCTGAAGTGTAATGAGTGACTTAGCTGTATGGCACGTCCTAAAACAAATGTGGAATTGAGAGATTGGGATTGACATATATACACTGCTATGTATAAAATAAATAACTAATGAGAACCTACTTTATAGCACAGGGAACTCTACTCAGTGCTCTGTGGTGACCTAAATGGGAAGGAAATCCAAAAGAGAGGGGATATATGTATACGTATGGCTGATTCACTTTGCTGTACAACAGAAAGTGACACAACATTGTAAAGCAACAATACTCCAATAAAAGTTAAAAAACAAAAAAGAAATGCAGAAGGACTCCCGGACACTCAGAAGGACTTAAAAGGGTCCTGGCAGTAGCTCTGAAAATTGAGAGGCTGATGAACGTGGGTCTGATCACAATTTGGTGATGGTTTGTTTAACTCCCTTTCCTTTCCCCTCCTGTGGAAAGAGGAGCTGGGGCTGTGATGAGTAGAATGGAGCAAAAGGGAGAGAAGAGGAAAAAGAACAGCTTAATTAATTGTATGTATGTATGCACATTCATCCATGGAAGATTCAGAGATGTGCACTCACATCCTTTGTGCAGTTACTGTTTCATGGCCCTATCGCATGGGCATTGTATTCACTGCTGACACATGTATTCCATGTTTCCTTCCCATTGGGTTCATTATTTTTCCAGGTAGTTTATTATTTTAAATTTTGGGCAGTGAATATGTTTTGGGGGGTAAGACTGTTCACCCCGATTGTTTGGCCCACATTTTTAACTCTGCTTTACCTCTTCCAATAAAAGTCCCACAGCAATTCACAGATTAATGTCTCTGAACTATTATTTTTAAAAAGGGGATCAGTATCCATTAATTTGCCGAATAATTCTATTCAATAGTTATATATTTTTATTTCTTAACTGAAAATGCAACTAACATACTATTTGAGGATAAATCTCCATTTTTCACTGAGATTATACCAAATGATAAAATGGAGGATTTCCCTTTCTCTGGACAGAATTAAAAGAAATCCTTTTCTTAAAAAGGTAAAATTGTTTAAAAAGTACTAAAAAGAATAAAAAACTGCCTAAATGAAAGGCATAACACAAACATTTCAGAAATCAGTTTTCAATCTTAGTTTTTGCTACAGATTTTCTGAGGGTTGTTTAGTAATCACAGTGGTTATGAAGAACTAGGCTATGGTAGGGTCTATGTGCCTGTAATACTTACTGGTTGTTTTAATATAATTACAGTTTTTTATTTTGTATGTGTTGAGAAGTAAAACAAGTGTCTTGTTAAAAAAGGGAGTACGGGGAATCAGTATATATATCCGAAAAAAAACAAAAACACCAATTCAAAAAAGATACATGCACCCCAGTGTTCATAGCAGCATTATTTACAGTTTCCAAGATATGGAAGCAACCTAAGTGTCCATCAGTAGATGAATGGATAAAGAAGACGTGCCATATATGTGTATACACACACACACACACACACACACACACACACACACACACGTACACATATACATAATGGAATATCACTCAGCCATAAAAAAGAATGAAATTTTGCTGTTTGCAGCAACATGGATGGACTTGAAGGGCATTATGCTAAGTGAAATAAGCCAGACAAAGAGAAACACTATATGGTATCACTTATGTAGAATCTAAAAAATACAATAAACTAGTGAACATAACAAAAAATAAGCAGACTCACAGATATAGAGAACAAACTTAGGGTTACCAGTTTGTGGGAGGGATATGAGGATGGGAGAGTGAGAGGTACAAACTGTTGGGTGTAAGATAAGCTACAAGGATGTATTGTACAACATGGGGAATATAGACAATATTTTGTAGTGACTGTAAATGGAGTGTAACTTTTAAAAATTATATAAAAAAATAAAAACAGGGACCGGTATAGGGGAAAATACTGAGGCATCTGAGCAGATTCTTGAAGGAGAGACAAGCTCTAGATAAATCTAGAGAACCAGTAAACAGAGACCTCGGGGACACTGATTTGTCCAGGATTCTGTGAACAATCGAAAGTAACTCAGAGTATAAGCACATTAGAGGAGAATTTTATGCCTATAATTAGACACAGAAGACCCTGTGACCTAACTTCCAGGAAGTTACCTGAAGCTTGGAAACTATTTCTCAGCCTAAGGAGTGCATGTAAGTTTTATAATGGTTAATCGATGCAGGATGGTTCTGAATGACATTTTAAAACCTTGAATTGTCAGTTGGATCTCAGTAATGTTGGGAACAAATGTAATTAATTTTTAAAAATCGTTGAATTGAAAAAAACAACCATCATGATTGTGAACTAAAGGGGAAAGTATTTAAAGATCACCGTGTCCCTTATCACCTCAGGCAGTATCAAAGTTCTTTGGTATTACAGTATACAGGCTGGTCATATGAAGGCATAACAAATATATGCTTTTGTCTTATGTTGTCTTTTTCCTCAATATGTTAGTAATATCGAGCTTAATGTTCCTGTTAAGATATAATTTAAATCAGGTCTCAAATGGCGAAAATAACAGACCTAGGATCCTCTACTTTGTCAGGTTATGTTGGAGTCATAGACTAATTTGTCTTGTCCTGTCTCTTCCTATCTGCTGAATGTTAGTTCTTACCACATAGCAGGAGGAACAGTTCTACTATAGTAGGAAATTCATCTTAATCCCTACAACATGGAAGAACAGTTCTCTAGAAAAAGCAAGCACAACTGTGCAGTAGGTAGGCAGGCAAGCATCAGTGGGATTCTCACAAAGCAACCCAACACTGCTCACTATGGGTAAAGTGTATTTGATTGTGGAGGTGCTAGTTTTTATATATAAATGCCTTCAAGTAATTTTGATTTTTGGTTTAACTGTAAAGAACTCTTGCAGTAGTCTCTGAACCGACTCCTTTTCTGTTTTTTTCTTTCTTTTGTTTGGATGGGTAAATGGTTTATAACCATAACCAAATCTAAACAGTCTCTGAAATTATGTGCTGCATAGTAGTTTTAAGTTTTGCTGGCATGAAATACAGGATTTATTCTGCTTTGATGGTGCTTATAACCTGATAATCTATTCCCAAGCCTTTGAGCATTAATAGATACTGGGTGTGCATTTTTGAAAATCTTAATTATTAAGTCCATTGGTTCACACACCAGTTGTCCTTTACAGTAAAGTTCATATTTTTCTTTAACCATTAAGTTGCCATGGCTGTTTGTAGTAAAAAAAAAAAAAGAAGAAAAAAAATTCTAAAAACGAAGTGAAGTTAATGATTACCATTGTTCTAGTTATCTATTGCCCCTTAATAAGCCACCCTAAACTTAGTGGCTTGAAACAAAAACAAATAATTTTGCTCGTGGATTCTGCGGGTGAGGTATTTGCATCAGGAATAATGAGGAAAGCTTATTTCTGTTGTATATTATCTGGGCCTAGGCTAGGAAGTATCAAAGGCTGTTTATGACTCACACAGCTTGAGGCTGCAGTCATCTAAAGGTTTACTCACTCATGTCAGTTGATACTACCTGTTGTGTGGACCTCAGCCAGTATTACTGGCTGGTGCACCTACACATGGCCTTTTGTGTGGCTGCTTGGGCTTCCTCACGTCATGGTGTCATTGTTCGAATCTCAAACAGCTCCCCTGGGGAAGGGGAAAAAGGCAGAAGCCTTATTGTTGTTTATGACCTAACCTCAGAAGTCACATTGTATCATATCTGCAGTGGTCACTAGAGTACCCAATTTCAAGGGAAGGGAACATAGATTCTATTCCTTAAATGGAAAGAGGTCAGTGATAACATTTTGTAAGAAGAGCGTGTGAGATGGAAGATTGTGGCTATTTGTAGAATGCTAAAACCTTTAAGCTAGTAAAACTTTTTTTAAGTCTAGTTTTCAGATATCCAATCAAATCTGAATTTGTTTTAACCCCAGAAGCCAGGAACACTTATTTGAGTACAAATATATCCCATGTCCTATAGTGTTTGTGCCTTTAAAAACTATTGTAAATTGTTCTTAAATAATGTAAGTATATTGTATAAATTATGATAAATAAAAATATTAATAATTGTACCAAGTAAGATTGATACTTAAAAAGAAACTAGAAGTAACTTTTTTTGTAAAGAAGATAAGCATTCCTAAGTTTATCTGCATTATAATAAGTAGGGTGTTCTTTTTTTTAACATGTCTACGTATAATACACATACCTGGTAGCAATTCTTGGTTATTTCTTTGTAAATTTTGTGGCTAGTCTTTGATAAAGGTCCTTTTGATGCTAAGCAGTTACTAGGCTATTAAGAATATTCTCTATTCCTTTCCCCTTCTTTGTGCCTAACAGATCCGTGCAGTTGGCAGGCTAAAAAGAGAACGCTCTATGAGTGAGAATGCTGTTCGCCAAAATGGACAGCTGGTCAGGACTGACTCCATGTGAGTAGAACCACTAAGCATTGTATCTCCTTCATTAAGTTTTCTCCATACACTGTCTGTCCCATCCTTTTCTAAATAATTTATTTCCTTTTTTAAACTCTCAAATATTAAAAAAGAGGAGGAAATGTATGTTTTATGCCTAAGAACCTGGAGAAAAAACTAATTCTAATAGTGTTTGAAATATACTATACATTTACATCAACTTTATATTTTTGCAATACTCTTTATAGCCTTAAAGTCTGACCATTTTGTTAGTTGAGAGAATTTTTCAATCCTGTTATCCTCTTCTATGTGTATGATAGTCTTCTATAAATATGATTTGCTTATTTTGGAAATCTCCTATAAAGTATACTTAAGAAAAATTGATAAAAGTAAGTGCTCAGTTCTATGTAGCCTTCCAAAATGCTTATCTAGCATATAGGTTGGGGGGAAAAATATAAAATAAAAGGAAAACAATTTATTAAGGAAGCATCTTTATTTTCAAGTTACTCAGTTTGTCATAAGATTGTCACAGGATTAGCCCTTTCCAGCTCTGCTTCTCATGAGCCATGGTAAACAATGTAGCATAAGCAAGTCGAATTTTTTTACTTTCCAGGATTAATTTTTAGTTCTCTGCCTACTGAGTCATTGAATTCTTGGATCCCTTTCATTTTCCAAAAATTTAAACACATTAACAGACTATTTGTGTCAGCCTTTCTTGCTCATTTGGTTACATTATACACTGATCTTAAAGCTACCCCACTATAAGATGTTTTAAATTGGGCAAGTGCTTTTTGTTGTTTTATTAAAATTAATGGGTTTTTAAAAATAAAATATCTCTTTAAAAACTGGTCAGAATTTTAGGTCTCAAAGCCATTGATGATTTAGATTGTTAATATAAATTAATGTTTCTTCCTCATTAAATTTTCAGTCAGTTTTCATAAGCTCATTCACCATGAACCATATTTGATATCAAGCATCATGTTAGCTTCTCAAACTGACTTTTATTTTTGGCCACACGGCACATGGGATTTTAGTTCCCTGAGCAGGGATCAAACCTGCACTCCCTGCTTTGGAAATGTGGAGTCTTAACCACTGGACCACCAGGAAAGTCCATATTAGTTTCTCTGGGAACGGCCAAAGAATCAGATGATACGTCTCTCACAGAGCTTGCAAATCTAGCTAAAAGCAAAACTTTTAAATTTACATACAAAATAACTAGAGCACAATGCAATTATACTATTTCTGTTAAACCATATCAAGTTCTAATTCAGACTTGACTAAAGAGTATAAGGATGCAGAAGGGACTTTGATGGGGGTAGGATCTCTCTTTTTTTGTGTTAGGTGCAAAGGAGAACTATAACAGTTCTCATTTCTTGGGGAAGCTTTAAATGTCTCCTCAAGTAGTTAGAGTTATTCTGAAGGGGTATATAGGAAGATAGTAAGTTTAAAAGAATATATGTCTCCTTCAGGGAAGGCCTATCTGCAAGATTCAACCATTATTAATATGAACTTTTTATGATAACTGTATGTTTCCCTGAAGGTACCTGGCTTACAGTGATGTCAGCCAGTCCATGGAATCCGTTTTTCTAGAATATATTCGATTATGCTACACAAATGGTGAAAAGACCATATAATTTATGGTGAAGGTAGCTTCTTGATATTTAGTACCCTCTCAGAATGATTAAACTTACACCTGAGGGCTTTTGTTATTTTCTATTGGTAATACTTTCTAAGGCACCAAAAGTTTCTAATAAACTTTCCTATTATATAAAGATACGGCTTATTGTTTAGGTCTGTAATTACTTTGAAACTTCCCGTTAGTGAAAGAAAAACAGGACTGTTTTACTATAGCATCATTTTTGGTTTTTTCCCCCACAAAGTATATATTATTGATAGCTGAGTTAAGTTGAAGAGAAAGGAAACAGCTCTATTATATATAAAAACCAGCCTAGTGAAGTATGATTTATAGTAAATGATTAGTTCGTAGATATTTTTGCAGTTACCTATAATGTAAGTCCTCATAACAGAAAAGGTTAACAAAGTTAACTAATATTTGAATTGTTTCTTTGAGTTGCCTTAATGGCATTTTTAAATAAAACAGAATCTCACGTTTTAATTTTTGGTAGTAAAAATAACATGAATATTTAACTATACAGTTTTTGCAATGAAATGCTTACATTACTCAACCATACTTTTTGTTTTAGTAGTTATTTATGTTACCGTTACCTGGTAACATACTTAACCATCTTTTTGTTAATAATGTAACCTTGCCCTTTCTTCTCCTACCATTATTAATTTTATCATTTATAATTGTATCCATCTTTAAGAATCTACATTGAGTGAACTTTAGAATTTTAATATAATGAGCACATTATGTAATTAATGTTGGCAATGTGGTAAGGAAGAAACTATTAATATAACATGGCTGTATTTTACCTCTACCAAAGTAATTATTAGACTCTTCCTGTCTTTAACCTACTGTAGTCTTTTCTTTGTAATGTGAGATTACTTATGTGTCATTGTGCACGAACCATTGCCTACCTCCACTTTATTCCTTGGCTTTAAGAATAGAAGTCTATATGGGTATAAGAGCAGAAACACTGGCCTTTGTTTTCTTATTTACCTTCAAGAGACAATGGGATTGATTATTGTCAGCTATTGACACAGAAACGATTGACCGGTAGAATCATATTGAGCTTTCTGTTTGTGTTATAAAAGCTGAATATATAAAAAGAAGCATAATTATTATTTAAGGTGGCACAGATCAGATTCTGCTCCAAGAAATAAAATTTCAAGGTTCCAGGCACCGATTTCTGCACCGGAGTACACGTAAGATTTTATCTGCTCTGCTTTTCACAAATAGGAGTTGTTCTAATTTTGCAGGCTTTTTGTTATACTAATATTTCACCAGGTAATTGGCATGTAATGCCCTAATTCTTTTACTGTTTGGCTTTTTAGTACCTCTGTTTCAGGATTTCTCAAGCTGTCATCATAAACTTAGTCAAGAAAAGAAATAACTAGACCAAGGAAGTTATGTATGATTTTGGGTATAAGGGTGAAAGTAAAAGGGAATAATTTACACCAAGCATCCTTTTACATTTCCTTCATTTTGCTTTGGTTGGCACATTAGTCCTCTATAGATTCATTTGAACGAGGTTCAGTGATCCCAATCTTTTTGAAAATTTTAGCATACTATCTTTTCTTGTTCATTTTCACCCAGAAGGAGAAAGAGTCTGAGTGTAGTTTGTCATCGTTTTTTTTTTAATTCCATAGATTAAAATTATGCTTTGGAAGAATATTTTGAGATCATTAAACCCACTCTTTCTGTACATGTGCTAGAACTAGGTGTGGGAATGACTGGCCTCCTAAGGGGAGGGGGCACTTTGGCATGCAGTGTAAGATTCATCAGCTAATGTAGTTCTTAGGTATCAGAAGCCACTCCGGCAACCAATGATTTTTCTCCTGTTCTCATTCTCTTGTTCTGCTTCTAAGAACTAGTCAGGTACCTTAGTGGCAACAAATTAAAGCTTTCTCTCTATTTAAAATTTCAAAAGAAATGGTACAGTATTTGTGTTTCAGTGAGAATTTTTTTCTCCCCCATTTTACTGTTTTACCTTTACTGTATTTTTGGAAGAGGCTGGACCCTCACCAAAGAGATAATCCTCACAGTTTGAGAAACACTGTTCCTATGACAACCCACGCGAAAGAGGTGTTTGACTTTGGACTTACCTTGTAATAATGACATAGTTATGCCAAGTAAATCTTTTAAGTTTGAGTTCTGACATTGGCTAGTGTTGTTTACTCAGCAGTTGTGTAGTAAGATTTCCTGTAAGCATGAAAGAGAGCTATTACTAATGAAATAGCATGGTAAATGTAAGTGCATTCTTCAAAATGTCCTTACTTTTTTTTTTTTTTTTTTTTTTTTTTTTTTGCGATACATGGGCCTCTCCCATCGCGGAGCACAGGCGGCTCCGGATGTGCAGGCTCAGCGGCCATGGCTCACGGGCCCAGCCGCTCCGCGGCATGTGGGATATTCCCGGACCGGGGCACAAACCCGTGTCCCCTGCACCGGCAGGTGGACTCTCAACCACTGTGCCACCAGGGAAGCCTGAAAATGTCCTTATCTTTTATGAAAGAAAGAGATAAAACAGATTTTGCTGTTTTATAACATTACTAGGATCAATTTATCATCAACATGCATTTTTATTAAATTACTAATATACCATCTGCTTAAATAATCTCAGTGCCTTCACAATATGTTTACTTTTTAATTTTTCACAATAGTTCATGCGTCAAAACAAACAAACAAAAAAACCAAAAAGTCAGTCCACTTTGGTTGGGTGGATGCGTGGACAGAGATGAAACTCAACTCTGAACTGTTTTCCTGTCACAGTTGATGCCAGTGCTGGACATCCCAGCTAGCGTCAGACCAGTTGCTAAAATGGGGCTTATTCTTTTTCGATCTCAATTTTTTTTTTGAATTTTATTTTATTTATTTTTTTATACTGCAGGTTCTTATTAGTCATCCATTTTATACACATCAGTGTATACACATCAATCCCAGTCTCCCAATTCATCACACCACCACCACCACCCCTGCCACTTTCCCCACGTGGTGTCCATACGTTGGTTCTCTACATCTGTGTCTCAATATCTGCCCTGCAAACCGGTTCATCTGTACCATTTTTCTAGGTTCCACATATATGCGTTAATATGCGATATTTGTTTTTCTCTTTCTGACTTACTTCACTCTGTATGACAGTCTCTAGATCCATCCACATCTCTACAAATGACCCAGTTTCGTTCCTTTTTATGGCTGAGTTTAAATTTTTTTATTTGTAAAGAGACTTGCAAGACTGCTTAAAGCTTGAAGAAAAAAGAATTGCTAGACTGTTTCTTCTAATTCGGGTGAACTATGGTCATCTTATGATTTAGTCATTCAGTTCATCTGTAGATAGAAATAAATATTAACAATCAAGGGCATTTAATCTATATGTACACTGCCTAAAGTGTTGTATAAAATGCTTCCTACTCTGTTTTTGCTGTTTATGAAAGATTGCCATGTACATTAATGAAAAGTCAGATTTCTTACTAAATCTTTGAAACTAATTTCTTTTCAGAAACAACCTGAAGTCCAAATATGTTTTTGATATTAGTCTTTGATGAAATATCTTTACTAGTATTGATGAAGACTTAATTTAACTTTTATCTTTCTTCATAAACATGTTTTCTTATTAAGTTACAATTACCGACCATGTAGGATTTTTTTCCATTTAATACCATATTCCAGTTTTATGTGATCATAGAATCTTAGAATTGAAAGTGATCTTATAGACTGTTTTTAAAACTCAGTCGTCTGTGCATTCCGTGTTAAGAATTCCTTGCAATTAATCTGAAAATAATTTATTCTAGATTACCTGATTTTCCTATGCAGGGACAGGAAAAACTTGAACTTTTAGAACTTAAATAAACAATTCCTACTGCTTATTTCTGACAAAATGAGTTCTATCAAAGGAAGCCTTCTGGGCTTCCCCGGTGGCGCAGTGGTTGAGAGTCCGCCTGCCGATGCAGGGGACACGGGTTCGTGCCCCGGTCTGGGAAGATCCCACATGCCGCGGAGCGGCTGGGCCGGTGAGCCATGGCCACTGAGCCTGTGCGTCTGGAGCCTGTGCTCCGCAACGGAAGAGGCCACAAAAGGGAGAGAGCCCGCATACCGAAAAAAAAAAAGGAAGCCTTCTTTCCTTTTAAATTTTAATGGGCAAAAATGCATCAATCTTTTTTCATGGATTTGGATTCAGTTTGTCGGCGTTTTTGCTGTAAGATTATAATTCTAAATATTGATCATTATAGACTTTAATATGTATGTAGCTAATTTATTTACTAGTACAAAGTGATATGTGAAGTGTTCAATTTAGCCCCAAAATACGAAGACAAATGCTTTAATTATATCAATAGATATTGTACTGATTAGTCTTTTAAAACTTGCTTAAGTATAAATTTATCCAGGTATGTTGGCACTGCTATCAAGAAGAGTGTAAGATGGATTGCCTGTTTATGTTGACGCAGAACTGGCCACTCCATTCCTGCCTCTGGTGACACTTTTCTAACATGAATTCAGTCTGGTTTCTCACAAAGAGCAAGAGCTTCAGGTTTTCTCCATGCTGCCTAAAGAGAATTATGAGTGCAAGGCTAGTACCTAGACTATGAGTCCCAGATATACTGATTCTTTTACTCTTCTTGGATACCCAGGGTGGGTTTTTGCCAAGTACCGTGGGTCAGTTGATAAGCTATATATATATACTGTTGTTGATACGTTATATATACTACAGAAGATTCCTAGTCTGTGGACAGATGTTTAAGGTAACCATCCATGAGCCTGCGTCTGAAAAATTGCATTTATCTTGACACGATTAGGCCTAATTCCTGTGGTGAATCAGCCCTGACAGATTAATTTCTCAGTATGCCAAGATTTGGCTTAAATCTTTGTCTTTTAAGTAGTCTTTGGAAAACATGGTTTTCATGTTTATTGTACTTCTCACTTTGGATCATCAAGACATTGAAAGTTATTCGCAAAATTGTGGAGAAGATTTTGTTTTTAATTTTCTGGGACTCGGAATAATATTAGTCGATAGTTACCCCTTCAAACATTATTGCACTTATTTTGTGGTTACCAAACAAATACATGTTAAGTTAGAAAAGATTTACACAAATCAAAATAAAATCTTTAATCTTTTCAGTTGTTCACTGTCTGCTCCACTTTCACCCTTTCGTGCAGAATACACAAGGATGAGGTTTAGTCTAAGGCGTTCTTGCCCTGACACTGAGAAAAAATATTGAGCCCACTTCCCATAGTCCTCTTGTAACAAAACCTCTTACAACAAACCAGATGCCAAGTCCATATATCAGTTAGATACCTCATATGGCTGATCATGCTCTAACATTAGACAGGCCTCTGAAAGTAAAGAGTTCAGGTTAGAATTGTAAAATTGCTTCATTCAAATGCTCTCAGCTTTTAGGAGGTGCTGTCAGGGGAGCCAAAGAAATTGTGAATCGCAACTCACGTGTGAAAGAATGGTTAAGATCACTGTCACTGAGCAACCCAGAAATAGCTGTTTAACATCCATCCTTACCTTTTCATTGTATTCACAGAATTGGGAGTAGTTTTATGTTTTAGTCATTTAGCTAGGGAACATATGCTTTAATGTAACTAAGTAATCAAAATGCTTTTGTTAGCTTTCTGAAACTTTAATTCATCTTTAAATTTACTCGTCATAAACTCAGATTGCTTCATTGTCTTTGTGAAGTATTTGAAATGGCATTTTCATGGAATCACTTTGGATTCATGTGTGTAAACCTTGACGCCTATATACCAGAATTCTCTATCTGACTGTCCTGCCCATCCATAAGTTGCAGTGCAGTGTTGTTTGTTAGAGGCTTGGTTTACTGATTTGGAATATACACACAAAGCAAAGAATGCCGCTTCTCCAAAGCTGGGGGTTGAATATACTCCTTGCCGTAGTTCTCTTCCCTGTTAAAGTTGTTCTTTCATATTCAGTTTGTTTAATTTGATGTTTAAAGCCACAGTTACAGATGCTGCATGGTAGCCTGTTTTTTAAAGCAATTTAATATGTTTATTAACTTCTTTGGCTTGACTCTTTTGGGGGAAAATGAAGGGTGGGAAAAATGGGCAAGAAAACGATAATTCTTAAAATATGAGTTTTTGGGGAAACTGCTGAGCTGAAGTTTTATACAAATCTGACTTGAGTGTTTTTCTCTTCATTTGCTGTGCTTGTGTAAACAGTGTGACACCATCGCCACAACAGGTTCGGGTTTGTCCTCCCCGTATGCTACCTGAAGATGGAGCTAATCCTTCCTCCGCTCGTGGCATTTTGTCGCTTATCCAGTCTTCCACTCGTAGGGCTTGCCAGCAGATCCTGGATGTGCTGGATGAAAGCCGCAGGTGATCGGCCCTGTGATTCGCGCCAACTTTACCGCCTGTCTTTCGGCTCCTCATGAGTGGAGTGTGGTGTCTTCCTTTTATGTTCGCGCCTTTGTCTCTTTCTCAGATGCAGCGGTTTAAAACAGCTTGCTTTGCTTTCTTTTAATTTGAAATTATTGTCCAAAATTCACATTTCACAAGGTTCTGTTAGCTTCTCTTCAGTCAGGGAGGGAATTCAGTTAATAACTAATTATACACGGGAAGTATAATGGTTTTTTTCCCAAGACTTTGTTGACCTGTTTTTAAGTACCTGATTCCATTTTTGGATATGCTGAGGGGTACTTTTGGATTGAGTGTGTGATGTTGGACTGAACTGTGCTCCTTTTCTTCAGTAAGTCTTTTGATTCACTCATGTATGTTACTAATGTGGTTGGATTAGGAAGCAAATCTGAGAAGATGATATCAGTGTAGCTGCCAGGACGTTTTTTTTCTTTCTTCTTAACTAGGGATTTCCACACCTGTACTGAAAATCCCAGGTGCTGTTGTCTTTTTAATGCTGATTTTTTTCAGTATGGATAGCGTGTCTAACTCTCCAACATCTCCAAGTAAAATCATTAGTAGTGTATACTTAGACTTGTTCATTCAAATAAATTTTTTGCCATTATTTCAAATACTTTTTTCTCCTTGCTTCATTACTAGATGGTGTTTTAAAAAGATGGAATTTGGGAGTTTTTTTGGCATAGTATGAGGAAGGTACAGTCAGTTTCACTTCAACTCTAAACATTTTATGTAGTAACTCTGTAAGTCAGTGTTTGAATTTTCATGATCATTTTTTTAGACTGTTAATTTTGCATTTTGAAGAATTCCCAATAAATTTAGATGGCCCTTCAGTAAACCTTTTTTCTTGCTTTAGGAACTGATACGTCTTATGACTTGCTCTGAACAAACTTTTTCTTATTAAGTGCTTTTGACCCTCACGTAAGCCCCAGGTGTTTCACCTCCTGCTGCTCGACTAGTGTTTCTGACCCTTCCCAGGGCTCCCATACGTGTGGGTCCAAGGACTTAAAGCTGTACCAGAAAGAGCATAAAAGAGAAAACTCATGGCAGGGGGAAAATTATATATACATCTATGGACATATGTATTCATGTATAGGTGTGTATGCATGTGTGGGTGTGTGTGTATATATGTGTGTGTGTATATATATATATATATATATATATATATCCCTCCCCAAAGGTTTAGAGTCCCTCTTACCTCTTTGAAGCTTCAAGGACTATCTTAGAATATTTGGAGCCTGTAAGAAGCATCATGGTTCAGAAGAAAAAACATGGATCAAGGGAGGGGGTCAGATTTAATCTTGATCCACCCCACTGAACAGCTATAGCTACATGATGGCCTTGGGTGAATTGCTTAGCTTCTCTGGGCCTCATTTTCTTCATCTATTTTTTAAAAAGAAGGGTAATACTAATATTAACCTAGTTTTCTGGATTCTTATGAGGAATCTTCCCCCCTCCTCTGCTTTTATTTAAGATATAGGGATAATGGGCTCAAATTCTTTGTTTAGTGTCATGGGAGATCCTTAAAAAGATATTGAATATAAAGTACCTGGCACCTGACTAATATTTCCAAAGCCCTGTTTTCTCCTCCTTCCTTAACATAGATTTATTCTTCACGAGGTATCCTCTTTAACTTTTTAATTAAAATAGGTCCTTAGAAGAGACTGGATTATTAGGTCAAATTACATCATATCAAATGCTATTATAGTGAAAATATCTGAATGAGAAAGATGTTTATAAATCCTATATAGATTAAATAATAGCTAGATGACAAAGCCCCAGTATGTTAAAATTATTTGTCCCATCCCCCTACATATAGACAGTTCAGTGCAGTATATGGAAAAATAGTTGGATTTTTTTACTCTTTAATGGAAAAATTTTGCCTCAAGCTCACAAGTACAAAAATCTTACTAATTATAAAATTTACTTTGTATTCTTTTATTTATAAAAAACTATTTTGAGCTTTAAGTGATCTTTTTTAATTGTAATAAATTGATAACGAAAATTCCCTTTTCTGGGAAGGAAGTATCTTTTCTTATTCACTTAAATGAGATTTTTAAAATTCATAAAGTAGTTGTATTAATAATTCTTTGCTCCTGGATACACACCTTGGAGCCTGGAGGATTAGATTCTCATTAGTGTTATTGGATGCTTTCAATTCTGAAAGTTTTTTTTTTCCCCATTGCACTGAAATCTCTTATGATCAAATGTTCAGCAGGGTTTAATCAGAGTTGTAAGTGCCGAATCAATTTTTATTTCTACTATGAGAACTATCTAGCATGACTTACCAGATATAAGAAATAGGAATGTGAAATTTGGATAATGTTCTATTTGCATGACTATAAAATAATACTGCTTATAAAGTTTTAAGTGCTTTTATGTTCCTTGCTCTGTACATCATTTTTTTTCCTTTCTGCTTTTTATTCCTGGCTGTTACGCTAATGCAATATCTTATCTTTGGTCTTAAGCCATCACATTAGGTATAGTTAAATTAAGTTTGGCAGAATGAAAGAAAAAACCTGTCTGCCTGTTTTATTATCATAAAATAATGCATTTTCACAGTTGTTTGGCATGAGAACTATTTTTAGTTTATACTTTGAGGGACACTGTTGAAAGGTTTATGTATTTTTGTTTTCTCATCTTGAGAACTTACATGATCTAAAACCAAGTTCATCTGAAAACAAAGTTAAATCCTAGGTGTACATTAGAAAAGCTTATTTACATAGGTCAGTGCTGTGCATTTGGAAAACTGAGGTGTCAAAAATTTACCAAAACACCTGGGACAAGCACCGGATTTAAAATGCTGTTTAGTCCTTGCTAGTTATGAAATGCTCATGTCTTCTGACACCTGCTAGAGCTCCATATCTCACTCACCAATGCAAAATATTAATGTTTTTAAAAAGAAACTTAGTCCCTATGAAAGAACATGATTTAAGTATTGACAGATTAGTCATGTTCAGCATGCTTAAGTTTTACTTTTAGAAGGAGCTTGAGGGACTTCCCTGGCGGTCCAGTGGTTAAGACTCCACGCTTCCACTGCAGGGGGCGAGGGTTCGATCCCTGGTCAGGGAACTAAGATCCCGCATGCTGCGTGGCATGACCCAGAAAAGGGGGGGGGGGGGGTTGATTATTTTTTTAACAGATTATACTAGCTTTGAATGAAAAGAATAAGAAACCAGTATGTAAATAATTTATATTTTTTGCAGGTATCCATATAAATATATTACTTGGAAGACCTAGAAATGCAAAGTTGCAGTTGAAACAGTGTTTGTTATTTATCATTTTTAAATTTAAATTTTTAATTTTTAAAATATTCATATAATTCCTGATACATCCAAACTATTTACTTACTGTAGAAGTTTCCTTTTTTTTATAGCAAAGAAATATATTCTACTAAGTCAGACCATTTATTTATTCAAAAATGTCAGTATACAAGTTAATGCGGGAACCTGTAGAGCCTTGAATCTCATTCCCTTTTGCCACTTTAATTACGAAACATATTTTCAAACTTAAAAAGATTTTTTAATGTATTAAGTCATAGTTAGAGTAGAAAGTGGTACTTGAAGTTTCTAACTTTGCCAAATACCTCTCTAATTTACTTTTATATTATATGTGTCAATTGCCAGTGTGAGAAGACAAAATGAAATACGTTGTGAAAGGTAACTTATTTTCTGGCTCTGCATTGTAAAAGGGAAATCTCTGTGGTGGAATATGTTGAATATGGCAGCTCCTTTTGAGCAATGTATGATTTTTTTTAAAAAAAAGCTTTAGGTAACACAAAGCAGTGGCTTCATTTTTAACCTTTCTTATGTTAATGTAGTGTAGGATTGTAGTTAGGTAAGTTTTCCTAATGTCACAGAATAAATTAATTAATAGGATGGGATGAGTTGAAAACCTGTCTCAAGCATATGTAATTTTTCACTGTTCTTTAGCTAACAAAATAGAAGTCTTAACATCTGACCCAAAAGTCTCTTATCCTGTAGGCTCTGGAAATTTTCTTTAAGCACCAGTAGTGCCTTTAGGAAACATACAGGCTAAACATTAAAATTTTCTTGTATAAACTGACCTGACATAAAATAGTGATTTGTATTGTAACCAAAATTCTACAGCTGTGCCAACTTGTAGGAAAAAAATAGTGCATTTGGTACTAAGTGTTTACTGTAAGAATTGTCTTGATACTTAAATTCAGACAAAACCTGATCCATCTGTAGAGTAGGAGACATTCAAAATAGAATGTAATAATTCTTCAAATCCTTATATGGATTCTATACCCCAGTCTCCTTTCTCTGGTTATAAATATTGCTGATTACTTTTTGGGGAATTGACCAGTGACCACATAGAGCTTTTGTTTTCTGATTTAAAAAATAAAATAAAATTTATTGGAAAGGTTACTGCTTACCTAGGTAGAGAACTAATTGTCATCTAGAATCAAAGTATGTACTCGGTGAAAATCCAGTGCACCTTAGTCTTCATTTCCAGCAGTCCTGTATGTCGCTTCTGGTTGTCTCAAGGTCAGACTCACATATTTGATTGCACTTCCTGTAATGTGCTGCAGTATGCCCCTCAAAGCATGTCCCTGATCTCCTTAGCTCCAGAGCTGAGGCTTGCAGTTTTGCTCTTGAGAGCTGAGGGTTTGAATGAGACACAGCTATATTAAGGTATCAGGCACTAAGCAAAATTAATGAGGTGGGAGGCAAGGAATTGTGAGAAATGGGAGTTTCTTGGAATTTTTGAGATAGAGCTTTGATATCAGATGAGCAACCATGATGATGCAGGTGCTACTAACCAGTTCTTGGCATGCTTCTAAAGTTGCTGGTGATTTTTTTTCCAACTAGAAGAGAGAAATTATACATTTTGAACAGAGTTGTCCTCTGTCTTGAATTTCATAAATCAAAATATAAGCACCAATAAAATTATATGCTGGTGCTATTTTGTTATGAAAAACGTAGGTTCCCTTTGTTTTTTACCACATTGTAAGATACTAAACTTATGAAAATCATAAAATGGAGGACAGTGAGACAAAGATACTTGAAGTGTTTGAAATATATTGTATTGAAACATACAAACGTATTTGACATTTATTTGTCTTATTTTTGTCTTATTTTTGCTTTTATCTTGTTACTCTCTGGTTCCTGATTCTGTCTTGTGCCTTCTCCCGCAAAAACCCGCCTTAGACCTGTGTTGCGTGGTGGGTCTGCTGCCGCCACCTCTAACCCTCATCATGACAACGCCAGGTAAACTTTGAGACTTTGTAATTACCAGGGTAGAGAGTTGACTGAACGTGTAGTTTGCAGGACGTAATGCATGTAGCAGCCACGCTTTTTATATTATAGCTTGAATCTCTACAGCTTTTCTCTGAGTACATCCTGTTTTTCTCTGAGAACAGTGAGTCTAATCATTCATGACATTTGGCCAAAAGAGTATAAAGAAAAATAGTTATGATACATTATCATGGGAACATCAGAGACAGGGTATTTAAACATGGTTTTAATAGCTTATTGGCGATCATACTAAAACACAGAAAAAAATAATCTTAAACCTTGTTTTATGTGCATCATTTTAATTGTTGCCTGAGGTTCTGTCCAGCATTTCCTTTTTAGTTGTTAATTGTCTGTAATGTCACTTTCAGTGTGTAGATAAATGTGTCTGTAAAGCATCATCTTAAATTGGGGGAAATCAGCATTGGTAACCTGAGAAGTTAAATGTTTAGAAAGAGAATTTAGTTTTAAGAATTTTTGTCATCCGTTGATTAAGCTTTTCTCTCTTATTTTTGTCCCTTTCACACTTTCAGATATGCTTAGCCTGAGTAGTTATTTCTTCCTGTCACGCAGAAGGACAGATAGAATGGCACATACGAATACTTTAAGGTTCTCAGGTGCCAAAATCTCATTTCCCAACTTCTTGGGTAAAAAAAAAAAATTGGTTAGTATTTACAGATATCATTTCTGTAATATTTTCAGAGCCAATTTTATTTATTTTAAGCAGAAATGGATTATCTGTAGCAGTAGATTTAAAACTGTCAGCAGGGGCTTCCCTGGTGACGCAGTGGTTGAGTGTCCGCCTGCAGATGCAGGGGACACGGGTTCATGCCCCGGTCCGGGAAGATCCCACATGCCGCGGAGCGGCTGGGCCCGTGAGCCATGGCCGCTGAGCCTGCGCGTCCGGAGCCTGTGCTCCGCAACGGGAGAGGCCACAACAGTGAGAGGCCCACGTACCGCAAAAGAAAAAAACAAACAAAACTGGCAGCATTATTTCTATCATGAGAGGAAGCAAGCTGGCACGTTCATTTTTAGGCAAGAAAAGAGGGAAATACTGGTTTCTCATTAATACTGAATTCAGGTTAGAAAATTGAAAAGTGTGTCCTTAGGGGTCCCTTTCCACTCTGCTTCTTTTTACAATATTAACTCAGTCCGTTTTAAGTTTTTCCTCGTGTATTTCTCGTAAGTTTGTGATCCTTTTATTTTTCTGTGAAAGTATTTTCAGGCAGTGATCTGACTTAGATTTCTTACAGAGTTTTTAGCTCTGATCAATACAGGTTTTAGTTTTAAGTCAAATTACACAAGTAAAGTCTTTTGTCATATCCTTAGATTTCTTAGCAAATGAAGATTTCCTTTACAGATATTTAAAACCTTAGTTCAGGATCTAAATTGTGGGGAGTCCCTTTCAGTTATACTTCATTCTCTCTCTTCAGTCTGGATCCCTTTACCTTTGAAGCAATTGCTTCTAATGTTGTTGTTTTTTTCCCAATTATTTATCTCATGTATGACCTCACAGAAATAGAAGAGTTTTATTTTGAGGATAGTGTAGAGAAGAGGAATCTTCAACCCTTATGTTTTCCACTAATTGTTTAAGAATTCTGCTTAATGTTCAAAGGAATAATTAACTCAGATGTTTGTAAAGCCATAGTTCTTAGCACCTACTAACTTAGTAGCTAACTTCTCCATCTGATGCCGTTACTTGTGGTATTCCAGTATATTTGCTGTGTTCCCATGAAGGAAGGGGCAGATTAGGAGAAAGCAAGTTAATTTAGCCCTAAAAAGAACATTTAGAGATTGTTCTAGATTATCTAAAGTCAGTACGTACCATCTATCATTGAAACTGCAACCTATGTAATTAAAATCAGCATTCAGAATGATGACACTGCAGGATTATACAATTAAAAATTGTTTTACGTTATTTATTAAAATATTTTTGAATTATTTTCAGTGGCATTTATAACAAAAGGATTTTCTGAATAGACTTGTCTTTAACGTGTCTGGAGGAAAAATATAATTCTCTTCATACACGTTTGTGTAGTAATATGCTTTTTGTAATAGGGACTTGCTTGAAATATTAAAAATATCAATATTACGCTCTATGTGCCAACTCTGTAGATTGCATAGGAGTAACTTTTAAATTCAGTTTATTTATAATCCACTCATTTGGAAAAGTTAATGTGCCATTTTACTGAAATAACCATACAGGATTCAAATAGTAAGGATATAAATATACGAGGTGAATTATAGGGTATGTGAATTGTATCTTAATTAAAATATATTTTAAAAGTGGAAATCTGGGCAAAGAGGAATAATAGCATTTGTGTGCATTTGTATCTCAGAAGTTTATTGTCATTCATTTAAAAATCGGTGCGCCTTTAGAAGTAACTGCATTTGAACAAGAAATACTTTTTAATGTTTCTCTAAGGTTTGTCTTAGTGGCTTTCCAGTATTATTTTATACACCACTTCTTAATTATAGTATTTAAATTCTGGATCTGAATGTAGTGACAGGATGTATTCAGGTGATTTTATAATTGCTTCTCTGGAGACACAGTAGATAATAAGTAATTAGAAATAAGAAGTGAAGAGTGGAAATGGCAAGAGAAGAGGCACTGAGAAGAGTAGGAGAAATAAAACATGATCAGTCTTCCTTTTTCAGCTGGAGTTTGTTTACTTTGTGTTCCCTGCCATGAGTCTCAGCAGGGACTTCTGAGGAACCACATATAGACATCAGATGGTGGGAGAATTGTATTTCGTTATATGCTAGCACAGCAGCTCTCAAATCTTTTCAGCCAGGTATCCTTTTTAACACTGCCCATCCCTCTGAGTTGAAAAGTGTCTCCTTATTTATATCTTTAGTCAGGGTTTCTTCTCTTTCTCAAACTTTCAGGACACCTTCCTAGTATTGTAGGTAGTTGTTACGCTAAGCTCTTTCCTTTCCTTTGTTAGTACCCGTTCAGATTGGTAAATATTTTAGTAATTTGTACTGTTAAATACCAGTCTTTTTAACAGTTCTCTGAGCATTACACAATATATTACATGATTTGACTTGCCAGGTACTTTTAGTTCTATTCTAATATTAAATCATATTTTTATTTCTTATCTGCTAGGTATGGCATTTCACATATAGATACAACGATTGAAGGAACCTCAGATGACATGACTGTTGTAGATGCAGCTTCATTAAGACGACAGGTATTTAATGTACCAAATATCATATAATCCTAAATTATATTCATATAATATTTAAAGTGGTAGTTCCTAACATTTTATCATTTTCTGTCCAGTGGAACCCATGGATTAAAATATTTTATCTATCAAACTATTTATTAAACCATAATTGACTTTCCCATTTTGATTAAAGACATATTAAACCACTATTTACATGTTTTGATCAGCATAAAGCAGTATTACCAAAATGGATTGATGTAATTCTAGCCAATAACAAAGAATCCTAACATTTTAAGCAAACCAGTGCATCCATAAATTGCTCTGAAGCTGAGATGACCCTTCACAGTTGGAGCAGGCGGCCTGGGCCTTTTAACCCCATCACAGACCAGTCGGTGGATTCATGCTGCCTTCATAAGGGAGCATGAACTTGGGCAAGATAGTTGTTCAGCCCAGAACTATTCACAGTAGGGACCAACAGCCGAGGACAGTGCTGTCAACCAGTGACACTCCTAACAGGTAGAGAATTAGCCTTTTAGTCCTGAAGGGTGGCAGGTGACAGGGCCCACTATAGTAGGTTAATTATTGGGATCCTTGTAGTAACTCAGAGAAGGCATAAAACAGTTAAAGCAGGTTAAAGGTGAAAAACTGAAGCTGAGTGACAGAAGCTCATAAGAGAAGAGAATTTAAGTGAATTTAAGCTGTCGTGGGTAACATTTTTTCTATATATAGCTTTCTTTATTTTGCTCCAAATGAAACTCTTCATGTTTGTAATAATTCTTTTTACAAATTAAACTACTTTGTAAGAATCTGATTGCGTCATGCATTAAAGCTTCTATTCATTTTTTGATGTTGTTTTTTACTTAGATAATCAAACTAAATAGACGTCTACAACTTCTGGAAGAGGAGAACAAAGAACGTGCTAAAAGAGAAATGGTCATGTATTCAATTACTGTAGCATTCTGGCTGCTTAATAGCTGGCTCTGGTTTCGCCGCTAGAGGTAACCTCAACTCTCAAAAATATTGTCTCAACAGCTGGAAATATAAAGAATTTGCAAACTTCTTTATTTCTGTCTTTGCATTGTATGCCGTTTTACAGTCCCCACCCTGAAAATGTATTTCTCCCAGAAAGGATGGGGGAAAGACTTATATTTGCAGAAGTAAAGGTATGTCCTGTCACTCGACTGTATTTAGTTTTAACCAGTTCTGCCATAACACCTACTTAAAATTCTCCCTTTGCATGTTTTGTAAATAGGACCTAGTTTGTTTGTTTTGTTTTGTTTTTGCCTCATCAATCTGCACAGCTAATTCTATGAATGGGAGAGAAAAAAGTGTACAGAAAATGGATTTAAAGAAGTGTCTGTAAAGGAAAAATAATACTTTGTATTGTCCTGTTTCTCAAACACTGTTAGATTAAACAGTTTAGTTAATAGACATTTTTGCATCCACATTTCAACATTAACACTACTGAAGTCATGGTCTGGTGTCAGATTTAATAAACTCAAGTCACCTCATGTTTCAGGATCACCTTCAATAAAATAATTCCTAACATTTTCAGCAGTTTAAGATGAGGGCAAAATGTGCATTTTTATTTTTATTTTAGTTTTGCAGATGGTTTTCTATAAAGTACATTTTTACTGAGTCCGTGTGTGAATGATTTAAAAAACTACAGAATAAGGTACAAATGTAGTGTTTTTAATAAACTGTCAACCAAAGCTATATTTGTGTATCAAAAGATTTTATTTCATCATACTGTGCTGTGAGCTATATTCCATATTATGTTTCTTTATATGCACCTAAGTTTTCCCGGCTCTGGAGCAAGTAAAGCAATTAATGACTTGGCAGGTAGTAAGAACCCACTTGCTTCCTTTCAGATCTTTGTCCTGGTAGTGGTAGGCACTGGTTTTGTTACAGCTGTTTTTGTAATTTGTAGTGTCTATAAAGTGGTTCAGATAAAAATACCTTCAGTTGGGCTTCCTTGGTGGCGCAGTGGTTGGGAGTCCGCCTGCCGATGCAGGGGACGTGGGTTCGTGCCCCGGTCCGGGAAGATCCCACATGCCGCGGAGCGGCTGGGCCCGTGAGCCATGGCCGCTGAGCTTGCACGTCCGGAGCCTGTGCTCCGCAACGGGAGAGGCCACAACAGTGAGAGGCCCGCGTACTGCAAAAAAAAAAAACCTTCAGTTGTGTTGCTTTTTCCATTGTATTTAGCTGATATACTAAATCTGATGAGATTAAATGCATCAATGAAACCAAGTGCTGGGAACCTTTAGTTCCCAAACTTTTTTTTCCTTTTTTTGTTTCAGAAGTGGATAGAATTTTACTTAGGTGCAGTATTCTCCATACATCTTCAGTATCTTTCTACCAAGGCAGTGAGTTTTGAGAAAGGCAATTAGGGGAAATTCCTTAGATGTAGGTATATTGAACTGTTCTATTCTTGCTTCTCTCCTGTCCTTCCAAAAAAAAAAATACTTGGAGGAAGGATTCTTTTCTTTAATTCCTAGGGTTTATCCTGAGTTTGGTGACAATTTTTTTTACCCACGAAAGTCTTCTTTTATAATATCCTAATGGTGTCATTAATTATATTAATTCTATCTTTATATATATATATCTCAAGGTAATTTCTGTGAATAATTGAAACTACAAAAATGATTTAAAAAACAATGGATAGGGCTTCCCTGGTGGCGCAGTGGTTGAGAGTCTGCCTGCCGATGCAGGGGACACGGGTTCGTGCCCCAGTCTGGGAGGATCCCACGTGCCGCGGAGGGGCTGGGCCCGTGAGCCATGGCCGCTGAGCCTGTGCATCCGGAGCCTGTGCTCCGCAATGGGAGAGGCCACAGCAGTGAGAGGCCCGCATACTGCAAAAAAAAAAAAAAAAAAAAAAAAAAAAAAAAATGGATAAGGGCTTCCCTGGTGGCTCAGTGGTTGAGAATCCGCCTGCCAGTGCAGGGGACACGGGTACAAGCCCTGGTCCAGGAAGATCCCACATGCTGTGGAGTGACTAAGCCCGTGTGCCACCACTACTGAGCCTGCGCTCTAGAGCCTGCGAGCCACAACTACTGAGCCCACAAGCCACAACTACTGATACTCACCTGCCTAGAGCCCGTGCTCTGCAACAAGAGAAGCCACCGCAATGAGAAGCCCGCACACCGCAACGAGGAGGGGCCCCCGCTCGCCGCAACTAGAGAAAGCCTGCACGCAGCAACGAAGACCCAACGCAGCCAAAAATAAATAAATTAAATTAAAAATAATAGTGGATAAAGTTAACACCTCTTTTGTTGGGCAGGCGTGAAAAGGATTGATTCCATAAAAGTCAAAAATGAACATGAGCAGGAATTCCAGGAGATAAGCACAAAAGCTATTTTTCTCCCTATTGACTTTTACCAAACACTGGAGACCTAGAACTTTCTCTCTTAATGGCTGTACGGGGGTAGGAGATATAATTACATGTCTTCTTAGGCAGGCCTTAGCTATAACAGGAGACTCCTGCATGAAACTCAAACCCCAAAAAACTACACCCTCAGTGAAAGGGTAAATGAGAAATCAACTTAGCAGCCAAAAGGGGACAACAAAGAAACATGTCTTCACCTTGTCACAGATCTAAAAACAAAAGAGCTTGAGTCTCTCTTAACTCCAAAACCAAGTCCAGCTATGCCAGCCTCCCTTCCCTAGAAGTCATTTTTCATCATTGTAAGAAACTGGTTTGGGAGTTGAGAGGAACAGATTCACTCCTGGTCAGGATGGTCAGGAAATACTTCTTAGATATTTGAGCTGAACCTTGAAATAAATAAATATATGATTTCAACAAGCAGAGAATGAAGAAAAGAGTCCAGATGCAGGGAACAGTGGAAGAAAAGGATACAGCCAGGGCCAGTAACAGAGTAATCAACCTACCATACTCACTAGTGCCATACAACTAAGTAGCAAGTACAAGTGTAGCAAGTACATTTTGCCACTACTTTCGGAACTCTGTTTAAAGGTTGGGTGTTTTTCACTTCTAGGAATATTTGTTGAAGCATTTGCTGGTTTTTGACACTTTAAGGGATAATTTTATGAAAATATATTTGCAAGAGAGCTTTCCTTCTTTTCCTGCATGAATGTCTGTTATCCAGCTTCTTGATCATATTTGACACTGAAATTGAACTTCTTCTGGCCTCAAGTTTGGAAAAATGTAACTACCATAACTTGTTCTTTTACTTAAAATCTATTATCGTGTCAGTAGGTAGAGTCGTGTGTGCACAGCAGTGACCTCAGTAGTAGGCGTAGTAGTAGCAGGTGCACCACAAGCCCTGCTCTTAAGGAATTGACAGATTAATGGAGGAGGAGGGAAATAAGGCTTATTAAAGAAGTAGAGGATTATAAAAATAATGTTTTGAAGGAGAAGGAATTTGAGATATATGCCCAAGAACAGGGAGAGAGTGTTTCAGATGGTGGATGCAGTAAAAAAATAAAAGTATAAAGATTCCAAAGTGAGATTGAACATGGGAATGGAAGTGAGAAATAAAAAACAATGAGCTTTGTAGATGACTAGGTGCATGTTGTATGTGTGTGTGTTGGGGGGGTGTATAGATGTGCATTTGTAAGTTTAGGTACCGGGGTGGAGATGGCATGTCCCCAAAAGCCACCTCACCACAAGTGGCCCGTCGGCTTTAGGGATTTAATCAAGGCTGCAGTTTCCACAAGACCAAAATTGCAAAGAACTAACTTGCCAGCTATTTCAGCTGATTCTGCTACTGCCAGCCATCCTTTCTTTTGCCCTCTGAAATGAGAGGCTCACGTCTCTGTTCATGACCCTGTAGAAAACTGGGGTCATCTCTCACCCATTTCCAGGCTAATGAAGATTATATGCACTGTCATTGACTTGTTCAGTCAAATACAGTGAGCTGTCGTGTTTATTTTACTTGTGTTTTAGTTTTGTGGCTCTTGGCAGTTTGACATTCATTTAGTAAGTGTTGTGATCAGTACTGTAAGTCAGCAGTCCCCAACCTTTTTGGCACCA
This sequence comes from Phocoena sinus, assembly GCF_008692025.1. Lineage (NCBI taxonomy): Eukaryota > Metazoa > Chordata > Mammalia > Artiodactyla > Phocoenidae > Phocoena > Phocoena sinus. Next base: position 11,370,249 of record NC_045769.1, on the reverse strand, counting down.
GGGACCGGTTTCGTGGAAGACGTTTTTTCCACGGGGTAGTGGGGGATTGTTCAGGTGGAAATAAGAGCGACGGGGAGCGGCAGATGCTGAAGCTCCGCTCGCGCGCCCACTGCCCTCCTTCTGTGTGGCCTGGGTCCTAACAGGCCATGGACCGCTACCGGTCCACAGCCCCTGCTGTAAATGAAAACGCTAAAGGAGAGAGTAAAGGGAAGCCTGCCTTCCATTAGGCTGTTAGGGAAAGCCTCTCAGAAAAAGTGATACTTGTGCTGAAGTCTGAAAGATGAAGAGGATTTAGCCAGAGCTTAGACAGGTGGGAGTGGGAGGTGGGAGCTGGGCAGAGAAGAGGCCTTGCTGAGGACCTGAAGAAGGAAAGAGCTAATGAATAAATGGATGAGAAGGACATGGTCCCTGTTCTCTTAAATTGTCTTAAAGTGATGGATTTATAAGCAAAAATATTTACGTTACATTGTGACAGGTATGATAATCGTGGTTTGGGTAAGTGCCAACTTAGTTTGTTGAAATCATGCGCTCTGGGAAGGCTTTCTCAAGTAGTAGATTTTTAAGCTAGACCGTAAGGATAAATAGGTATTTATAGGAGTATAGGAAGAAGGTCTTTATACAGTAAATGGGTTCAGAAAAAAATGCCTATAAGTTCTTGATGTTACTGATTGGGGGGAGGGGGACAGCTATAATATATGTATTGTAAATTATTTCTAAAATCTTAAGCCCAGTGAATATAAATAATTGAAATAAAAAGCAGGAATGATCATATTCAGAAAACTGTAGATTTTGAGTTTTGTCTATTTTATAACGTTTTAACATGGTAAATACGCTGTTTCGTTATCCTGTCTTAAAGTTTGGCATATATATAAGCCAGATTTCGAAAGACTGATTTTTTTCCCCCTAGGTATTTATTGTTTTTTAATTATTGCGAAAAATGCGAACATAGGAAAATTGAAGAGTGTAATGAATTGCCATATGCCTATCACCTAAATGTAACATTTTTCAGTTGCTTCATTTTTTAACTGAAATGTCTTAAAAACATGACATTTTCCCCCAAACACATAAATATGCATTTCTGAAAAATAAGGACATTTTCCTACATAACCATAAAACCATCATCAGGCATAAAAAAACTAACAGTAAGCCCTTAATATTACCTAAACCAGTCCTTGTGCAGGTTCCCCCAGTTATCCCCAACGAGGTTCACGTAATCTATTTGGTTGAATCATGTCTGTCTCTTTGCTCTCTTAATCTAGAATAGTTCCCTCCACCCATCCAACTTCTTAGTTTTCTTATACTACATTTTCTTGTTGAAAGCAGGGGACTATTGTCTGTTTACTGTCCCACCTTTTGAATTTGTCTGAATAATGTCCTCTTTCCCTGGATTTTCTGTAAGCTGAATTAGATCTAAAAACTTGATTGTATTTAGACTACTGTTCACACTTGAATAACTCAGGGGTTAGGGGCGCCAGCTTTCCACGCAGTCAGAAATCCACATGTAACTTGGTTGGGCCTCCATATGCTCGGTTTCTCTGTATCCAGGACTCTGCACCCACAGATTCAACCAACTGCAGATTGTGTAGTACTCTAGTATTGATTTACTCTTGGAAGAAATCTGCATTATAAGTGGACCTGCACAGTTCAAACCCGTGTTGTTCAAGGGTCAACTGTATATATTTAACTTTTTTGAAGTATAAAGAAATGCAATAAAAAGGTCCCATACTTTGGCTTCCAGTATAACTTCTGTTCCTGCTTACCCTCCTCCCTCCCTCCCTTCCTTTCTCCACATATGAGAACATAGTTAGAAAATCCGAATAGTACAGAAAGACACAAAACAAATTGAAAGCTTCTCTCCACTTTTCCCCAAAGTCAACCACTGATGATATTTTTCTTTCCATATGAAAATGTGCATTTACCAACGTGCTTCAGTGTGGAAGCTTGACTTGTTTTTTAAGTACATCAAAGGTGACTTTAAAAACAACCTTTGGATTAAACTGACTCATCCACAGCTTTCTAGATAATGTTCCATTATTGAATTTCTAAAAGCATGTCTTTTAAATGTCATTCTAAAATGGTTCAAACTAGTATTTCCGTCTTATTATTATTAAACTACACAATTCGGTTTCTTCGCTTAGAGACTCCTCCACACAGACAGCCAAGGAAGCCGATGAGTGTCTGACTGAGCCCAAACAGGGTCTCAAGAATGCCCACAAGCAGTAGACCTAAAAATACTGAGACATGGCTAACCCTATGATTGTTTTCTATAGAATTGAAGTGTAAGCTGTATGTTCTCCAGTTACTGGCTGTTGTGATGTTGATGGAGGGATTATTGAAATCCATAGGAGAAACACAAGAGTCGTCAAAGAACCACTGCAGATCGAAGGGTTCTGGATGAATGGCACTGAACAAAATGAAAGAAATGATAAAGATAAGATATTCAGGAATACCACTGACCATCTAAAGAATGCAGCATTGTGCCTAGAAAAGGACATGTATAGTAAAACAGTGCTTTTGAAACATCGTGCCCAGAAACTAGCGAAGATGAGGGTTTCTGAGCATGTACCGTGGTACTCTGAACAGCTGTAAAACGTTGACATGGTATATCCCATCACTCAACAAGCATCTACAGAGGATCTACTCTCAGGTTGAACTGTATGAAATTTTCTGTGTCAGAAAGGGTTGCATATTAAGTTTCCTGTGGTCGCACCTATTCATGCAGGCGCTCTTCTACTGGCTAAAGAAACTAAAACGAGCTCCCCCGTTCAAGGAGCTCAGTTCTTAGTGCAAAACTGCTGTGTTGCGTCTGTTCTTAAACCCGATGTACAATGTTCACTCACAAAAGGCATTTCAAATATGTCTGGTTAAAACCTTGTTGTAACAAGGTATGGAGAATGAGAAACTTTTAGCCCTAACACATCTGTCCTGACATGATTTATCTTTGGTTTTCTACAGTAGGACTAAGTGTTCTTAGAGAGTTTGCATTTCTGGATACCAGCAACTGATGTGCAGCCTGGGAAGAAGAACAGCATGTCAGCACGTGGAACATGAGTATGCTCATTGCAGTTTGCAGCGAGCGTAGGGTCACTCTTCTGTAATTGTTTACTCTCCGTAACTGTCTGTCTCCCCAACTAGAGTGGGAATACCTTGATGCTGTGACCTCCAGCTTGGCCTGGCGCCTGGTACATGGTGAGTAGCCATGCGCTGAGGACTGAATGTGTATAGCATGTGTGGTTGAAATCTCTAATTTTCTACTCCAGCTCTACTAGTAAAGGGAGTTTCTTTGGATTTTGATCCACAACAGCTGTGGTATGCAAATTTTGAGAGATTTTTCTTTTTTAATGCAGCGAGATAAGGAAAAAGGGAAAAAAAATTTTCATGTAACTACAAAAGTGAATTCTAGTTATTTTCCATACTGAACAATATGTAGGTAACGAATGAATTAGGTTGTTCTTTTCTTCCAGTTTTACAAATTGTGCCTAGATTCAGGCACAGAACCATCTTACAAGACTGAAATGAGCCATTTCCATGTAACTCTTCAGCATTATTTGTTACTCTGTGAGTTAAACTTTTGATTCATTGTCATGCTGACTGTGTTTCTATTATGTTTGCATGATTCCATTGGCTGCTGCTTTGTTTCTTTCTTAAGGCTTATAGGTAAGCCTCTAGATTTTTTTTTTACTTATTGTGTTTTTATTCAGTTTATCAAATTATAAAGGTAATGTATGCTTAGGGCTTACAATTTTTTTAAATATTTATTTATTTTGGCTGTGCCAGGTCTTAGCTGCGGTGCACAGGATCTTTGTTGTGGCACGCGGGATCTTTAGTTGCGGCATGCAGACTTCTTAGTTGGGATGTGCATGAGGGATCTAGTTCCCCAACCAGGGATCAAACCCGGGCCCCCAGCTTTGGGAGCGCAGAGTCTTACCCACTGGACCACCAGGGAAGTCCCAGGGTTTACAGATTAAATTAGATCAGAAGTGGAGAAAGTCAGTGCTCCCTTCCTTCCCCCAGGGCATCCTCCATTACCATTCTCCAAAGATGAAAGTTAAGTTTTTGGTGTATATTTCCAGAAATTTTTAATATACATGCACATATGCAGCTGTAGATTTTTAAAAGACAAGGATAATCCATCTCAGTCAACTACCCCTTTTAGACAAGACCATACCCAAAGCATTCTGAATGCAGTGATTCCTCCATTTCTCTGCGATTGGGCCAATTGGGATTAATGTGCTAAATACCTAAGAATCTGTCCCACGCCAGATAACGTGGCACTGGGGCAGCACCACACTACTATCCTAAGCTAACTAGCTGCAGCTGTGTAAGACGGCGAACGGTTACTCACGTTAAGTTTTTAAATGAAAATTCACAACTGGAAGTTCTGTTGCCTTGAGAGTTACAAATGAGAGGGCCCTCCGCGAGAGCCTGGATGGACACCGTCAGGCAGTATGCAGCTCCAGTGACTGTGATCACATTCAGAAGTGATGAAAGAAACATCTGAAAAATAAAGTAGGCACATTTGCACACGTTACATGTTGCCTGTCTGTTCCCAGTTTCAGCAGCACATGCAGTCTCTATCATCAGCTGCTGCCATTCTGCTGACACCTTACAGTCCTAGATCTTCAGATCACCGTTTGATTAGGTGTGACTTACACAAGAAGGCAGAGGGCAGAGTGCCTGCCATTTCATTAGACTTGCTAAAAGGTCATTGGTCTTGCCACTGTTTCTGAAAAACCTGAGCTCTTATGCTCTACGTGAACCTTGTCCGTTTCAACGGACCACTACAGTGTGTCAGGAACAAAGATAGACTGTAAATAACTAGCAAAGTAACTATAATCCTATATGAATACCAAATGTCAGGGAAAGGTAATTTAAAAAATAAATAAACCGAACTCATGGCTATAAATATGTACCCTTTTAAACAGTGGCTCTCACCCCTATGAGCACATGAGAATCACCCAAGGTGTTTTTGAAAGATACTAATGCAGAATCTCAGGGGGGCCACCAGGCATTGGTATGTTTAAGATTTTCCCCAGGTGATTCTAATGTTCCCATCAGGCTGAGAACCATTGCTTTAAAACCTCAAGCTCAGTCAGGAATATTTACTGTGATTTCTTATTTATTGATCTACCTGCTTCCTTAAAGAATTATGAGAGCCCTCAGTGTTACTTCGTAACAATGTTCATGGCATAAATAGTATGATGACTGGGAATTTTGGAGTCTGATGGATTTGGATACAAACCTACCTAGTAACTGTGCTACACTGGCAGGTTATATGCTTTCTCTGAGGATCAATTTCTCAGTAAAACAGATCATAAAATGTATGGGTTTTCAGAAAAATAAGATAGCGTATTTGAAAATGTTCTGAGTATAGTGAGAGAAGGTTAATAAATATTAATTTCCTTTACTTTTAACGTAGTTACAATTTTATACATACCAAATGTTTGAAAAAATAAGTGTTGTCTCCTTTAACTTAACTGGATAAGGACAATTAACATTCTCCTCCTAGTAAACCAGTCTTTCACATGCATAAGAGAACTGAGGATACTTTTTCCCTAAGTATTTTATACACACCACAAAAGTAACAAGTATTTGAGTATTATGAGATTGATTACAGCCCTGAGTGCAGACATAAATCTCCTTTCTTTGAAAACTTTTAGACTGAAACCGAAGATTGAGGAGAGGTCTGAAAGCTCGCTCCAAAACCAAATTTTTATGGGAAAACAAAAAGACAGGCTTCACACTTTCAGCATTATCATATAAATTATTCTAAATAACATGTTTCTAGGACCAGCCCTACCACTGGAGCCACACGGTGATTCAGGAGATGCTGACGCTTCGGCGGCTTTGCTGAGATGCCGGTAACTGCTTATGCACCAGACCAGCTGTGCTGTGCTCACCCCGGTTTTGTTATTGCAGCGTGCTCTTTTCCTCGCTGCTAAGGACATCGTTGTTGCTGGAATGACCTGGAAATTACATCAACAGGAACAAAGAATATTATTACTTCTCATCAGATGATAAAGCAATAATCTTCACTTTCTACTTGCCAGCAGTTGTGGGAAGCCAAGAGGCTTAAGAGAATAAAAAGGAGATGTGACAATGTCCTTGATCTTGTGACCCTTAACGATCCCCATCTGGACCATAAAGATTAAAAAGGGGGAAAGGATGGGGGATTTCAGTATAGCAATTTAAAACTTCCGTCTACATTTTTACTTTGAGTCATCATTAGAGAGACTTGGATTTTAAATTTATTTATTCATTATTTTGGAGGAATGTTTCTGAAGGAATGGTTGCATCATCCAAAATTCACCTTTTTTTTTTTTTTTTTTTACTATAATCTGCAACCACTTACCCAATTTCCCCAAAATAGTGTGAATTAATCTGGCAAGGATTCAGAAAGGAACTTGATGGTTTTGTCTGCCTGGTAGTTGGGAACTAAGAATTCTGTCACTACCCTTCTCCCACTTCCCTAACTTTCCTCTCACTCCCAGGGTCACCACCAGCTCAGTAGTTCCCCAAACTTATGATTTGAGAATTACTTTTAGTTCTACATTCTCCTTTCTACTCCTGTATCCATGGTATGGAATGATCTCACTTCGCACTGACGTTTAGAAATCTTGTATTACATTCTGTGTCAAGGGAACACATATTGCTGGGGAAAGCTGTAAGAAATGATGCCATGTTCACAGGACTTAGGTTAAAATTTCTACTAATAACTAGTCAGCAGCTATAACTGGAAATTCTTCATGAAAGAAGTTTTGTATTATTGGATTGTTGAATGTCGATTACTTCCTTACACTTAAGATATTTTAGCCATAAGTTTTTTGCCATCTCAGCACAGCTGCCCTTGAGTAGTTCTCTCTCTCTCCTTCCACTCTTGTTTTCTAACATTTTACTGAGTCCTAACAACATACCAGGCACTGTTATAGGTGCTATACGTGTTTTAGTTCATTCACAGCCTTGTAAAAATCCTATGAGGTAGGGCTTCCCTGGTGGTGCAGTGGTTGAGAGTCCGCCTGCCGATGCAGGGGACACAGGTTCGTGCCCCGGTCCGGGAAGATCCCACGTGCCGCGGAGCGGCTGGGCCCGTGAGCCATGGCCGCTGAGCCTGCGTGTCCGGAGCCTGTGCTCTGCAACGGGAGGGGCCACGGCAGTGAGAGGCCCGCGTACCCCAAAAAAAATCCTATGAGGTAGGTGCCAATTATCCCCATTTTACTGGGTCGGAAAACTGAGGCACAGAAAGCTTGAGTAACTTGCCTGAGGAAGTGGAAGAGTTGGGAGTCACAGTTGGGCATTAGGGTTCCAGAGCCCAGACTCAACCACTATTCCAGTCACACTGGCCGATTGTAGCAATTCTCTGTTCCCCCTTAGAGCTTGCACATTCTCATCTTCCCCACCACCATCACCCCCTCACTCACCTCATTGTCCTCCTCCTAATTGCTCCTTCCCCAATCCATTTTTTCAAGACCATGTCCACCTTTGTCCTTTCAGAGCAGGTCTCGGATTGAACAGCCTTACAAGGCAACTTTCCTGACAAACTTCACCCCACTCTGACCATGTGATGACTCCGTGTCACGTATGGAAAACACTGTATTGTTATCAAGCTTTGCTTGCATACTGCCTTGAACACCAACACTCTTATAATTCAAAGGGCACGTGTATGTATGGCAGCCTAGCCATTCAAGGCATAGCTGAGAGCCCAGAAGAAAAGGGAAAAGAAATGTATGTACCCAAATAGGTGTCAGTGTTCGTGGGCTAAATTTCTTTTGTTGTACTTAGAAGTGATACTGCCTTCTGAGCTTAAGGAACAAATCATTTAGAACAGGAACTGGCAAACTGGCCCACTGCCTCTTTTTTATAAACTTTTATGAAAACAGACATGCCCATTCGCTTACTTATTATCCACGCTGCTTTGGCGCACCAGCAGTAGAGTTGAATTATTGTGAGGGAGACTGGCTCACAGAGGCTAAAATATTCACTACCTGGCTTTTCGCAGAAAAAAACGTGTTAACCCCTGATTTAGAAAATCTGTTAAAAGAAAGAGCAACATTAAATTATAATTAAAATGGATAAATCATTCCATTTTCCTTATTGATGTAAATTGAACTCTGCTAACTTTCTTGAAGGTTAATTTATTCCAGAGATGCTGAAAGAGATACTTTCATAGTTCCCTTCTCTTGCAAAGGAATTTTATAAAGTAATAATAGCTTATCATGTATGAATCCTCACCTGGTTGACTTCATGGCATGTTGACACATCTTTGTTACATCATTATGGGTAACTTGATAACTCTGTATTTCAACAATTTTGCTTATTCAGAGCTTTGGAAATTAGAGGGGCTCTTTATAGGATGAACATTAAAATGTGAAAGTGTGTGTGTGTGTGTGTGTATGTGACTGAATTATAAGTCTTCCAGATAATCTCCTGCACAAATAAGTAATCTTGAGAATAATCTTTCTCTTCAATTCCTAAGCACATTTGAATGCATGAGTTTTTGTGAAACTTTTTCTTGATAGTCGTTTGTTTTTATAAAGAAAAGAAGTAGCACTGTTTATTTTTCCTTACAGAAACCCATATTTTCATCCAGTTTTAGAAATAAAGCATATGATTTCATAAGTGAAGTACAGAAGAGCTTTAGACCATTACAACTCTAATAGAATTCAAACTTTCAGGGTTCCTCTAAGTACTTGAACATGAAAATAACAAACAGTGGCTCATTATATAAAATCTATTTTGAAAATTTTTGTTAGACATAATATTTTCTAATGTAACGTTCAACAATTTCTTCTCTTAAGATTTTAATAATTGGTGAATTATTACACAATAAGTGAACTCAGTAAATAGGCATGATTAAGATTAGGCTTGCAATTAATCTATAAAATAAAATGGCCTTTATTTTTTAGAGGAAACATTTCAAGGAAACATTTCAAGTCGTTTTTTCAGGCCTTGGAAAAAGAATGTGTACTGATTTTTCCATTTGGCAGATAATAGGTGAAGGTAATTACATAACATTTTTACTCTTAGTTATGGTTTCAAAGATGATAAGGTTCACCTCTGTTTTGGGTAAATCATAAAACCATAAAATGACTGTATTTTATGAAGTAATCAGTAATGAATTCCATAGTTTTTATTATTGACTACTTCCTGCAAAATTCCCTGTTTTTGAAACAATACTAATTTAAAATGCTACAGATTAGAAAGATTTCAAGAACTATGACAAAAGTGCTTATCACGACAGTGATTTCTTCATTAACTTTTCTGTGTATTTACAAGTATATTGAGAGTTCAATGTTTTGAACTAAGTCAGTATTTTGATAGATGTAAAGGACACAATTCCCTTTGAAAAAAGATATTCTTCCACATTCTATGTATAGCCAAGGATCAAGAAAATAACCTTTCTATCACCCACTTATTTGCTTGTGAGCCTAGTCTAGAGTTTGAGGCTCTAGCTATAAAATGTCTATTGAACGTTTCAAAGAGTTGTTTGATACTTTGAAGATATTCCACAATACCGAGTAATAGTTAGAGCCTGGCGTGATACCAGCACATTGTTAATATTTATTGAGGTGATAAAGCAAACTTAATCCTGGAACAAGAAAAGTCCAGGACTTCCCTGGTGGCGCAGTGGTTGAGAGTCCGCCTGCCGATGCAGGGGACACGGGTTCGTGCCCCGGTCCAGAGCCTGTGCTCTGCAACAGGAGAGACCACAACAGTGAGAGGCCTGCGTACTGCAAAAAAAAAAAAAAAAAAAGTCCAGATTCTCTGAAACAATTTCATATTTATGTAATTTTTCTATGCTTCAGTTTCCTGGTCACTTAAGTTTATTGGTTAAGTTATAGATCTTGTCTTTCCCCTTTGTCGGCCTGAGACAGGTGATGAGGATTAGGTTGCTAATACTGGTGGAAAACAGAGATTTGGAGTCAGATAAATCTGGAATTGGGTTTCACACCTACTATGTGACCTTGTTAACATTCTTAACGTTCTGTTTGCTGGTCTGTTAAAATACAAATGTTAATAACTACTCAGCCAGATTATTATAGCATTTAAATAAGATAGTGTAATATATGAACCCAGTCGTTAGCACTTAACAGTGGTCTCTCTGTTTCATATATAATGACGTACAAGTGTTTTCATGTTAAGTCTGGAGATAAGACTAGAATAAGACTAGAAGCAATAACTGATCATCATTGTAACACACATACACACACACATATACATCCAAGCAAAGGCGCATTTCTCTGGCATTAACGAGACCGCAAGTGGGTGTCATAGCACCCAAGTGGTATAACAACAACAAGGCTCTTGAATGCTGAATTTTCAAACTTCAATTACATCCCCATTTGACTTGACTGATAGGGAAACAAAATCACAGGATAAATGATTTGCTAACAGTAGTATATCGGAGGAGAATATACAACCAGAATATCTCAACATTCTGTCCTGTCTGAAAACAGGATTTATTGCTCTACACAGTGGGTACCACCCAGGCCTACTGAATCAGAATTCCCAGAAGGTCTGTGAATCTACATGTATTACAAGTGCCTCGGGTGACTTATGATCAGATACATTGGGGAGTTCTATCTTACACTGCTCTGCTGCAGATTTCAACAAAGATTGACCTATTAAAAATTACCGAACATTAAACAAGCACCATAATGTATGAGCTGTAAAAGATCTGAGTCAAAACATCCCTGAGGTCAGAAAGCCAGGGTTTCAAGTCCCAAACCCCCCAGGCCAACTCCCCTTGGTGCAGGCAATGCCATATTCATGCCTCACAATTGTCATCCAGGAGACTCATCGGGCATGGAATGCTTCTTGCCCTTCCTTTTGAGCACTTCTTGCTTTTGCTGTATTCCCTGTGAATACTTAGAGCTGGTTTTGGCAAAGGAAAGCTGAGGGAATAAATTCAAAAAGTCCCGAGCACTAACTATGAAGCTTGGAAGAACAGCCTTATATGCGAAGAAGTATGATACGTAATTACCCAACCAACGTTTATCAATATCTTATTTTTTGCCCAAGCTCCCTAGCCTGTACCACAGTTCATTTAAATTGTTCTTCACTGATGCCAACATAAATTAATACCATACTCACTGATCCTCACTATATCCTAAGCCAAGACATAGCTCACGGCAAGGCTGCAAGATGGTCTTTAGACCATGTTCAGTAAAATGGCTCCAAATCAAGTTAAATAAATTTCACTCACCATCAAACCTGCTCCAGTAATCCCAGGGAACAACCATTCAAAGCGAGAGATGGGGTTTTTTAAAGTTTGGTCTTCCTCCACTAAGTTGACAATTAGAGGTATTGCATTGAGAGTTGCTCCCAACAGAAGTAGAACCTGCAGGCTGTCCATCCTTCACAGCAGGTCATGGTCACCCCCTGGTTTGAGGAGAAACCCTGTCAGGGTGGCTGTTTTTGTGGCACTGTCTTGCCTTTTATCCTGAGCTTTCTAGTTAAAGCTCAGCACTTACAAAAAAAAAAAAAAATTACAGAAATGAGTTCAGAGTCCAGTAGGGCAGGACATTATTATGAGGAGTATTGCAGGAAGTAAGGACGATTTTACATTACCATGGGGTGGGGAAGGTAGGTGGGAAAAAAAATCTATGGTTGCTACTAGATAAATTTATGCATGAAAATCGGCAGATAAAAAAATGGGTTTAAGATACACTCTTCTAACATATTTTACATTATACCAGTATGCCATATAAAAAGTAAAAACAAGAATATCCAGTTACAATAACCTATTTTTCTTGTTGTATTGATATTATTACCAGCTATGGAAGGTCCTTGTTTTGAAATTGTTCAACAAGGAAATGAATATATATGAGATTGGGAGAAAACATTTTCTCTGCTGCCAATGTTCTTGATTAGTCAAAATGTTAGGGTTCAGTTTCAGGCTGTATGCTCACACACACAAAACAGGCTTTCTACTTCTTGGTCTCTACCCTGTGAAGACTGACTGGTGGTCCTGTGTCTGTTTACTGTGAGATGCCTCTATATTCTCATAATAAATTATCCCCCTGTTAGTACTTTAAGTGGGTTTCTTTCTTTTTTTTTTTTTTTGAAAACAAAGCCAAAGTTACTAAAACCAAGGATAGAAAAGTATACAAATAACTTGCCGTACTAAAATAGCAAAAGGAGTCAAGCAAACGGAAGGATTCTATCAAGATGGGCAAAGAAGCAGGATTCCTCTCGGCTTTGGAAGATGGCTAGAATTTGACACAAAAAGATGGTCAGAAAGGTATTTCATGTACCACTGTCAGTTGCAGAAAACCCAAACTCTTCTAGCTGTGCTAAGCTGGAAGAAGGATAATTGGGGAATCGAGTACAAAACTGTTGGGAGGGCTGGAGGGGCAGTCTCCAGGAATGCCTTCCAGGGCATGACTGCTGAATGGTCCCAGGGGAACTTCTGCCTCTGCAGTCCTCACAAAGGCAGGGAAATCAAGAAGCCACCTCTGGAATGCATACACCATGGCAGCCGCAGTCCAGGAACCCACCGCCACTGCTGCTGCCACTGCCCCTCCTCAACCTCAAGGGTAGACAGGACCCTGGAACGCTGAATTTGACTTCTGCTGCCACTGCAACTTCTTCTTAGCTTCCGTGAAAGTAGTATCTGGACCCAGGAACGTTGTGGCCGTGCAGAAAACTCAAAACCCCTGCCCCCCATCTTCCTTCACAGCCACAGACAGAAGCAGCAGAAAGAGGGCCTCTACCTCCTTGCTGTCTTCCATATTGTGACTGAAAGTGGGGTCTGGCTGCCTGCCACTCAGAAGCCAATAAAGAGGCATGTTGATGGAAAGGAAAATTTGCTGAGGGGAGGGCGGACTCCTGTCCAAAGGCCGACTCCCCACCCCACTGACAATCAGTGGGCAAGAGCTTTTATAGACGGAGGCTGGGGGCTACCTGCAGAAACAGCACAGTCAGCTCTGAGAGTCATCTTGAAATTGGTCATCGGTGGTCTGACCAGGGTCATCTTGATTGTTTTAAGGACAGTTAATCTTCAGTTCCAGGGTCGGTTTGTTCCCATCGCCTTGAGGCCTGTTCTCGGAATTGTGGCAGCTTATGTCGTGGCTACAGTCTGGTCATCACGTAGTTAACTTCTTCCACCTGGTGGGGCTTTCAGTATCTATAACACAGCTCGCAGGATACAGCTCAGAATAGTATCTATAGCCCCTGAGGAGGAACTAAACGTCCTTGACTTTGCTTAATGACCAAACTATTATTATTTGGTCTCCTTTGACTCTTTTCCTTTGTTTCTGCATGTTCTCACTTCTCTGATTAAGCTTACTCTTTTCTAAAGTTTTTCTGCAGACAAAATGCAGGCTGAGGACATGGGGTGGGGGGCAGGCAAGGCCCGCAGGGTCCTGCTCCGTTTCAGTATCGCTCAAGGATTGATCTAATTATTGCAATATCCAGACTTAGATGTAGAGTATTCTGGAAAATGTAGTTTTGCCACCCATGTGGGATCTTAATTCCCCAACCAGGGATCAAACCTGTGCCTGCTGCATTGGAATTGTGGAGTCTTAACCACTGGACCACCAGGGAAGTCCCTGGAAAATGTAGTTGGTAATCATTCCAGTCTCTACTGTACCGAAAGCTATACTAGAATGACATTGAAATGAATATTGAGGAAGACAATTCACCAGGGTGATTTCATTTAAATTGTATGGAAAAATCTTTCTCTAGAGTAGCTGGGATTACCATTACTATGTACCATTTTAAGTGATTTCAGTCATGTTTGTGTTTCTTCCATGTCTTAGATGTCTAGAATGTCTAGATATACTTACATGTCTAGGATGACATGTAACATTTTAAAAACGAGTTAAAACTACCTGTTTAATTCACATGAGAACACATCTCAAGAAAACATATTAGAAAAATATGTTTTTTCGAGGGATAGGACTTAATATATGAGAGAGAACGGAGTCACAGCCAAGTCATATTTGTGCCATTGGTGAAAACAAGAGGTAAAGCAAAAGCACTCTGTTTTGTCCTCCCCCCGCCCGACCCAGTGCTTCTTCTCCTAGCCCACTGCACACCACGGACCTAGGAGCAGTAACGATTGTAGTCAAACACCAGGGACCACATTTCCTAAAATTCTCTAGCTTTTACTGTCTTCTGCTCACTCCATGGTTGGAGTTAAGTAGCTCCAACCATGCACTGAGTATGCCTGACAGTACTACCCCAGGAGGAATTCATGTGATATGAATGGGTATTAAACATTCACCCGTGTTATGTCAGTCATCCTCTTCTAAACACACTTCAGTCAAATCAGTTGAGGCTGATTTGACTGAAAAACTTGGGCTTTATACACAGATATGGCTAAATGTCCACTAACGTTTGTGTTTTTACATTTCACGTAGAGTGGTTGAGAAGTGTCCACCCAGCCCCGGACTACATTTCCCAGTTACCCATGCCTCTGGGTTGGGCCATGTAACTATTTCTAACCAATGGGAAGTTATTTTCGTCTAAGGAGATTACAAAGTGATGGAGGTCATCCATTTTCTTCTTTTCCATCTATAGTTTGGAGACAACCAAGCTACTCTGGAAGTCATGTGCTGAAAATATCAGCTTCCACAGACCTAAATCCGTACCAGCTAGAGGCCTCAACCCCTGCCCCTTCTGCCCACCTAGGACTGCTCAGGATAGTTGACATCAACAAGCAATAAATGTCTACTATGTTAAGTCATTGTATGTTTTTGGGTCAATGTTAGAGTAGCTAGCATTACCCCAATGTATTCAGTGTGTCCCTTGTCTTTCACCTTAAAACCGTCCAGACCTTTGCAACATATTGCTGGAAGTCAACTCCATCATTTCCACCCCTCCTCAAAAACATCCAAAAAAATGAGAAGCCCGTGCACCGCAATGAAGAGTAGCCCCCGCTCGCCGCAACTAGAGAAAGCCCGCACATAGCAATGAAGACCCAGTGCAGCCAAAGATAAATAAAAAACAAATCAAAACAAGACACGGAGATACCGTATTTTCCTAGAGTTTTATTCAGAAATTATATTTAGGAAGATTAGGGAACATTAGAAACTGTAAGAAATATACTGTACTGGTTATATACTTACTGTATATAACCAATATAAGTACGAATACAAGTGCAGAAGTTCCACAAACAGAAAAGTAAATGTTTCAAAAGAATGAAATATATTTAAAAGTATCATTTCATTCTGCTGACCTCATTAGTGGGAATTTTTGCACCCTCAGAACCAGGCTGTGACCTATTTGTGTTGCAGGGAAGATTTTGACTGATGGATCATATTGGATTGAGAGTTGTTTATATATACATAAACAAATTTTAATGCCCACTGTAGCCAAAGTATATACAAGAGTCTGTGGGGTAGAGAACCCGTGAATTTAATTTTGAGAACTCAGTGGACTCCTGTGCTGCTAAAGCTGAAAAGGCTTGTGGAGATTCTCAGCTCAACCTTAGTATTTTATAGATGAGAAGTAAGACAGATTCAGGGAAGCTAAGGTGACTCACTCATGGTTAGGCTGGGACTCCTAACTTCCAGTCAGGTGTCTTTCTGTTCAGTTGTAAACTTGATATTTAGATGAACCAGCTGGTGGACAGAAACCAGACGCAATCCCACAGCATGAATCAGATCCTGTAGACAGACCCACCTTTGGATCTGTCGGCCCCGGAACACGAAACACCCTCTTTCCAAGAGCATGGTGGCTCTCCACCCGGCCACATAAACAGGATGGCAGGAGTAGCTAGAAAAACAGATTCGGTATAATTTTCTATTTGGCAAATTGAGTATATGTCACCTTGGAAACACAGCAAAGTACCAGTAAATTTTGGTTTTAAGCTATGGGCCCTCAAGGAGACTGCAGGGGAGTGAGAGCTTATGTACAAACAAGCCATCTCAGTGCCACATGCTGAGTCCTGTTTTAGAGTCAAGTCCCAGTGGTGGTCCCTCCCTCCCAGAGGAGGTCTCCATGGGGGTGATTCATCAATAATCACAGGAGTTTTCCATGCACCCAGGAGCACCCTTAGATTTGGGCAAGAGGCCTGAGGCCCTGCATGTTAGGGTCCCACATACCAAAAGCATATGGACATAAATCTGTTAAAGAATACAAGGGCCCCTCTTCCACGTAGGATCCAGAACTTGGCCCGTAATCCTCAACATTCGCTGCTGCGAGATGACACACCGTTCGGGCCCTGGGGCAATGGTGTCCACAGCCCTTGCCCTGTGTCCTGGAAACAGGGGCTCACGACTGCCGTGGAGGTTTGTGGGCTGATTGCTTCAGAAAGCATGAGGGAGGATTTGTGGGATGGAGAGACACTTAGGCAAGAGAAGCATCTGACTGACTTGTCAAATGCTTCCTCAGAATATTCTTGTATCATAAAGTATCATTTCCATAAGGAGTGGCAAGCATCCATTTTTTTGCATCTTCTTGTGTTCTAATTCCTTGTCCTGGAGATACTCACATGTCCCTGTGGTGTCCACAACATTTGAATGTGGTTGCTGAGCAGTGTTTACAGTATTAAACAACACATATTTTTCCTACGTTTGTTTACATGCATGAAATGGGCTATTGATCCTTTACTGTGGCGCTACATGGACATTAAACACTAGACACATAATGTATCTGCTAAAATTTAATTACATATTTTTGAAAGAAATATTTTAGTTTTACTTAAATAATTTTAATTTAAAATGTTCATTAATTATAATTTGATTTTTATCTTTTAACTTTGTAGGTAATTTTGAAGATTTTTTCCAAGAAAATTAAGCATGTGAAAAAAACTTTAAATTTTTTTACTTTTACACTTTCTATTTTTTTGATGAAAATATATTTAAATTTTGTACAGTTTGAATACTTTTACATTTCATTTTTAATCCTTTAGATCATTACTGTCAATAGACTACAAGTTATTTTTTAATCTTTATTATTCCAAATAGTTAATAATTTGCTGAAATGAAGGTAAGGAAAAACACTCTGTAATAAACATATAATAATTTATGTGTATCTCTATTTTACTACTCATCTGACATCCTGACCCATCAACATAATACCCAGACACAATGCAGTAGTGATTAAATTCAGTTGTCTTTGGCATTTTGCCAAAAGTCACACAGGTATACATATTTTTTCTTTTTCTTTTTTTTTTTTTTTAACAGTACGCAGGCCTCTCACTGTTGTGGCCTCTCCCATTGCGGAACACAGGCTCCGGACGCACAGGCTCAGCGGCCATGGCTCACGGGCCCAGCCGCTCCGCGGCACGTGGGATCCTCCCGGACTGGGGCACAAACCCGTGTCCCCTGCATCGGCAGGCGGACTCTCAACCACTGCGCCACCAGGGAAGCCCTTTCATATGGTTTTTATGATGGTATATCTGACCAGGCAAAAGGATGGAGCACACTGTAACAGTCTGTTAGCATGATTTACTGCTTTATAGTATTGAGACTGTACAGTCTGCAATTCCATTTGTACCCAAGTCTCAGCCCTGCAAACGTTAGGGCTGGGCTGCATGCAAACAAAAGTGGAGGGCATCCGAGCCGAAGTACAAAATAGGCACACGGAGAATGGGGCAGGCTTGGGATAGTCAGGGTGTGTGTGGCTGGAGTCCAAGGAGCAGTGAGGGGCTGGGGTGGCAGGGGCCACAGTCCAGAGAGGCCTGAAAGCCACTCTTAACTGTCTGTGCTCCTCCCGTGGGAACTGGCGGCCCTGGAAAATTAGGCGTGGGAGGAGGAAGTCCCAGCAGTCCAGGGGATGGGTGAGATGTTCTTCCTGCAGGGCAGTCAGTTAGGATGCTCAAAACCATGTCTTCTGGGAGGGAAACCCAAAGATGCCCTTTAGTCGAAGGATGGGAGGTAGGGTTTGGATAGGTTCATTGCAAATCTTGCTTTCATATGGAGTTGCCACCCCCCGCCCCGTAAAGAAGTGGGGACTGATTACTGTTCTTCCCTACATCACCTGAGGCAACAAAAAATATTAAAAGAGAGTGTGTTCTTTCAAACGGAATATCTGGTCATTCCTTGTTTGTTCATGGGATGCTATCGGGTAGAACACCCTTCGGGGAAATGTTGTGGAAGGTGAAATTGGAAGGAAGTCATGACGTAGTAGGAAAATGCACTGGTGATGTGAGGTGGCCCCTCCAGATGTCTGGCTTATGCAGGTCCCTCTGCTTCATGTGTCTTTCTCACAAACAATTTCTTCTTCATGTCTTATGTTGCTATGATGTGGTATATTTTCTCACAGAAAATAAACAGTGTGTTTTTTAAAAGCTTTATTGGAGTGTAGTTGATTTACAATGTGTTAGTTTCTGCTGTACAGCAAAGTGAATCAGTTATACATATACATATATCCACTTTTTTTAGATTCTGTTCCCATGTAGGTCATTACAGAGTATTGAGTAGAGTTCCCTGTGCTATACAGTAGGTCCTTATCAGTTATCTATTTGACACACTATTTTATATATAAAATAGAAAGCTAAAATAAACATTGTTAATTTAATGGGATCTTGGTTTCAGTCCACAGTCACCATGAACCTTGACATTCAACTTCCTAAAATGCTCCACTCTGCCCGTAGGCTCAACTTGGAGCAATAAAAATGAAGCAGACAAGAGCTTGCTTTCTCCACCTTCTTATCCCAGAGGAAAGAGGAACATACCTCTGTGTTAGAGTGAAGGGGAAAACGGGAATAAATGCACAGCTCTTTTAGAGTCGTGTGCCTTGAGTATGGCAGAGCAAAATGTAAAACCTCCAGGAAAAGATCTGAGAAGCAATTCTAATAGAGTTGTTTATTATGTATCTGCAATAAATAATCACGAGCAAAATAACAGCGAGCTGTTTTGCCCATAGAGGTAGTTTTCCATACAGTTTCGAAACTAGCGTAGATTAGATGTAGAGGCTCTGACTGCGGTTTTGTGTATGTAGAAGCATATATGATGATGTTTGTAGTGTTCTTTAGAGTCATGAAAGCGTATAAGTCATTGGGGAATTGGCTGAAGTATAACTCACTGCTTAATTCAATTCATCCAGCAAGTATTTACTTGAGAATCTACTGTGTGATAGGCTCTGTTCTAAGCACATGGGATACAGCAGTGAATAAACCCAACACAAATCCTTGCCACCTGACATTTCCATGCTCATGGGAGGAAACAGAAAATAAATATTAATGGATAAATATTGAGGACATTAGAATGTGCTAAGTTCAACGGAAAAGTAAAAGAAAATTACAAATGTGGTGTGGTTTTGGAATTTCAAATTAAACCATAGCCATGATATATGCTATTATGCAGCTTTTAGAAAATGAGATAAATGCATATAGTACACATTGAAAGCTCTCTAAAACTAAGAGGAAAAAAGCAAATTACAGAACAATAGAAATTCGTTTAGACGTGTATGTGCGTGGGTCTGAGAAGATCTGAAGAGATATACACCAAAACACGCTTCTGCAAATCTCCCATCTACCCACCACCCAAACCGCTGCAGACACTAGATAGGTTGCTTTGTCCTGGGTGGGTTTTTTCCAAGCCCTCCTTTCACTGAGGGTGACACTTAGAGGGTCCACACTTCCCACAGGGGTCTCTGCTTCAGTTCCCCTTTGCCCAGCCCAAGGATGCTGCATGTCAAATGTGTAGCCCTCTTGCATCTCTTCCCCTGGGGGCTGCCTTTACTCTCCTGAGCCAACTCTACAATTAAAGGGGAGCTTGTTATATTTTGTGCAGAATCTCTAACTGTTTTGCAGAGACAGAAGGCTTTTCGGGGTATCTAGCCTACCATATTGCCAGAAATGGAAATGATCAATAGAGTTTTTAAAGAAGTTATAAAAAGTTAAAATTAAAGTTAAAAACAATTAATTTATTCATTCCCTATCTGCTCTTGAAAGGAATATATTGACAATAGGATGCCACATCATGGGGAGGGAATTCTTTGCCTATCAAAATATTAGGAGAAATGCTTAGAGGAAATGAGGGAGCCCTCCAACATGTTGTCAGGAAAAATATGCCAAAACTCTGCAATCAAATCTGAGTTATTTGTCATTCTAGAAATGAGCACACAGTGGTAATTATAACCTATATTTTACTAACCATAAAACAAAATAATTTATATGCATCATTTTTAGCCACACTTTTAAAGATAGGATTGCAATCAATCTTGTTACTAAATTATTTGCTGTGACACTTTATTTCCTGTTTAAATAGATTCAAGTTTTTTCCCCCTGTACCAATTATCCCTAGATAATGAAGACCTCCCGTATTCCCATTTTAAAAAGGAGGGTATTGAGACTCAAAGAGGTCAAGTACTTTGCCCCACATCCCCCAAGTGCTGACTTAGAGCCGGGGTTCTAGGCCAGGTCTCAGTGATGTCAGGTTCAGGCTCTGTCCATTCTGGGCGTGAAGCCAGGGCGGGGTGGCCGGCACCTGCGGCATTGCTCCAGCCCACCTGCTCTAGGACTTGTTCCCCTTCCTGTTTCTCATCCTCTCTCCCAGACCTGTGCCTCCAACTCCATTTGGCCTCAGGATCCGGGGTCCAGTTTTAGGTCTGCTTTCCCGGCTTCTACCTTCAGGGCGGAAACGCTCTGTCTCTCTCTCAAGTCCCACCCCTCCCAGCTCCGGGTGGAGACCACTAGTCTGGTGGGACCTGATTCGAATGGGCCAGTCTCCCTCTGGGCCCAGAGCTGACAGATGAGGGGTGTGTGAGGGGTGGGTGTAATGTCCCATATTCTATTCCTGTGACATCATCGTGATTAGCTTAAGGCTGTGACCTCAGCCGAGCACCTGCGTCAGTGGGAGAGCTGACTGGTTATTGACGACGGTGGCTACCTTGTTCCCTTGATCCTTGCCTGCCTCCGGGTCCCAATACCCCATTACCTGGGTTCCTGCCACAGACCTCTCACATGTTCAAGATGCAATGACTGGTGATTTCTTATCACTGTTAACACAATTCATAACATAGTCACGACAATGTTATCAGGTAATTTCCAGACTTTGTTTCCCTAAGATGAAGATTGTCTATTATGGAAGACTGAGGAACTAGCCTTTCTGAGCACACAGAGAGTAAACCAACACACAGTGTTAGAATCAAGGCCAAATTTTCCAAGAGTGAATATAAACATGAGACCAAATGATCCATGACTGTGTGGATCCAATTGCTAGGGACACGCGACAACTGTCTTCAAATTAGATTTCACCCAGCTAAAAATCACTAGTTGTCTATCTTATTTGTGTACATTCTCAAGAAAAGAGGGCATTCAACCTCTTTCTACAGTCGGAGATTTTTTTCCCGTGCCACTAACCTAAATGCTTCTATGGTTTGAGGCTGGCTGGCCTTCCTCTGTCTTTGGAATAGATGGAAAATATGGGGCAAATGTAAAAAATCAAAAAGAGCCCTTCAGATGTTGACAAATAATTACTAAAATACCTTTTAGTCACTTTTGTCTTTTCTAGAACATGTTATTCTGTCTCATTATTTTTTATTTATTTATATTTCCTTTGTTCTGTTTCTTCAGTCTGGTTTTGCCCACTTCTCCCCTTTCCTGTTTAATTCCCTCCCTCGCCTTAACCCCCCCAGTGCCTTTCCAGAGCTTCCAGAATAAAATCCATACTTCTTAGGATGCTTCACGGGGCCCTTCTCCGGGTGGGTGTGAATTACCTCCGGCTTCTCCCCACTCCGGCATCGTTTTCTCCTCCTCCAGCCCTGCCAGCCTCTCTCTCTCTGCAATACATGTGTTCCCACCTCAGGACTTTGCACTCACTGTGTTTGTCAGCTGGAATCGAATCAGGAAAAGAGAAGCCCCTCTAGCAATTGTTTTTGAAGGAGAGAAAGATGTCCTTCAGAGGATTCGACGCGTCGGGTGAAAGAATTGGAAGGGGATGGCTGCTCTTAGCTTTGCAGCCACAGCTGAACATCAGGGTACCAGGGGGGTCGGGGAACCGCTGCTGATGGGCACAACTGCCAAGTGTGGGGTAAGGGGGGCAGACCGGCAGGGAAACTGAGCCGCAACACATGCGAGGCCAAGCCCCGCAGTTGCCAAAGCCCACGCGTTCCCCTTGCCCCACAGAGGAAGCATATGGGCCTCTCGTATACATACATATGTATATCTACCCTGCAGTGATAGGGGACACCTCACAGCTGTAGACTCCGCACGCACCTTAGATCGCGCACACAGTGTAGACCCTGAGCTCACTGTGTGGACCCAGGGCCCACAACAGTGCCTGACATAGAGCAGAAACAGGATGAACAGTGCCCCTCCCAGCCCCTACTCAGAGCTACATCTGGAGGACTCTATAGGCAGTCCACATAGTCAGAACTGACTTCTCCAAGATGCACAAGCTTGGTAGACGAACCGTGCAAAGAGTGTGGATTTTGAGTGCCTCAGGCCGAGCTCTCAGGACTCCTCTGTCTGGACGGCTGCTCACAAGTGAGACTTCTGCCCGTGCTTGTGGTGGCTGAGAGTGCCACCGGATCATCTTGTATGGCCTGCCTCTCACAGCCTCACGGCGAGAGGAGCCTTGGAAGGTATAGGCCGGCACAGAGATGAGGTTTGAATCTGGGTTTTGTCTTTTCGGGTTATAGAACTTGGAGGAGTTGTTTTACGTCTCTGAGCTCAGCTTCTCCATCTGAGCTCCCTCCCAGGGCATCAAAAGGTGTGAAATGGCCCTGTCACCATTTCTCCTTACTCTAAAGAAAGGAAGAGCAAGCTATGGCCCCAGGCCAAATCTGTCCTTGGTCTGGTTTGGTACTGTCCCCAAGCTCAGAATAGTTTTTACATTGCTGAAGGGTTGTAAAAAGAAGAAAAAATAAAAATATGCAGCAGAGATGGTAGATAGCCTAATTTACTACCTGCCCCTTGACAGGAAACGTTTACGACGCTGCTCTAGAAGTCTAATACTGTTAAAACGGGGACGCGTGAGCCAGTCGAATAGGTCTTGAGAAACTGATGTGGGATCGATACCGTATTCACCTTTGTCATCGTCCTGGGATTTATTCCACCTGGGTGTGTCTGGGGACATATAAATCAGCTACATATAGGCCTTAATAGCAGCTCTTCAGGAACACTGGATGCAGCTTCAGCTAACATTGATCTTGGGGAATTTCCGAGGTAACGTTCACAGCTTTTGTTGTCTGACGAAAGCGGGGTACAGGCTGGAGTCCGCCCTGCCTGTCCCTCCCTGCTGGCCCACTTCTGCACCGGGCCGCCCCAGTTATCTTTACTTCCTGTTTTGCCCCCACCCCTCCCCCACCCTCCTCCACCAAGTCTGCCGTGTGGACATTTGCAGGAGGATGGTCAGGTAGAGTGGACATCCATCCCACAGAGTCTGTCTTGATCATGTCAGCTCCTACAGACATTTCTCCTGCCACAGCTGTCCTTGTTACTTGGAAAAAACATTCTTTCGGACTCAAGTTTAATAGGAGTTAAGTTACCCAGGGAGAAGTCTTTTACACAGACAGGTAGATCTGTTGATGCAGTCCTGGGTAAATAGAATGTTTTAAGAGTATGCTAACTCTGTTCTTCAAAGGGCTTTTCCAGTCACTCCACTTGGGCCCTCTCTGTACCCTTTGTCCCATAGCATCCACCCCTCCATCCCTCATTGCTCCTGTTTCTGGATACCTCCGAGAAATCCAGTGTTGTCATTGTTACTGTATTAGGTAGAATGTTTTAGTTTTCCCGTACACTCTCACAGTCAGACTCCTTAAGATGTCTAGCGGTGTCATAGGTTCTGCCCTCCTTGGAAGGCAATTGTGATTACAAAGAATGAGAGATATGTTTTGGTTCCAATGGTGAGGGGTGCTGGGAAGGAGAGGCTTATAGCAGAGGGATCTTAACCAAGTCTGTGGGTCAGGGAAGGTGCCCCAGGAAGAGACAGCTGCCGGCTGAAGTCTGAACAGGAGCTGGCCACCAACGTGTGGGAGTGAGAGCATTCCAGGCAAAGGCAAGAACAGGTTCAGAGACTCAGGTAGGAACATTCTGGAATTAGAGGACTTGAAAGAAAGCTGGAGGATGTGGACTGTGGAGAAAGAAGGGGCAATTGTTGCAGTGAGACTGCAGGGAGAGAGTGGGGAGCAGGTCTTGCCCAGCACTGCAGGATCGGTGAGAATCCTGGCCTTTCTCCTGGGGGCAGCGGGTATGCTCTCAGCCTGGCAGTGAGTGGCCCCTTTGCTGTCATGTGGAGAATGGGATGGAAAAGGGTGGAGATGGGGAGAAAGGAAGCCATTGCGATAGGCAGGCAGGTGGGATGGATTAGATTTAGGGGAGGAAATTGCTCTGGAAAGGAGTGAATGGGTTTAGTATATGTTTAGGAGGACGTGTAAAGGAGGGAGGGGCAGGGACAAGATTGCTCCAGGTTCTGAGTGACCAGGTGTGGGAAGACCGTTTCCTTGCTGGGGTTGTTTGGGGTGAGGGCAAGATTGTGACGTTCGAGCCAGTCACGTAGGATTGGAAATACCTGTGCATCGTCTACATGACGATATCAAGCAGGCTGTGGGAAGGTCAGGCCTGGGACCAGAAGAGAACCAAAGAGAAGGAGCCTTCATAGGAGACACAGAAGGAGAGGCAGAGGGGTGGCAGGAAAACCAGGCAGGCAGGCTGCAAATGCCAAAGAAAGAGATGTCTTCAGGAGATGGTGGGCAACGCTGAGAGCACAGGGGTGAGGCGGGCCAAACATGGTGCAGAGCATCTAGCAACGTGGAGACCAGGAAAGAGCCGTGGGATGGTGTGGTGGGCTTGACGAGTGTGGGCTGAAGAATGGAGACAAGTGGTATATTGAGACTTCTCTTAGATTCTTCACCCAACAAGAGCCCCCTCTCAGGCCTCAGAAAAGGGAACCGTCTTCAGGAATCACTTTGAAATGCCAATCAACCAATCCGATTGGGCACCCTACACCTTATGAGCCAGGCTGGAGACGGAATTGTTGTTATGTTTTTAATCGAATCCCTTTTACAGAAGAAAACTATGAACCCAAGGGCCCTGCCCTTTACCATTAGCCTCAATTTACTCTAAAGAGAAATCAGAAAAAACAATTCCTGGAATAATTTAGCTCAGAGCAAACAACACTCCCCTTACCCTAGGTACACTGGTGTGATCACTATTGCCTTTCCGAGCCCCTGGAGGGAAAGGTCAGATGTATTCCGCAACTGGGCCAACTGTCCTTTGATCAGTGAGACTGGGATAAGAGAATAAAAAGAGAGCGAGAAAGAGAGGCTTCTCTTCACAGAGATGACAGAGACAGGCATAGAAAGCCTGCTTAAAGGGCTATCAGAAATGTCACGCTACCCCAAATACATCCCTTACCTGCTGGTCACCAGCAGAGCTTTTATCCTCTGAGATAAGGGATTGTGCCCTGTTAGAAGTAGGGTGCACCTTGAAAGACAAAGGATGGGCAGAAGACCTAAATAGACATTTCACCAAAGAAGACATACAGATGGCCAAGAGGCTCATGAAAAATGCACAACATCACTAATTATTTGAGAAAAGCAAATCAGAACTACAGTGAGGTATCGCCTCACATGGGTCAGAATAGCCATCAACAAAAAATCTACAAACAGGGCTTCCCTGGTGGTGCAGTGGTTGAGAATCTGCCTGCCAATGCAGGGGACACGGCTTTGAGCCCTGGCCCAGGAAGATCCCACATGCCGTGGAGCCACTAAGCCTGTGCACCACAACTACTGAGCCTGCTCTCTAGAAGCCTGCGAGCCACAACTACTGAGCCCACATGCCACAACTACTGAAGCCTGCGCACCTAGAGCCCGTGCTCCGCAACAAGAGAAGCCACCACAGTGAGAGCCCGTGTGCAGCCACGGAGAGTAGGCCCTGCTCGCTGCAACTAGAGAAAACCTGTGCACAGCAGTGAGGGCCTAGCACAGCCAAAAATAAATAAATAAAATAAAGTTATTTTTTAAAAAATCTGCAAACAATAAATGCTGGAAGAATGTGGAGAAAAGGGAACCTTCTTGCACTGCTGTGGGAATGTAAATTGATACAGCTACTGTGGAGAACAGTATGGAGGTTCCTTAAAAAACTACAAATAGAACTACCATACGATCCAGCAATCCCACTACTGGGCATATACCCTGAGAAAACCATAATTCAAAGAGTCATGTACCACAATGTTCATTGCAGCTCTATTTACAATAGCCAGGACATAGAAGCAACCTAAATGTCCATCGACAGAGGAATGGATAAAGAAGATGTGGTACATATATACAGTGGAATATTACTCAGCCATAAAGAGGAATGAAATTGAGTCATTTGTAGAGACGTGAATGGACCTAGAGTCTGTCCTACAGAGTGAAGTAAGTCAGAAAGAGTAAAACAAATATTGTATATTAATGCATATATGTGGAATCTAGAAAAATGGTACGGATGAACCTATTTGCAGGGCAGTAATAGAGATGTGGAGAATGGACATGTGGATATGGGGGGGCGAAGGGGAGAGTGGGACAAGTTGGGAGATTAGGACTGACATATATACACCACCATGTGTAAAATAGCTAGCTAGTGGGAACCTGCTATAAAGCACAGGAAGCTCAGCTCAGTGCTCTGTGATGACCTAGATGGGTGGCATGGGGGTGGTGGAAGGAGGTCCAAGAGGGAGGGGGTATAGGTATACATATAGCTGATTCACTTCATTGTACAGCAGAAACTAACACAACATTGCAAAGCAGTTATACTCCAAAAAAAAAAAGTAATGTACTACTTCCATTGAAGAAAATTCAGAGGGCAAAGAATGTATGCAATGAAAAAACTCTTCCATAATGTTAACACCCAGTGAATATTGCTATTGGCATTAGGTTATATTTCCCCTTATTATTTTTTCTATGCATGTATAATTTACAAAATTATCAGGTTGTATAGTCAGTTGTGAGTATTGTTAAGTGAAAAAGCAATCTGTAGAAGAGAAGGTGAATAGCAGCATTTTTGTCGTATTTATGTGTATATCATACGTTAGTACTCTCAGGTCTGGGCAATATATGCCATATTGTTGATATAAATAGATTCTCTGTGGAAGTAAAACACAGGAGACTTTTACTTTGTAAGCCCTACGTTACTATATTCCCTGAACTTTTTGGAAAAACTATGGGTTTCCTTTGTAACCTAAATAAAGATAAAGAGCCAAAAAAAAAAAAAAAAAGACAAAGGATAGAGGAGGCATAATGATCAATAAGGAAAAACACAGTATCGGTGGGATGAGAATCCAAGAGGCGAGGAGGTAGGAAAGCCCAGTCCTGACTTACTTCTTGAATTTTCTGAGTAGTGAGCAAAACGGGGTTTTAAAGGCGTAGTCTAAACATTTGTGCTCTTTTGTTAGAGAAGGTATTTTTATCAGGGTTGCTTTGTAAGGATGTTCAGGTTGTGCACTGCACACCTTCGGGGGTGTTTATTACACAGCCAGGGCCTCCTGCAGAGGCCCTAACTGCAGTTTTCTGAAGGTGAGGTGCACCTGTATGAGGGGTGGAGCCATAAAATGCATATTCCTACAACACAAAGTGTGTCTCTTTTACTCTTTTTTTGCAGTATGTAACCCAAGACCACATACCATCGAGTGTTCCGAAGATGATTTTTATAATGTCAATGATGGAAGTGTCTTTCATTCTAACCTCTACTTTAAAAACAAATAGAATAGAAGCTCAGTTCACCAGTCTCACCCAGACCACACTTGGGCAGTGAACATGCGCATTTCAGATTCAGGTGTTTGTCTGGCTGTGCCAGAAGCCCACCTTGCACCTGCTGAAAGGCTTGGAGTGAAGAGGACAGGCTGCAGTAGAGATCCAAGGTCCTCCCTCCCCGAGACAAGGTGTGCGAGTAAGGTGAACAGTCTTACCCTGTGATTGAGAGTACGGACCCATCGAATGGGTATATTTGTACCCTCACACAGTTTGCATATGTGAGTGTGTGTGTGTGTTTGTGTGTGGTGTGAATGGACAACACACACACACACAAAATATGTGGAAGATGGTTCAAAAGGCAATACATTGGCATATGAAGATGCTAAGAGGGCAGCTTCACGCTTCTACTTCATAGTCTAAGTGTCAGTTTATGGAAATGCCCAGCCCCGTTAGAAGGTAGAATTTTCTGTCTATGAGCTCTTGAATTTGAATTGTCTCATGCCTGATTTTTGTTTTCATTTTCAAAGCTCTGAATTAGTAGCATCTTCAAAACATTCTGGACATTCACGGCAACTGGGCATGTTTGTTCTCCCTCCCCCTTAATACTGAGGTCTTTCTGCCAAGAGCCATAAAGGGCTTCATTTGGCTGCGCTTTAGCGGCCCTTGGAAGCCATGTTGTCAAATGCATCATAGACACTAGAGGGCGGTGTGTTCTCAGGAGTCAACCTGGGCGAGGGTGAACCATCCACCCTCTGCAGGAATGTCTGACTTAACTCCTGGACCTAGAAGGGACCCATAAAAAACGTTCGCAAGGGGCAAGATTGGCCCCAGACCTAATCAAAGAGGGCCAAACATAAAGTCAGCGTGAGGAGGCAGCCTGGCAGGAGCTGGGAGGAATTCTCATCCTTGTGTTTGAAACCGCGGCCGTCTGCGTAGCAATCTAGGCTCACCATGGTTGTAATCAAGACACGGCCTCTGTGGGGATATTCAGAAAACATAGACTTCACGACTGCAGAGAATCTGCCGCTGTCTTGATCCCCGATCACAGAAAACATTCTGAGAAAGCCCCTCATTCATTTGAGGAAAACTTACCGAGCACGTGTTATGTGCCTGGCATGAGTCAAGGGGCTCAAATGCAGCCCTGAGTCCGACAGTGCCAGCCCTGCCCTCCTGAAGCTTACTTTCCAATAGGAGGGAGGGGTGAGCAAGCAAGGGCACGAATCAGTAACCTCAGTCACATAGTGTCCCATCCTGTAGCTTCTTTTCTCTCTCAGCCGCTCCCAACCAGCGCTGTCTACATTATCTGTTTTTGTTTTTCTAATTGAGGTATAATCGATTTACAATATCATATAAGTTTCAGGTGTACCGCAGAGTGATTCAATGCTTTTATAGGTTCTACTTCATTTATAAAATAATGGCTATATCCCTTGTGCTGTACAATATATCCTTGTAGCTTATTTATTTTACACACAGTTTGTACCTCTTAATCCCCTATCCCTATCTTGCCCCTCCCCATGGCCGTCTCCCCACGGATAACCGTTCTCAATATGTGTGTCTGTTTCTTTTTTGTTATATTCACCAGTTTGTTTTATTTTTTAGATTCCACATATAAGTGATAACATACAGTATTTGTCTTTCTTTGTCTGACACTAAGCATAATACCCTCCAAGTCCATCCATGTTGTGGAAAATGGCAAAATTTCATTCTCTTTTGAAATTCCATTGTGTGTGTGTCTGTGTGTCATACAGGTTGCTTCCATATCTTGGCAATTATAAATAACACTTCTGTGAAGATTGGGGTGCATGTATCTTTTCAAATTAGTGTTTCATTTTCTTCAGATATATACCCAGGAGTAGAATTGCTGGGTCATATGGTAACCCTGTTTATAGTTTTTTGAGGAGCTTCCATACTGTTTTCCACAGTGGCTGCACCAATTTACATTCCCAACAACAGTGCACAAGGGTCCCCTTTTCTTCACATCCTAGCCAACATTTGTTATCTGTGGCCTTTTTGATGATGGCCATTCTGACAGGTGTTAGGTGACACCTCCTTGTGGTTTTGATTTGCATTTCTCTGATAATTAGTGATTTTGAGCATCTTTTCATGTGCCTATTTGGCCATCTGTGTGTCTTCTTTGGAGAAATGTCTCTTCAGGTCTTCTGCGCATTTTTAATCTGCTGGTTCGTGTTTTTGATGTTGACTTGTATAGCTGTTTACACATTTTGGATATTGATTCCTTATCGGTCAGACCACTTGCAAAAGTTTTCTCCCATTCAGTAGGTCGTCTTTTCATTTTGTTGATGGATGGTTTCCTTTGCTGCACAAAAGCTTTTAATTAGGTTACATTATGTATTCTTATTCTGAGAGAGAGTGCAAGTCACACATTCAACTCCCAAGCATGGCTGCAGGCCACATTTTTAGAGATACCATCTGGCTGCAGTTGATCTGACTGTTCAGTGGAGAGTGGGGATTGCGACAACCTTCTACCAAATGAAAGGGGATGATGGAAGTGTTCAGTCTTTGCCGTAGAGGTGGTCTCTGGCCTCCCCTATTTGCATTCAAATGATTTGGGGGTTCACTCAACAAAGTGAACAATGCTTACTCCCTCTTGCATGGAGCTGTCCCTAACCTATTTATCCAGCAGCAAACTCTGATGCCTCGCATCCCATACAACATGGAACTTTTGGGAGAGATCATGGCTATTTCAGATCCCAGCCCGTAGCATCCTGTTTTATTACATTGCCAGCTTCCTCGTGTCCTAGAGTCTGCTCGGCCATTATCTCTGAAAAGTTGGGATCTGAGGAAATGAGAAGCAGGCTACATCTCTTACATAAACCATCCCCCGTCTCTTACCCAGATAACACCCATTAGATGGTAATACCATGAACCCTCCCCATGAAAACCCTGTCATTGTACCGTGAGCGGTGCAAGCACAAAGCCCATAGGGCCCTGTGATGCCCAGCACCTCGCTGTCTCTTCTGAGTTCAAGTTTGGGGTGTGCGTGTTCAAGTTCGGGGTGTGTCATTGATAGCATGTGGCTCGCCTTCCAAAAAGGATCAAAGGGCACAGCAAAAACAGCACATTAGCTGTGACCTAATACATAAACCTTGCACATTTCTGCCAAACAGTCCTAGGAAAGCGCACCTCTCTCCTCCCGCCATGTGTTACAGCGGGCAGTTCTGCTGCTAATCCTTTCCTCTACTTTCTGTCGCATCTCTCGATCTTCCAATTTTTGGGACAGCGGCGTTCACAGCTCACCCCTGGGGCACTGGGAACCACCATGTGGTGAAAAATGCATTCCGACAGCACTGTGTTTCCAACCAAAATTGGGACTCAACTTTTGTGTCCATCAGTTTGGAAGAAATGAAAAAAGACACAGTTAGTTGGAAGAGGATGAAGACTAGGTGCCATGACCCAAAAGTGGGTTGCTTACTTGAGTAAACTGACACTTAGAAGGACGATGTCATTCTAAACACGTGTCGCTTTCTGGCTGTAGCTCAGCTTCCGTGTATAGTCCAAATTCTGTCAGACGTGCTTTTTTTCGTCTGTCAGCACCGTGTCTGTTGCCAGGATTCTTCTTTCTCTCCATCAGGCATAATTTTCAGACTCTGCCTTTCCTGTCAGAGAAAGTTTAATTCATCATTTTCCTCAGTCTTTGAGAGAATTTCTTTAGAAGAAAAGTGGTGGGAGAGTGACTTCTTGACAAAAATAAATATATAGCTTTCTCTTCATGTGTAATAAAAAGTCACTTCTTTTTGAGTAGGTAATCTGTATACATGGTACAAAATTCAAAAAGTTCAAATGTGAGTATGGGGGGAAGCTCCACATTCCCGTCGCCTGTTTCCCAGGGACCCAGCTCCTCTCAATAGAAGCAGTGTCTTAAATCTTCCTAGGGATGATCTCTTTATAAATCGGCAGAGATATTCTCTGTGTGGCTTTTGAAAGTATCTTCTTCTAAATTCAGGTGCATTCTGCAAGCAATGTATAAAAGATACATTAAAATACAATGGATGTACCGAAATGGTTTGTCCAATGAAAGCCCTGAGGCTAGACCACATAATTTGTTTGGTTTTTGTTTTAATTGCTTTAACAGAGATGTGACTGAACTTGTAATCAGTCTGGAAATCTTTTAGGTACTCTGGAGTCTGATACGGCATTTTTCTATTTTTTTTTTTAATTTTATTGAAGTATAGTTGATTTATAATATTGTGTTAGTTTCAGGTGTACAGCAAAGTGATTCAGTTATATATATGTATAATAGATATTCTTTTTCAGATGCTTTTCTCTTATAGGTTATTACAAAATATTCACTATTGTTCCCTGTGCTCTACAGTAAGTCCTTGTTAATTATCTATTTTATACATAGTAGTGTGTATCTGTTAATCCCCAACTCCTAATTTATCCTCCCCGCCCCTTTCCTCTTGATACAGCATGTTTCTTACCCCTTAATATCCAATTCATCACTTCTTAGTTATGGCTATTAGTCATACCCCTTTGAAATGGAGGGAACGGCCTCAATTCTCAAAAATAAGGGAACAGAGCTTTTTAAGATGAGTTCTTTTGTTATTGAAACCTAGGGAAAAAGCTAGCTGGAGATCCACCTGATCGTACTCCAAGAGGGGACTCTTGGTCACTGGGGGCATATTAAGAGGCCCAGGAGGGCTTCCCTGGTGGCGCAGTGGTTGGGAGTCCGTCTGCCGATGCAGGGGACAGGGGTTCGTGCCCTGGTCTGGGAGGACCCCACATGCCGCGGAGCAGGTGGGCCCGTGAGCCATGGCCGCTGAGCCTGCGCGTCCGGAGCCTGTGCTCCACGGCAGGAGAGGCCACAACAGTGAGAGGCCCACGTACCGCAAAAAAAAAAAAAAAAAAAAAAAAATTACAGGAACAGTGACAAGAGGAAATGTGAAGGAGGTAGTTAGATTCATGGGCAGGAGCTCAGAGAAGGGGTGTGGGCTGGAGCTATATATTTGGAAGTCTTCATCTTATAGAGGGTAATTGAAATTGGGGGTATTGATGAGATCACCTTAGAAGAAATGATATAGCAAGAAGGGAAGGAGCCCAGCACTGAGCTTTAAGACAGTCTAACACTGAGTGGCTGGAAAAGGGAGGAGGTGCCAGCAAAGCAGAGAAGGGCCAGCCAGAGAAATAAGAGGGAGTCCATGGAGTGTGGCCTCACTAGAGTCCAGGGAGGAAAGGCTCAATAGGAAGTCACCTGAGTGAACTGACACTGTTGAGGGACAAGAAAGCTGAGGCCATGGGTGACCTTAGGAGAGGTCTTAGATGGAGTGATGTGAGTGAGAGTCCAGTGAGAGCTGGCTAAGAGGGCGTGGGAAGGGAGGCAATGAAGCCAGTGGAAACCAGCCATCTGCAAACCTGGGTCCACAGGCCAAATCTGGCCGCAGGCCTGGTTCTGGAAAGTTTCACTGGAACACAGCCACCTACTCAACCACATACTGCTATTTTTTTAAAATTTAATTTAATTTAATTCTTTTAACATCTTTATGGGATATACTGCTATCTTTTGTGGGCTAGATTGTGTGTGTATTCCCCCCCACCAAAATTCATATGTTGAAGTCTGAACCCCCAGTATCTCAGAATGTGACTGCGTTGGGAGGTAGGGCCCTAAAAGAGGTGATTAAGTTAAATGAGCTGATTAATGTAGGCCCTGATCCAATATGACTGGTGTCCTTATAAAAAGAGGAAATTAGGGCACAGACAACAGAGACAGAGGGATGGACGGTCATGTGAAGACAGCGAGGTGATGGCCGTATACAAGCCACAGAGGGCGGCCTGAGAAGAAACCAACACTGCCGACATCTTGATCTTGGACTTCCAGTCTCCAGACTGTAAGAAAACAAATTTCTGTTGTTTCAGCCACCCAGCCTGTGGTACTTCATTATGTCAACAGTAGCAGATTAATATATTATGTCTGGCTGTTTGGGGGCTACGATAGTTGCTAAGAGTTGAGAAATTACAAAGGTTGGCAAAGTGGAAAATATTTTTTAGCTATTATTTACAGAAAATGTTGGCTGACCCCTGTTGTAGACAGCAGTTTCAAGGTCACTGAACTGGTCCATTCCCAAGTCAGGGTTTGCACCCAGCTTGGCCCCCGTGAAGCCTGTACCCCGTCCCCCGGCGGGTGCTGTCTCTTCTCAGTCAAGAGAGTGGAGTCAGCCGTTTCTTTCCTTTTCCTCAGTTCATGCTCTGTCCCATGGGCAGCTGCTGTGGGGAAATGCTGAGTCATAAATAATTCTTACATTAATGCCAAGGCAGCCAGAAGGGGAATGTCAGTAGGAAATGGTATTTCAAATAAGTGCAAATTTCATAATTCAGCCAATTTCTTAGACTATTTCTCATAGCAATTTTGCCTTAATTTGAAAGAGGTGGAATGTTCAATGTGGAAGGAACTTACCTTTCTTTGGACCTTTGGCCCAGGTATAGATGTGATATAAAAATGAAGGCATTCTTCCTGCCATTTAGAACAGGTCAAATGGACCAGAGCAAAGAGAGGAGCCATGGGTCCTCTTTACAAAATTTGACCTTTGTATCTTTAAATCACCCAATACACTTATGATCCTGTGACAGCCTCTATTCGAGCTTATAATTGAAAGGCTCCAGGAAGCTTCGATTCCTACTAAACAGAATGGCTCATCAGTGTAATATTATCCTTTCAGGGGTATATCACACACGTCTGCCCTCACCACCAGCTTCATTCCCTGGAAGGACCCAGAGGGGCAGGGGCGGTGGTGTGTGTGTGTGTGTGTGTGTGTGTGTGTGTGTGCGTGTGCGTGCACAAATGCCAGCGTCCACAAGGCCAGGCTGCTGGGGTCAAGAACAAGGCCAGTCAGGTGAAAGCTCCCTCCCCCACTAGCACATGAGGCCCTGAGGAAACTCGGGCCAGCTCTTCCCAGATCTGCTTTTTCACAAGAAGCCGGAAATCCAGATTTGATCTGAAATTTCCCAATGTCTAAATCTTGGCAATGTATTACAATTTTTTTAAAAAACCACTCAGGCCAGACTTTTTTTTTTGTCTATGGGCTGGATCCAGCCATGGGCTCCCAGTTTGCAACTCCTGCCCTGGCCAGGCTGTATTGGAAAGTTGAAGGTCAAAACTGCTCTGAACTCACCTGTGCTCGTCATTACCAATTTCAAAACCTTGCTTCTGGGTGGGGTCTGCACATGTGTGTTTTTGTGGCTGTATCTGACCCATCCAGCTTCATACCCAATTTCTCTCTCTCCCCTTTATTTCTGGAGACTGAAATTCTTGGGGTTCTCTAAGCTGCTGTTGCAGGAAATGTCAGCTTCTGAACTGCGTGTTCCCAAGCAAGAAATCAGGCTGAGCTAGACCAGCAGGAAGGATGCGACTAGATTTTTTCTGTCACCCTGACAATGTTTTCTAAACCTGGAGTGAGGTTTCCTGACTCAATCTCTGTCGCTCTTCACATCAGAGTTGCCAAGGAACAGAAGAAAGGATACTAAAAATATAAACTTTGTCATCTCTCTGTTCTTTTTCCTTCAAAGCTTTTCTCCACTAAATGCCTCTACTCAACTCTTGAATCTCCATTTGTTTTTCTTGTTTGTTCATTTATTCGGTCACTCATTAAACATTTATTAAGCAAGTGATATGTGCTGGTCACTATGTTAAGTGCTGGGAAAGCCAAGATAAATCAGACCTGGCCTCTACCATTGAAAGGCCTATGGTGACATGGGTTCCCAGATGTCAAAAGCTAAAGTTTGTCTGGTGACCACAACTCCTATATACATGACCCTTCTCCCTCGCCATTACCTCCTAGGTCTGATAAATGTGGCTTGGAAGGGTGGAGGTGAACAATAGACACTAAATTAAAAGGGAAGCCATGTCTCCTCATGAAGGTGTGGCTTCCAATATGCAGCACGAAGTAGACCTCACACTTTCCCATTTCAGTTTCTCTAAAACACGTATACTTACTGATTTCATGGGAATTTAAAAAGCTTTATTCAAAGAGCATAACAGGATAAATAACAATTTAAAAGGAAAAGAGAAACCATGGGGCTCCTTAGGAGAAAAATTCATCATGGTGGATACCTGTAAACCAAGAAATTATTTCAGCAAAGGCGTTATTTTACTTTATTTTAATTTTTATTGGAGTATAGTTGATTTACAATGTTGTGTTAGTGTCTGCTGTACAGCAAAGTGAATCATCCATACATATATATTTATCCACTCTTTTTTAGATTATCTTCCCATATAGGTCATTACAGAGTACCAAGTAGAGTTTCCTGTGCTCTACAGTAGGTTCCTTTCAGTTATCTATCCTATATATAGTAGTGTACATATTGTCAATCCCAATTCCCAATTTATCTCTCCCTAGACTTTATTTTTTAAGGCAGTTTTCTATTTACAGCAAAATTGAGCATAAGGTACAGAGACTTCCCATATACCCCTGCCCCTACATACACACAGCTTTCCCCACTCTAAAAATCCCACACCGTTTTGTTAATTTGTTATAATCAATGAACCTGCACTGACACAGCATTATCACCAAAAGTCCATAGTTTACGTTAGGATTCACTTTTGGTGTTGTACATTCTATGAAAATGTATAATGACATGTATCCACCGTGATGGCATCATACAGAATAGTGTCACTGCCCTAAAGATCCTCTGTGCTCTGCCTATTGACATCATCTTTTTAACTTTGAAATGGTTAAGAAGAGGCTCATTAAAATGTTTGTAGCCCAAGTAAAGAATGATTTGATCATTTTAGGAAGTGAACCGGTTGGCATCACATCAGAGTTCAGGGAGAAACTGCAGATTCTGATATAGGAACAAAGAAGATTTCCTCCAAAGGTTACTAAAATTATTCAATAGCATTAGGCAGTTAAGCTTGGTGAACAGCTTGCGAGGGAGTAGTGAAGCCAGGGAACTCCATGGAATGAGTATGTCCCCTCCAATGCCTTCTCCCAGCATTTACCACTCAAAATACTTGGAAGCCTTAGTGCTCAATATATTGACAATCCTATATTTTTTCAAGAAAGATAATCCTAATTTTTAATTCAATTTGAAAGTCCTTGTTGCAGTGAGTAACAGCTATATTTGCTGAGCAGATTTACCAGGAAAAAAAGGGATCTTCAGTCCAAAGTCTACTGGATTTATATTTTAGGAGATCTCAATTAAGAAAAATCTCCTCCAAAAACATTTGCCAAACAGCTTTTATATTAAATGTGTGGGTTCACATTCTCAACTGTTTACAAATGCATCAACTTGGATTTTATTTTATTGTCAAAATAAATGTCTACAGATTCATGGTTTGAATGGGCTTCCAGAAGTGGGATAGATAGTCTAGGTTTGACTTCAGCCTGTTCCATTTGTGACTATTATCCAGAAAGAAAGTAGGTCCTAAATCTGGAGTCACCTGTCCTTGAGCCTATACCTGACCCAGTCAGAAAATGGAGGTGTGTCAACGGCCTGGGGAGGAAAGGACCTTATATAAAATTAAAAGAATAGTGTAGGGCTTCCCTGGTGGCGCAGTGGTTGAGAGTCTGCCTGCTGATGCAGGGGACACGGGTTCGTGCCCCAGTCCGGGAAGATCCCACATGCCGCGGAGCGACTGGGCCCGTGAGCCATGGCCGCTGAGCCTGCGCTCTGCAATGGGAGGAATGAGATGAGACTGGCCAGGATCATCACAACTCTGGTCCTTGACCTGGAGACAAGGGCAGGGTTGAAATCTTCCGACAGTAGCTGAGACACGTCTAGAGACCCCCAAGATACCAGAAGGGAGAGGAACCAAGAAATAAGGTTGATGCCCTGCACTGCCATGGGTAGGAAGGGGAAACTGAGGTAGTGAAATGCTGTATTAACAATTACTGTGAGAATTCCCTAGTGGTCAAATGGTTAAGACAATGCACTTTCACTGTGGAGGGCTCAGATTCGATCCCTGGCCAGGGAACTTCCTGCAAGCTACACGGCATGCCCCACCCCCCACCCCCCCAAAAATTACTGCAAACTAATTTGTACCGAGGTGATCACTAAAGCTATCTTCTCTCGGCTCCAAAGCCAACATTCTCCATTCTGCTTTGTTATTCTGGGGCTGGGTATCTGCAAACCACATTTTTGCTTTGGAGGTGGCTCCCTGTAAAGCTGTGCCTATGGGGGGATTCTAGGGGGATACTGCAAGGAGGATGGAGAAGGTCATGCTCCCTCCTGACCGCTTCCTGCTCCTGGGGGCAGCACCTCGGCGACGCTTCTTCACCCTGGCAGCAGCAATTCCTGCCCATGGCAACTGCCAGATCCAGTTTGCGCTATTTTCAACACTTACAGAGCTGGTCTCATCACATGCCCTCAGAGACATCAGCACCAGCCAGCTGGCGTCCTTCTTTGAGGGTTGGTTTGCAGCTCTGTGGGGCTTTTCCTCCAAGCATCTAAGTTTCGATCATTTCAGCCTCTTCTCTTTGTTCTCCAAGCCCTAGGGGTCATAGCTGTTTCCTACAGTTGCTACTTCCCTGATAATTTGGTGCTATCTTTTTGCCATTTCTGGTTTCTAGTCCACAAATTTGTACTTTGTTAACAATTAAGCCCTCTCAATTCAAATATTTCTTAACTGGAACCTGACTGACTTACTCTTAAAGTTTGCTCTGTTCGTGTATTCATTCAACAAGCATGTAATCAGTTCCCACTGGACGCCAGGCACTGTGCTAAGTCCTGGGGATGCTGAGATGAATAACCCAGACAAGCTCCTTGGCTTCGTGGGGAGAGAGATATACGCAATTAACAAGCATGGGGAATCTCTTAACGCACTTCCGCTTACCGCAGGGAGAGATTTAAACTCTTAATTTCTAATGTAAATGGTTAATGCTCCTTTAGCTTCTCAATGAATTTATAAAATTGAAGTAGCCATTGCTTTCCACATCATCATAAACCTCACTGATGGATACCCTTGTCAGGCTGACAGCCATGATGCCAAACGCTGTGCTCCCACTTGTGGAAACCCACACTGATCCAGAGTCAGTTGTGTTTGCTCCCAATCCTGTGCCTGCCATTTTTATTTATGTCTCTGATTACATTATTCAATGAAACCATATGTAAAGCAATAAAACGTAAGTGCTCAAAGGATGAGCATTGTTTTTTTTTTTTTTTTTTTTTTTTTTTTTTGTGGTACGTGGGCCTCTCACTGCCGTGGCCTCTCCCGTTGCGGAGCACAGGCTCCGGACGCGCAGGCTCAGCGGCCATGGCGCACGGGCGCAGCCGCTCCGCGGCATGTGGGATCTTCCCGGAACGGGGCACGAACCCGTGTCCCCTGCATCGGCAGGCGGACTCTCAACCACTGCGCCACCAGGGAAGCCCGAGCATTGTTTTATAAAAACTAAATTATGTGGAGGTTACAAGCAATAGTGACGCAAGAAGGTATGATGTGTCCGAGAAGAGCATTTCATCTCTGTGTGTTCTTTCTAAAAATCCATAACTCCAGGGTAATCATGAGAAAAACATCAGATATTGGGAGACATTCTACAGTCTATTTTATAGTCTATTTTGTCTGATAATGAGTATTGCTACTCCAGGTTCCTTTTGATTTTCATTTGCATGGAATACCTTTTTCCATCCCCTCACTTTCAGTCTGTATGTGTCTCCAGATCTAAAGTGGGTCTCTTTTTTCTTTTCTTTTTTTTTTTTTTTTTTTTTGGTACACGGGCCTCTCACTGTTGTGGCCTCTTCCGTTGTGGAGCACAGGCTCTGGACAAGCAGGCTCAGCGGCCATGGCTCACGGGCCCAGCCGCTAGGCGACATGTGTGGATCTTCCCGGACCAGGGCACGAACCCGTGTCCCCTGTATCGGCAGGCGGACTCTCAACCACTGTGCCAGCAGGGAAGCCCTAAAGTGCGTCTCTTGTAGACAGCACATATACGGGTCTCGTTTTTTTATCCATTCAATCAGTCTATGTCTTTTGCTTGGAGCATTTAATCCATTTACACTTAAGGTAATTATCAATATGCATGTTCTTATTGCCGTTTTGTTAATTGTTTTGGTTTTGTAGGTATTTTTTTCTTCCTTTCCTCTTTTGTTCTCTTTTCTTGTGATCTGATGACTCCTTAGTGTTGTGTTTGGATTCCTTTTTCTTTGTTGTGTGTATATCTGTTATAGACTTTTTGGTTTGTGGTTACCATGAGGTTTTGATATAGCTGTCTATAAATAAACATGATTGTTTTAAGTTGCTGATCTCTTAATTTGAAATGAATTTCAAATATCCTGCATTTGTACTCTCTTCCTCTCACAATTACTAGTTTAGATATCATATTTTTGTGGGAGACACTCTACAAATACCTGGCCAGTACTTCTAAAGACTGTCAGGGCCATGAAAAATAAGGAAAGACTGGGATTTCCCTGGTGGCGCAGTGGTTAAGAATCCGCCTACCAATGCAGGGGACACGGGTTTGAGCCCTGGTCTGGGAAGATCCCACATGCCACGGAGCAACTAAGCCCGTGCGCCACAACTACTGAAGCCTGCGTGCCTAGAGCCCGTGCTCCGCAACAAGAGAAGCCACCTCAATGAGAAGCCCGCGCACCGCAACGAAGAGTAGCCACCGCTTACCACAACTAGAGAAAGCCCGCACGCAGCAAAGAAGACCCAAAGCAGCCTAAATTAATTAATTAATTAATTAATTTAAAATAAAATAAAATAAGGAAAGACTTAGAAACTGTCATAGACCAGAGGAGACTGGGGAGACATGACAACTGAATGCAATGTGGCACTCTGGATTGGACCCTGGAACAGAAAGAGACAATAGAAAAAGTGGTAAAATCCAAAGAAAGCCTGGAGTTTAGTTAATAATAAATGTAGCAATGTTGGTTCCTTAGTTTTGACAAATGGAGACGGTAAAGACCGGGAGAACTGGGTGAGGGGTATTCAGGAACTCTCTGTACTATCTTAGCAATTTATCTGTAAATCTAAAATTACCCCCAAATAAAATGTTTGTTTAAAAAAAAAGTACTAAATTACACGCTTTGGAAGATTAGATAATGATGGGTTGCTTTTAAACAATGCTGTTAAATTAGGCGTGGGCAAGACTTAATTGGTAAAATTAGGAAATTAATGGAAATGTTTTTTTCAATCTTGCTTTACAAGTTTCCTTATGTTCACGCTCCACTTTAAAGAAACTGAAACTGGAAATTGTAGATAATGCTTTATGGATATAGTTTATGTAAGAAAGATGATGCTGAACTTGAATCAACAAACTTCCATCCAGGATGATGGTCTTGTCTCTAGGTTAAAACCACGGTAAATGAACGTGCCTTTATTTATATTTTCACAAAAATATTTAACATACACATATGTCACTTTTTATGATTCCCCAATTTTAGTGTCTAACTTTTAATCAACTTACCAACTACTGGTGTCAATTGTGTCAAATAAGGCTGCTTCTACTAAAAACTAATAATCACAGGCTCTGAATGGCTCTCTAAAAGATACAGGCAGGGTGTAAAGAGTGACGAGGTAGGGGGTGGAGGGCTTCTTGGGGATGTCAGAGAAACTCTGAGGAAATGACATTTGAGCTGAGGTCAGAATATGGCTTAGGGAATTTTGGTTGACAGAGTTTAATGAGGGAGAGAGTCATGCAAACAAATAAATGCAACAATGTCAGGAAGATGGATGCACTGACTGGAACAGGGATGGGGGAGGGGGACAGAGGGGAGGGTGCTCATCAGAAGAGGCTGCCAAACAGCTGTGCTTTGGGAGAGAAGGCGTTTCCCAGATAGATGCAGGAGGGAGCAGAGTGATTTCAGGCAGTGGGAGCAATATTAATAAAGCACAGAGGTGTGAAACAGCCTGTTCTGTTTGGAGAACTATACATAGCTTTATACAGGGGAGTAATACGGTCAGATTCACATTTTTGCAGGAGTGTTTAGCAGCCTTGTTCCTTAAAGTGTGATCTGAGAACCAGGAACTTCAGCATTGCCAAGGTGCTTGTTAGAAATGCAGCATCTCAGGCCCCTCCCATACCTGCTGAGTCAGAATCGGCATTTTAATAAGGATCCCGACGACTCAGGCGCACATCGCACATCGAAGTTTAAGAAGCATTGTCTAGAAGATGGGTTGGAGGCGTGCGTCCTGGACTCAAGAGAGGATTTCAGAAAGTATCATAATAGTCTGGGCAAGAGACGAAGATGCCCAGAGGTAAAAAGCATTAGCACCGAGGAAGGAGAACAGATGTTACAGAGGTTTAGGGGATGGAATTACAGGACTTGGGGACCAATTTGATGGGCTGGCATGAGGGAGGTGGGGTGCTCACGTGTCCTTTCAGCAGTGGCCTGCCGGAAGCAGCAGGTGATCCAATTGTAAGTTTACATTGCCGTCACTAAACATTAAATACATTTACAATAAAATTAATTTTTTTTTTTTTTTTTTTTTGGTGGTACGCGGGCCTCTCACTGTTGTGGCCTCTCCCATCGAGGAGCACAGGCTCCGGACGCGCAGGCTCAGCGGCCATGGCTCACGGGCCCAGCCACTCCGCGGCATGTGAGATTTTCCCAGACCAGGGCACGAATCCGTGTCCCCTGCATCGGCAGGCAGACCCTCAACCACTGCGCCACCAGGGAAGCCCAATAAAATTAATTTTATTAAAAGCAATGGTAACACATTCTCAGAAGTCATCACCTCAATTATTTTACTAGATTTTACTGTTCTCCAAGATCTGGAGGTCATGTGCATCTACCATATCTGTCTGATGGACTTACCATTTCATGGTGCGCTTCTGCGTCTCTCTTCCTGACTCCATCACTGATGTCACCCTAGTAGCTAGAAATCCACCATGGTGGGAATATATAAACACAAAAGTTGGTCAAAGCTACAAATTAGGGCTCAATTTGTTGTTTTGTTGATTTTCTAGCTCAGGGGTCACCAAACTTTTACTATGAAGGGACAGATAGAAAATATTTCAGGCTTTCTGGGCTCCACAGTCCCTGTCATAACCATTCAGCTGTGCTGTTGTTGTGTGGAAGTGGCCATAGACAATCATAAAAGATAACTTTGATTGTGTTCCAATCAATTTTTATTGATAAAAACAGGCAGCAGCCAGTTTTTTTGCTTTGGTGTTTGTGTGTGTGTGTGTGTGTGTGTGTGTGTGTGTGTGTGTGTGTGTGTTACGCGGGCCTCTCACTGCTGTCGCCTCTCCCGTTGCGGAGCACAGGCTCCGGACGCGCAGGCTCAGCGGCCATGGGTCACGGGCCCAGCCACTCCGCGGCATGTGGGATCCTCCCGGACCGGGGCACGAACCCGTGTCCCCTGCATCGGCAGGCGGACTCTCAACCACTGCGCCACCAGGGAAGCCCTTTGCTTTGGTTTTTTGACCACAAACCATAGTTTGCCAGTTCCTGCTCTAGACTAGAAAGTGAT
Source organism: Phocoena sinus (assembly GCF_008692025.1). Taxonomy (NCBI): domain Eukaryota; kingdom Metazoa; phylum Chordata; class Mammalia; order Artiodactyla; family Phocoenidae; genus Phocoena; species Phocoena sinus. Next base: position 11,327,315 of record NC_045769.1, on the reverse strand, counting down.
ACAGAAAGTGTTAATAATGTAAGTTAAACTTTAAAGGGTTTTATGTCTGTAGCCATGACATAATAGTATAAAAACTTGAAATATTCTTCCAATGTTTAGATCTATTATCTGATTCAGCTAAGAGATGAGTTGCATCACTGATGAACAAGTGAAGTTCAATATGTGCCTTCTGCTTCATATTCACTGTTATAAACAAAAATATTAGCCAACATTTGTTTGGAGCTGTTACCAAATTAGACTGAAGGCCCTCAGCTCCATCACGAAGTTCTTTCCCTCTCAGGTTTGCAGTGCCAAGGATGAAACTGAGTTTGGTGCTAGCAAGACAGGCTTTTATTCCATGGCCAGAGGATAGAGAGGGGGAGCCCATGCTCCAGAAGCTCCTTCTCCCAAAAGGGATGGGAGTAAGGGAATTTTTAGGGTGAGGAGGCAGACAGGTCATCAGGGCTCTAGGAAAGGGGCAAGCACAGCCTTCCACACTTCTTTGCACATGGCACAAATTGTGCCTAGCAGAGTGCAAATGCCCGCTTTGGGTGGAGATCTTAACATGGTAATGAAGCAAAGGTAACTCTCACACACCTCCAGCTTTCATCTGCACAGGTGCGTTCCTGTGGTCAAGTCAGATGTGGTTTGAGGCAGCTGACCATCCTATATCTCTCCATGCATGTGTCTCTTAAAGTACAGCTGCAAAGCATCTCTGCCAGACACCAGGTACTTTTGAAAACAAACAGAGAAATAAATCAGGGTAAGTGTCCCTTAGCTCTCAGGGGTTGGTATGGAAACACAGAGATAAATCAAGACAAGGAAAGCAGGGACCGTTAGCCTGCTTTGCCCACCATCTTGGATCTAGCTGGTCCAGCCTGGTTTTGTCGTGGGCCTTTGTGGCATCCTGTTGATAAAACACAACTAGCCTGTATGGTTAAAAAAAAAAAACACACCGTTTCTGCGCCTGGGGCCTGGGTTGCATAGCATGGGCGACAGGGCCACACTCCTTCAGCAGTTGTACCATAGGAGGGCTGTGGTTACAGGAAGCCAGTAAAAGTCAATGAAAGCATTTGCTAAGAATAGATAGACCACGTGGAATCTACAGTAAAGACTATTGTGTGTTTTATTATATTTGTAAATTGTGTGCCACGCGTTCTTCCTATCGGTAAAACTTCTAACAGGTTGGGACTTCCGTGGGGGTCCAGTGACTAAGACTCTGCGCTCCCAACGCAGGGGGCCTGGGTTCGACCCCTGGTCAGGGAACTAGATCCCACATGCTGCAACTAAGAGTTTGCATGCCGTAACTAAGACCCGGCACAGCCAAATAAATACATAAATAAAAATATTTTTTTAAAAAACTTCTAACAGGTGTATATGTGTATAAGGACGTAGGTGAGCAAGGGGGCCAGGTGGGCTTGAGCGGGGGAGGAACAGAAGAAGCAATATTGCAAAGAAAATTGAGTTCAGTTTTCGACACATTCCCTGATTGTAATATATGACTTTCAAAAGGCTGAAAAAGCAGAACCCGCTCAGGGCCCAACCCCAAATTCCACGAGCAGCCCTATTTTATTACCAAATCTCGAGTGGACTCTTATCAGTAAAATGAACCCTGATGCTGGGTTTCCCAAAGTGTGCTCTGCAAAACAGGAAAGGGTTCTGAGGTCACTTAGGTTTGAAATGCTCCAAGTTAATGATAAAGTTAATTGTATTTTAATGAATACAGAACATCTCAGAGCCTTGCATGGGCAGTGTGGATTGTGACTCTCCCATACTGGGTAGAGCATGCAGTATTTCTCTGTCTCCTTGATCTCAGAATCTTTTTCTCTGCACATCTATCTTCCATGGCTGTTGTTCTCAGGAAGACACTTTGACAAACAGTGTCCCAGTGCAATCACAAAAGGAACGAAAAGTGGCCTCTTCCATCAGTCTGGGCACGTTTCTCTTCTTTAAGGTTAAAAATGTTTATTCTAATATTTTAGTCTAATACTCTAGCACTGTAGGGGAGGAAAAAAAATCTTTTCCTCCACCCATTTTAGGTTCTCCCACAGGGGGCTGGAAATTAGACTGGCTGAAGACAGATTAACACGAGACAACAAACAGAAATTTATTAACGTGTGCATCACGCATATGCAGGGGAGCAGCCAGTGATGAGTAACCCAAAGGGGTGATTAGAACTTGGGCTTATAAAGCATGGTAGGCCAAACCAAGAAAAAGGGGTCTTGGGCTTCTGGGTGGGGGAGACAAGTTATGGAGAGGCAAAAACAAGGGCTGTAACATTTATTATGGTGCCTTCTCCACTGATACAAGTTGAGTCCTCTTCTTCCTGGTGCAGGAGAGGGAAACATCTCTACAAATGGAAGTTTCCTTTGTAAATGTAAATTTCCTTGACAAAAGAAAGCTGTGTGCCCTGTTTTTCCTGCATCTGTGGTTCTTAAAATAATCCACACGCCAAAGAGTCATATTTTGGGGTGGCAGATTTCGGTACCCTTCCACACTTTTCAGCTTCAAAAGCTGGTGCATATTTAAAGTAGCCATTTTCACCATAAGGTAGAGCTGTGTGAAGTCTAAGCTGGGGCTTGAACTGGCCTCTTACATTGCCTGGAATAGTTTTTTCGATGCGTTTCTTGATTGTATTCTAAGAATATTCCCACATTCAGCACCTCAATTTCAAATCCAGAATCTGTTCATTTGTAAATGATGATAGGAGAACCTATAGGCTCCTTCACATAGATAATATTACTACCAGCCGGTTAAGGTTATGCAACTACTGAGAAATTCCGGGAGATGCAAGTTAAGCAAACATAAATTATTTCTATTTCTTAGCTGTGTTTGTACCCTTTTCTCAGCATGTCTGTACATGCTGTGGAGGGTTTTATGGATATTCCCAGGAATTAGTGGGAAAAAACAAAGAGAGAAATATTTTCTATCTCTCAGTAAGCAAAAACCACAATGGAAACAATTTAAATGTCTCCTCTTATCCCAAGAATGTCCCAAGCAGCTCTATAGACAATGAGCATGAACAGTGTTGTCAGATTTGGTAAGCAAGGGGAGAGAAGAGGCAGAAGTTAGGAAGCAGGAAAAAGCCTCTGTGTTCCACATCGAAGATGCTGGGATTCGGAATCAAAGGATGCTCACTGTGAAGAACATTTGCTGCAGCCTTTCATCTTGTAGATGAGGAAGCTGAGGCACAGAGAGGGAACGTGGTACAAGGATGCTCAGTTAATCTGGTAGAGCCAGGACAAAGGAAAGCCTTCACCTTTTCAGCTCACTTCTCATTAAGCTCTGGCCCTTGGAGGCAGGCTGCAGCCTCCCCCTGCCTTGCTAATGTGGGTCAGGTCCAAATCCACGTGTCGGTCAGAATCGCTTCAACTTGTGCTCACGGTATTTCCCTCCTGAGGTTTGAGAGCCAGTTTCTATGGTGTTTGCTGACCCTGGCTGTTCACCTTTCTTCAAGCCTTTGGTGCTGCCATGTAAAGGCATCAGAATCTCTTCACAACAAGTAGTAGTCTGTTCTGCAATCCTCTTCCTATGTTGAGTTAATAGCTAAGTTCCTGTGCCTATTATTTAATGATCAGAAATGGCCCCAATCCTAGTTTTCATTTCCTTTGAAGCAGCCAACATGCTTTTCTTCTTTTTTCATTTTTATATAAAACAAAATAAAGGAATTGTTTTAGGTTGGAGATATCTTTTATTGACAAAGAAGACATGTTTTTAGATAGAAAATATGTGCAGCTCTTTAAAAAGGGAGCAAGGGCTTCCCTAGTGACGCAGTGGTTAAGAATCCACCTGCCAATGCAGGGGACACGGGTTTGAGCCCTGGTCCGGGAAGATCCCACATGCCACGGAGCAACTAAGCCTGCGAGCCACAGCTACTGAGGCCCCCGTGCCACAACTACTGAGCCCAGGCCCATGCGCCTAGAGCTCGTGCTCCGCAACGGGAAGCCACTGCAATGAGAAGCCTGCGCACGGCAGCGAAGAGTAGCTCCCGCTCGCAGCAACTAGAGAAAGCCCGTGTGCAGCAACGAAGACCCAACACAGCCAAAAATAAATTAAACAAATAAAAAATAAAAAGCAAGCAAGATTTGAATGAGAACTTGCATGTGTAGTTGCAAACTTCTTAAAATAGATCAGACAAAATGACATAATGGAGCGGGTGGGCTTGTAAAAGTTCAGTGACAATCTTAGTGAATTTCACACATCAGATTAGGCAACCAATCAATCAATCGTTATGAAACCATACACATAAAAAACCAGAAACTTAGTTCATGACTTATTACCTATATTACTACTTCACGAACAATATTATACAATATCAAAATGAACAGCAGGGCTTCCCTGGTGGCACAGTGGTTGAGAGTCTGCCTGCCGATGCTGGGGGCGCGGGTTCGTGCCCCGGTCTGGGAAGATCCCACATACCGCGGAGCGGCTGGGCCTGCGCGTCCGGAGCCTGTGCTCCGCAACAGTGAGAGGCCCGCGTACCGCGAAAAAAAAAAAAAATGAACAGCAGTTTAACAAGTCAGCTTAATTGAGATACGGTTACAAACAATAAAATTCATGCACTTAAGTTTGATGACCTTTGACAAATAAATGTTTACTCATCACTGGGAAAGCTTTTAGAGCTTTACATTTACTGAAGCACTAGGTCCTCCAGTTTCAGATGCTTTCATTTTATGTTTAGTTAAATAAGAAATGAAGATTTGAGAGGATATACGTCTGGGCATTAAGTAAGTTTGAAAGTCTGTAGCTTCTTATTCCTTTACATCCTTGGACAGACCAATGGAAGCAGAGGAAAGTCCTCTTCCCTTCTCAAATGAAATCAGATGTGGAGAGCGGAGAAGCAGCAGTGAATTTGAGGGTGTCTGGATACTTATTTGGCATTCTCATCCTTCATATCCTCTCCCCACTCTCAAAATGGCCATGAACTGCTCTCTTGGTGGTTCTCCCCCAAGACCTTGACCAACCAACCCATTGTACTATGTCTGTGCTGTTGTTCACACCCAACTGGGGACTCTTCCTTATTCTTATTTGCATCTAGGGCACCTAGATAAGTTCCTGAGACACATCAGGCAGTTGACTGGACAACTGAACACTTCAGATGTTTGATTAATATCCTATAGTATTTTATAGGTGGAAGAGACTTAAAATAATCTAGCACAATGTGACTTTTTAAGGAAGAGGAAAGCGATTCTGAGTAGTTAAATGACTTGCCAACATCACCAACTATTTAGCTGGTAAAATAGGACTAGAACTTATAGGGTACTTTTTCCAATGCAGTATGGATGAATAACTTTGAGTTTTACAGGATTGGAAAAAAACAAGTAAGAGAAAATGTAGAGACTAGTTCCCTCATGTTTTTTACTTAATGTTGAAATAGCTGAGATCCCTGGAAGAATTCACCTTTTGAGAATAACAGCCTTTAAGTTTAGAGTCAATGGCTTATGATGGATAACCTCTGTCAACCTTCTTGTCAAAGTGATGTTCCCCAGGGGATCATCTGGACCTGCTCCATTTAATGATGTTTTTCATTTTAGAATCAAGTGCATAGATGGCTCCAAGGTCACATCAATTCTGAATCTTTGTTCCTAATAGTCCTACCACTTGGAATGCATTCTTCTACATACTGGAATTTTTCCAAGACATAGGTAGATCTGGATATAAAACAATGTTGAGTGAATACGAATGTTGCAGAAGGATGACAACACTCATGTAAACTTTTTTCTTTACTTTATAGTAACATATAGTAAAATTCACTCTTTTTTGGTATACAGTTCAGAGTGGTTTTTTTGGGGTTTGTTTTTTGGCTGTGCCATGCGGCATGCAGGATTTGGGATGTGGGATCCTAGTTCCCCAGCCAGGGATCAAACCCATGCCCCCTTCCTTGGAAGTGCAAAGTCTTATCCACTGGACTGCCAGGAAAGTCCCTACAGTTCTGAGTTTTGACAAATGCATACAGTTATATCATTACAACCACAATCAAGATACAAAAGAGTTTCATCTCACACACACACACACACACACACACATGCACACACAAACACACACACACACACATTGCCTTGTGCTACCTCCTTTCTTTCTTTATTTTTGGCTGTGTTGGGTCTTCGTTTATGCACTCAGGTTTTCTCTAGTTCAGTAGTTGTAACGCGTGGACTCAGTAGTTGCGATGCGGGCTCTAGGGTGTGCGGGCTTCAGTAGTTGTGGTGCACAGGCTCAGTAGTTGTGGCTCGTGGGGCTCTAGAGAGCAGGCTCAGTAGTTGTGGTGCACGGGCTTGGTTGCTCCGTAGCATGTGGGATCTTCCTGGACCAGGGATTGAACCTGTGTCCCTTGCATTGGCAGGCAGATTCTTAACCACTGTGCCACCCAGGAAGTCCCAAATAAAAGTTTTAGAAGGGAAAATTACAATAACTGAAAATGTAAAAACCCAAATGCATGGATTCAACCAAAGAATGGGGGGATCAGAGGAAAAAATCAGTGAACTGGAAGCTTGAACACCGAAATGACCAAATCTGAATAACAGAGACAAAATCGATTGAAAAAAAGAAATAACAGAGCCTAAGGACCCTTTAGAACTATAACAAAAGTTTCTACATTCATGTCATGGCAGTCCTGGAAGGAGAGGAGAAAGAAGACAGGGCTGAAAAATACTTGAAGAAATAGTGGCTGAAAACTCCCTAAATTTGGCAAGAAGCATAAGCCTACTGATTCAAGAAGGTGACTGAATCCCAAATAGGATAGACCCAAAGAAATCCATTACACATTATAATTAAGATTTTGAAAATTAAAGATGAAGAAAAAAATCTTGAAAGCAGCCAGAGAAAAATGGCACATTACCTGTAGGGGGATAGATAATTTGAGAGGCAGAATATTTGTCACCAGAAACCATGGAGGACAGAAGAAAAGGCACAATGTTTTCCAAGCGCTGAAAGAAAAGAACTGTCAACCCCAAGTCCTATATCCACCAGAAATATCCTTCAGGAATGAAGGAGAAATCAATACATTCTCAGATGAGAGAAAACTAAGAGACATGATTGTCAGCAGACCTACTCTAAAGGAATGACTAAAGGAAGGAAATGATAAAAGTAGGGACCTTGGAACTTAAGGAAGAAAGAACGTGGTAAATAAACTATGGGTGAATATAAGAGGCTTTCCTTCTCCTCTTGAGTTTTCTAAATTATGTTTTTCAGGTGAAACAAAAATTATAACACTGTCTAATATTTGCAATGTATGTAGAGAAAATATTTAAGATAATAACGTAAACAGCGAGTGAAATGGATGTAAAGGGAGGTTAGGGTTCTCCACCTTACTCAAACTAGTAAGATGACAACACCAGTAGACCGTGATAAGTTACTATATATAATGCAACACCTAGAGAAACTTTTAAAAAGGCTAAACAGAGAGATATACTCAAAAACATATGGAATTCTAAAAAATGTTCAGGTAACCCACAGGAAGATAGAAAAAAGAAAACAAAAACAGATAGAACAAAGAGAAAATGACAACAAAATGCCAGATTTAAGCTCTAACATGTCAATAAATGATATAAATACACGAATTTAAAGACAGAGATTGGTAGACTGAATTAAGAAACATGACCCAACTGTATGCTCTTAGAAATATAATGATATAAGCATTGAAAGTAAACGGATGGAAAAAATATGTCATGCAAACATTAGTCAAAGAAAAGCAGGAGTGGCTATAGCAATATCAGATGAAATAGACTGCAGAGGAAAATCACCTGAGATAAAGGGGGCATTATGTAATTAAAAGAAAGGGGGAGGCCAATTCACCAAGAAGACATGACAATCCTAAATGTATACACACCAAGCAAAGGAGCTGCAAAATACGTGAAGCAGAAAACATTAGAACTGGAAGAAGGAATGGACAAATCCACAGTTATAGTTGGAGACGTCAACACTCTTCTCTCAACAATTGATAGAACAACTGAATAAAAAATCAGCAGTGATGTAGAACTCAACACCAATACCCCATAGGACCTAACGGACATTTATAGAACACTCCACCTAAAAACATCAGAATACACATTCTTTCCAAGTACCAGTGGAACACATACCAAGATAGATTATGTCCTGGCCACAAAACAGACCTCAAAAATTTAACAGAATCAAAATTATACAAAGTGTGTTTTCCAACCACAATGGAATCAAACTAGCAATCAAAAATAGAAAGATAATATGAAAATCTTGAAACTTTTGGAAACTAAACACTGCTAGATAATCCATGGGTTAAAGAAGTCTCTAAGGAAATTTAAAAAAAACACTTTGATGTGAATGAAAATGGAAAAACAACATATCAAAATTTGTCCTCATGAAGATCCTACGATTGTCTATGTAGGAAATTGCAGGGAAAAAACAAACAAAAAAATATCTCCTAGAAGTGATTAGTGGATTTAGAAAGGTCATAGGATACAAGATAAACTTAACAACAATCAATTGTATTTCCATATACTAGCAATGAACACATGGACACTGAGATTAAAAATACAATACCATTCACAGTAGATTAAAAAATGTAAATTTAACAAAACATGTACAGTACTTGCATGCTGAAAAAACTGCTAATGAAAGAAAATTTTAAAAATCTAAAAAAATGAGAGGCACGCTGTATACATGAATTGGAATACTTAAGATAATGATGGGGAAGTCCCTCATGGTCCAGTGGTTAGGACTCTGCACTTCCACTGCTGAGGGTCTGAGTTTCGATCCCTGGTCTGGGAACTAAGATCCCATAAGCTGCGTGGCACGGCCAAAAAAAAAAAAAAAAAGATGATGATATCAATTCTCCCCAAATTTATATACTGTTTTAACACAATTCCTATCAAAATCCCAGTAAGATTTTTTTATAGATAGAGGCAAGATTATTTTAAAATTTATATGGAAAGGAAAAGGAACCAGGTTAGTTAAAACAGTTTTGAAAAAGAAGAATAAAGTAGGAGAAAGAAGCCTAACTGATATTAAAGCTGATCGTATAGCTATAGTAATCAAGACAGTGTGGTATTGGTGGAAGTATATACACAGAGATCAAGGTAACGGAAATAGACCCATGCAAATATGCCCAGCTGATGTCTGACAAAGGTACAACGGGAGAAATATAGCCCTTTCGACCAATGATGCTGGAGCTCCAGATGTGCTGGAGCACATCTATAGCCCAAACTATGAAACCTAATGTAAGCCTCAAACTTTATAAAAAATTAACCCAAAATGGATCATGGACATAATGTTAAACATAAAGCTACAAAAATTTTTAAAGAAAACATATAGGAAAGTCTTCAGTTTCTAGGGCTAGGCAAAGCATTCTTAAATTTGACAACTAAAGCACAATCCTTGAAAAGAAAAATGGATAAATTGGACTTCATAAAATTAAAAACTTTTTCTATGCAAAAGACCCTGTTAAGAGGATGAAAAGACAAACTATAGAATGAGGGAAAATATTCATAAACCATATATCTGACAAAGGACTGGTATATAGAATACGTAAAGAGCTCTCCAAACTCAAACAAACACACAAGCAAAAAACAATTCAATTAAAGAATAGGCAAAAGACAGGAAGAGACATTTCACAGAAGAGGATATACAGATGGCAAATAAGCATATGAAAAGATGTTCAACATCATTATTCATTAGTGAAATGCAAATCAAAACCACAATGAAAATTAGGAGTTTGGGATTAACATATACCTGCTACTATATATAAAACAGGTAAACAACAAGAACCTACTGTTATGGCAAAGGGAACTGTACTCAGTATCTTGTAATAACTTATAATGGATAAGAGTCTGAAAAAGAATATATATACACGTATAACTGAATCACTTTGTTGTACATTTGAAACTAACACGTTGTAAATTAACTATGCTTCAATGAAAAAAGACACAATGAGATATCACTAAACACCTATTAGAATGGCTAAACTACAGAATAGTGACAACTCAAGGTGCTGGTATGAATGCAGAGAAACTTGATTACTCATCCACCACAGGTGGATATCTAGCATGGTACAGCCTCTCTAGAAAACAATTGGGCAGTTCCTTAAAAAATTAAACATGCAAGTACTATGACCTAGCAATTGCAGTCCTGGGCATTTTTCCCCAAAGAAATAAAGACATGTTCAAGCAGCCGCATAGCACAGGGAGATCAGCTCGGTGCTCTGTGACCGCCTGGAGGGGTGGGATAAGGAGGGTGGGAGGGAGGGAGATGCAAGAGGGAAGAGATATGGGAACATATGTATAGGTATAACTGATTCACTTTGTTACAAAGCAGAAACTAACACACCATTGTAAAGCAATTATACTCCAATAAAGATGTAAAAAAAAAAACCTGTACGTGAATATTTGTAGCAATAATAATAAAGTTTATTAGTAATAACCAAAAACTGAATGGTTAAGCAAACCGTGGCACATCTGTACCATGGAATATGACTCAGCAATGAAAAGAAATGAACTACTAACACCCACAATAGCTTGGATGAATCTCCAGGGAATTATGCTGAGTGAAAATGCAAATCCCAAAGTTTGCATGCTGTATGATTCCATCCATATAACATTTCCAAGATGATAAAAGCGTAGAAATGGAGAACAGAATAGTGGTTTCCAGGATTTAAGGAGAGGGTCCTAATAGGAGAGATATTAGTGTGGCTATAATAGGACACCAGGAGGGATCCTTGGGGGGATGGAAATGTTCCATATCTTGACTGTATCAATGTCAATGTCTTGGTTGTGGTAATGTGTTACCTACATCTACAAGATGTTACCTAGACATTTCTCCAAAGAAGGCATACAGATGGCCAAGAGGCACATGAAAAGATGCTCAATCTCACTGATTATTAGAGAAATACAGATCAAAACTACCATGAGGTATCACCTCACACTGGTCAGAATGGCCATCATCAAAAAATCTGCAAACAATAAATGCTGGAGAGGGTGTGGAGATAAAGGAACCCTCTTGCGGTGGGAATGTAAATTTATACAGCCACTACAGAGAACAGTATGGAGGCTCCTTAAAAAACTAAAAATAGAACTACTATATGACACAGCAATCCCACTACTGACGCAGACGTAGAGAATGGACATGTGGACATAGCGGGGTGGGGGGGGGTGTGGGCGGGATGAACTGGGTGACTGGGACTGACATACACACACTACCATGTGTAAAATAGATAGCTAGTGGGAACTTGCTGTAAAGCACAGGGAACTCAGCTCCGTGACCACCTAGATGGGTGGGATGGGGTGTGGGTGGGAGGGAGACCTAAGAGGGAGGGGATATATGTATACTTATAGCTGATTCACTTCATTGTGAAGCAGAAACTAACACAACATTGTAAAGCAACTATACCTCCCCCCCAAAAAAAATAAAAGATGTTACCATTGGGGGAGCTGGGGAAAGACTACAGGGGATCTCTTGGTATTATTATTATTTTTTAATTTGAATTTGTTTTATTTCTTATTAAAGGTATCACATAGCTTTTAAAACAAGGCATCTTATAATTTCCAACAGTTTCCCTTTACATAGAGACACCCAACTGGGGAATTGGTATTCTTCGCCAATCTCCCTGATGGTTAGTAAAGCTTAACGTGTAACTTACCCCATCAATCTCTGTATTATTTCTTACAACTGCATATGAATCTACAATTACCTCAAAATTTAAAAATTAATTCAAAAAAGGAATCTAAAGCCAGAACAGCAATGTTGGTATTTATTAAAATAAAAAAAGTTTATTGAGGACACAAGTGCTTAGTACGTAATTCTCTGTATTTTTTATGTTTGAATTTCCTTTATGCAAAAAAAAGCTTTAAGGCTCAGCTCAAATGTCACCTCTGCTCAAGGCTATTGTCAGTTAGAATTACATTAACTGCTCTTTCTCCATGATTCTTTGGGGATAGGACTAGAATGAGAACACCTTAAGTCTAGCACAATGTTATTTATCTTTCTTTAAACCTCTTTCCATAACCCCTATATTTAGTCCAGTGCTTTAAATGCAATTATTATTCTTACTGATATTAATATATATATACATTTAGCTGTGTCCTATGGTTCTAAATTAGAAAGAAAGAAAGAAAGAAAAAAAAATCCACACAATTTGGGACTTCATTTCATAAAGAAAACAAAACAAAACACAGCAGGCCAAATCAAGTACACGTTATAGAAATTCAAAGAAACCATAAGGGTATTAAAAAGTACCCACAGTGTGCTTTTTTCCAAAGCCATTACTTTGCCCAAGAGGACAAAATATGGCTTGTGGGGTAGAAATTCTGTTTTTGTTCCTTTGATGCTGGCTTCCCTATTTTTGTATCATTTAGAACACTTTCGGTGTCCGGTAACACATACTGAACTTAACTGGCTTATACAATGAGAAACTGTCTTGGCTCCCACAACTGGAGCGTTGATAGGACACGGTCAGGGTTGACTGAATCCACAGGCTCTAGTTCCATTCCCTCGGGCTCTGCATTCCCCTGTGGGCTGAACTCATCTGTAGGCGAATATTGAGACATTCCAGAGGAAGAGAAAGACCAGAACAGCAATGTTGGTATTTAGTTAGTATTTAGTTTAGTTAGTATTTAGTTCCTCTCCCTTTCTCCTTAGAGTGAGGAGACTTTGCAGGATGCTGCAGGAAACCTCTCCTCTCACAAGCCCATCACTGAACCAACTGCTGGAGGAGGGGATGGGATTCCTGACAGACCAGCCAGGCCCTTCTCCCATCCTGGAGGCTCAGCTGATCCCAAGGAGCTGAGGGGTTGTCCTGAGCAAAACGGGTTGTTCAGGAGGGGTGATGGGGGCTAATAATAAAATCCATCCTGATCTTCCTGTCAGCCCTCCCTCATGCTGTGGCTTTTACTTATGCCTCTCTCTTTCTGCAAATTTATTGTTTGTTTGTTTGTTTTTTCTATTAATGGGGTGGTACCCGGGGTTTAAAATTCTGTACTGGGACTTCCCTGGTGGCGAAGTGGTTGAGAATCTGCCTGCCAATGCAGGGGACACGTGATCGATCCCTGGTCTGGGAAGATCCCACATGCTGTGGAGCAACTAAGCCTGTGCGCCACAACTACTGAGCCTGCCTGCACTCTAGAGCCTGCGAGCTGCAGCTACTGAGCCTGCCGCGTGCTGCAACTACCGAAGCCTGCACGCCTAGAGCCCGTGCTCCTCAATGAAGAGTAGCCCCTGCTCATCGCAACTAGAGAAAGCCTGTTCACAGCAGCAAAGACCCAATGCAGCCAAAAATAAATAAATAAAATAAATAAATTTATAAAAAAAAAATTCTGGGCTGACTTGGATTTAAGAAAAGAAAAGAGAAAAACTTTATTGCACGTGCCTCTGTCCACAACTAAAAGGCCAGATGAGCCAGATGGGATATGTTACTGACTGAAATGTCACCAGGAGGGATGCACAGGCCCGTGGGGAGATGACCCAGGGGCAGCTCCAATTCCAAGTGGACGGAAAGCCAGAGAGTGCCTCGCAGGTAATAGAAAGACAGGGGCCTATCACCTAGTGGCAGCCCCTTAGTGGCTTGGAGGAAGTTGGTGAGTTTCCCTAAAAGTAGTCTGGAGGCCAGAATGACTCAACAAAAAGGTTGGGGTCAAACCTAGATACAGTAGTGGTATGTGTTTTAAAAACATAAAAGGTTCAAGATATGTCCAGGGAGAACAGGAAATCGGCCAGGAAGACAGACCAGGGGCATGATGCATTCCTGTTTCAGGATTTAGTAAAAATAGTGAGAGTACAGCATCTTGAAGCAACAAGATATTCAGGAATATCAGAGCACCACATTCAGGTCTGTGGGCCTGCTAATGAATACCCTATTTCCACACTGTCTTCATGGGTTTGCAGGATCAATGTTAGTTTGTCTCCACTTAATTTCACTAAATGAAGCCCTTTGTGTAATGAAAGAAAACAGCTACGAAATTCAAAATGAACTTGGGGACTTGAATTCAAAAGCAGAAAGGGCTTCCCTGGTGGCACAGTGGTTGAGAGTCCGCCTGCCGATGCAGGGGACATGGGTTCGTGCCCTGGTCCGGGAGGATCCCACATGCCGCGGAGCGGCTGGGCGCGTGAGCCATGGCCGCTGAGCCTGCGCTCTGCAACGGGAGAAGCCACAACAGTGAGAGGCCCGCGTACTGCAAAAAAAAAATCAAAACAAAACAGATAAACAGAGAGAGAAACCATTGAAGGCTGGGGAAAATGTTATTTAATGTCTGCCACTAATATTAAGAAATTATTTTCTTTAATTAGCTCTCTAATTTATTTAGAATTGCCTGAGATATTTATGGGACTGACCTGGTAAAGATTTAGTGGTGATATAAAGTACTGTGAGCTCTGAAAAAAAAATTTTTTTTAATTAAAAAAAAGGAATTGGGGCACAGAAAAAAAATTTTTTTTCTCTATTCTTGTCTCTGAAAACTTCTAGGAGAACACATGAGGAAGCACTATTAATAGTGCCTATTTCTGAGCAATGGGGCTGGAGGTTGGGCAGATAGAGAAAGGAAATTTTGTTTTCACTACCATTCTGTGTGGTAGACACTTTTTCATTTATCATGAGCTTGTATGACTATTGTAATTTGTACAAGTTCAGTAAAATAAAAGGAAAGGAAAAGAGTTTATTAAATGTATTCCTGGTTTATAGAGAAAGTCAGGACTGGATTTATCAGTTCCCAGTTCTGCTACGATCAGTCCTATCCCTGTGAAGAATTCGTGTTCGAGTTATCCTGGGCATGACTCATTCAGTAGGAGAGGAGTGTGGGTGACTGATTCTAATAACAAGAAGGAATGACGACTCTAGGCTGTATGCTTTGTAAAGATGCTTCACATACTAAATAGCACCATGAAGTCTCTCCTAAGCCTTAGTTGCACTATTCTCATAAACCCCCTAGGAAATGCAGGAAGATCAGACACAGTTCATTAGGAAATACAACAGAATTGTAACTGAACACAAGTGACAGATTTTAACTCAAGTTATCCTAATAGTGCAGAAAGGTTCAACCTTGATTCTGTTTGGGGCAGGGGAGGAGGGTGAATGTCACAGTCAAGGCACAGTTTCAAAAAAGGAATGACTCCATAATAGGCAAAGAGTAAATGGCTTTCATGTTTCAAATGCACAGGTGTCATTTTGCTATTGAAATCAGTGAGCTAAACAAAGCCCCATGTATTTAAAAAGGATTTTCAGTGGATCTGGCTTGCTTCTCACACTTTCAAAGCCTCTGAGCTAATCTGGAATTTGTAACAACTCCTTCGGTCTTTGAAAATATTAACTCAAATTAGATTCTCAATACTAGAAACACAAAGCAAGCGAAAATATTATGACATGGGATAAACTTAAGCTGATATATTTGTAATACTGCTTACTTTTTCGATGCTAGTATTTCGTTAACAATTCATAACTGTTTTAAATGTTTTACCCATTTCTTCCCTTTACAAACTTCCCTGATGTGCAATATTGAAATCTACGTTACAGGTAAGACCAAGGCCAGTGCTACATCGCACAGAAAGTTGGGTGTTGAACAACCCACCAGGAAGTTTCTGTCAGCCAAGGTCCATTTGAACCTGCAGAAACAAAACTTTGGTTTACCTCTCTCCTTTCCTCTCCTTACCTTGCCCTTATTCTATCCCTCCATTCTATCTTATATTCTCTTTCCCTTTCTTTACTTCCTAAACAAGAATGAATGATGGATATGATTTGGGGTAAGGGCAGGAGGATATCTGTTGAGTACTCTGAGCTGTTTGTTTGTTACCAAGAGTTTTTCACCTAAGGTTTTGAGTTTAAAGATCTACTCTGCCTATAAACATTTGAAGAATATGTAGAAACCAAAATATAAGCTTCTGATGAACAATAAGGCTCTAATGATTTAGGAAAGTATGATGGTTTCTTTTTCCTAAAGCGTGTAATGCTTCCTTTGCCTCAAGTTTCTAGAATGTTATTTACCAGATCTGGAGCCTTCTGAAATTCAACACACTCTAACTCTTGAAATAACTAGAAAAGGTGCTTTTGTTTTCTCCGTATGATTCTTGATACTTGCTTGCATGCTGAAGAAGAAGGAATTAGTAGGGATTTTATTTGAAATAGTTTATTTCAGAATAGTGTGTGCTCTTCGGTGCCACGTAGTCAAGCAATCTGACTTGCTTGGAGCTGAGTGAACAGTTAAACTTCAGGGAAAAAATAGTTAGAAAAGGACCTAAACCAGGGTTTCTCAACCTGGGTACTATTGACAGTTGAGGCCGGATAAATTCTTCATCGTAGGGGGGCTGTCTTGAGCAATGTAGGAAGTTTAGCAGCAATCCTGGCCTCAACCCGCTAGGTGCCGGTAGCAACCCCCTACCCCAGCTGTGACAACGAAAAAGGTCTCCAAATATTGCCAAATATCTCCTGGGGACCACAACTGCCCCCACTTGAGAACCATTGACCTAAATTCAGCTTGAGCTGTTGTTTCAGGCTCTGGGAGTTATTTCAGAAACTTTCAAAAATTAAAAACTGTAGCAGGTAAAATTTTACATGCCTCTACATTCTCCTTGGTCATCTGCTTAAGATGCTATGTCACAGGCTCTCCCAGGAGGCCTAGGCCCACTCCAGGAATGGACTTTGATGATCTAATAGATCTCTTTCCTGTCTCAGTATTCTGGCTAATGACAGCACCATCAATGTGCTGATGCTGAAAACATGCTGAGAAAACAGTGGGAACAGGGTCAGATTCTCCTGAAGAAAGATTTTGTGTTTTTTTTAGTAGACTGAGCCAAACACAACATTGCAGTGTACATGTTTCATAAGGTAGAAGAAGTTAGAGATTCAGGATGAAATAAAAAGTCATCCTTTTTATGGTAGTGAAGTCCAGTACACATTTGTGTATAGATGGAGCTAAGATACAGTCACAAAAGGAGAACTCTTGAAATATGTTACCACGTGGCTTAAAAATCACATCCAAATCTATATATTCAATTTGGCAGGAAAATACCTTCTTTCTTTTTTGGGAAAGTCATTACACTATGCTTCCTAGATTCAGCTGAATTATGAAATGCAGAAATTGAGACTTGCAGATACGAAGGAAGCCGGTTTTCTTTTCTCCTCTCTCCCTCTTTATTTCCTTCTTTCCTTCCTTCCCTTTTTTTTTCTTATTAGAGTGTCCATGCATAACAGAAAAGTTGATTCAACACATCTGGATTATGAAATCAAGCATGAGGCATGGATGTGTCAGTACAAGTACTGCACAGTTAATATTCAATCGAACACTTAAAACCGAACAGCTGCCTTAGCAAAGTCTACAAAGAAGTGTGGATTTTACACGCTACCTTGCAGAACTTTTCATATTGTACGAACCAAGGACAGGTACTTGGTTGTAAAATCGAAATATTATTCCATGAAATGCTTCCTAATGGGTGCCTGGCCCACTGGCTACTCCATCCATGTAGCTTTAAATGTGTGAAAAGATCTTCTTCCACTAGGATTGCTAAGAGAGGGTCAGACAAGTTGGCTGGGTAATTGAGAAGACGTTCACTTTATTGAAAGACAGCCTCATAATGCCTTCTAAGCCTTATGAACAGAAATTACTGTTAAAAGAGTTTGACCTTCAAGCATCCTACATCATGGACGAAGTAAATTCTCTGTTCTGGCTCTGCCTCTTGTATTTCCTACTTTCAGCCTTAGCCCCGGTTGTTTCCTCTGCCCGGGATGTTCTTTCTTCCCAGGGCCACGTGCCCTCCAAATCCTGCCCACCTCAACTGCCAACCCCTCTGTGAAGTCTCCTTTCCCTTCTTCTCCCAGACTGAGGGAATCACACCTTCCTCTGAACTGCGTTAGCATAGTATCTCACCGCTCTTGTGACACTTCCCTTTCTGTCTTGTTTTGAAGTCATTTATGCTCCCTTCCTATTAACCAGAAAACCCTTTGAGGGGAGGATCTGCCTCTACTTCCTTGTTGTATTTCCTATACCATGTGACTTAGGACTTTGTACACTGCATTCAGATCACACATTAAGCAAATGACATTTTAGATACAGAGTCCACGTCTGATATTTGTTCTACCCCGAGGAAGTCTTTCTGGACAGCAAGGTAATGCAATCAAGCTCCTCTCCAGCCCCATCAGGTTGAAGAAAGACAAAGTCCAGTTATAGTTCAATTCCCTGGACTAATGTTGCAATCGTTCCCTTTGCAAATGTGTGTCAGCAGTTTTGCTTCCATTCTTTCTTTCTATGGTGAACAAACTCCCTACTAAACCCTGGCTGCTGCTTCTTTCTTTTTTTTTTTTTTTATAAATTTATTTATTTATTTTTTGCTGCATTGGATCTTCGTTGCTGCACGCGGGCTTTCTCTAGTTGTGGCGAGTTGGGGCTACTCTTCGTTGCGGTGCGCGGGCTTCTCATTGCGGTGGCTTCTCTTGTTGCAGAGCACGGGCTCGTGGCGCGTGGGCTTCAGTAGTTGTGGCACGCGGGCTCAGTAGTTGTGGCGCACGGGCTTAGTTGCTCCGCGGCATGTGGGATCTTCCCGGACCAGGGCTCGAACACCGTGCCCCCCTGCATGGACAGGTGGATTCTTAACCACTTCGCGACCAGGGAAGGCTGCTTCTTGAAATGGGACACGTTACTAAAGACACAGCCGTTCTTTTTCTTTCACTGTTGTATAACACACCAACCTGTGCTTTCATATTTAGAAATATAAAAACGGTTACATCACCTAGCCCAACCCCTTTGTAAGGCTACCACTGCCAGGGACATGTTGAAATGACACGCCTGACCTTCCTGAAAGAAAAGGAAGAATGCTCCAGAACTGAATTCTTAAAAATGAGAATGTTCAACATTCAGAGTTCCTAAAAACCCGCTGTCTCGTTACTTTATATAAATCCATAGCTAGATTAAAGGAGTTATTTGAGCTGACTATTTCTTCCCACAGAATGAGAATTAGATTTCTTGCATTTGGCCTGGCTCTGGGTTTATCTACCTTCTTCCTTCTAAAGAACTGAACTTGGGCAAAACAGTTTCAGGTTTTCTGCTAATTTGTGGTCATTGCCTCTTTTGCAGTATTTGAGATTCATATAAAGGTTCTTTTGCCTCCAAGATATTGTGCCATTTGTTGGATTTTAGATGGGACTAGCGGGGAGGTAATGTTGCTCTAGTGGATGGCAAATGGACAGACACCTGAATTGGAGTCCTTGCTCTGCCACAACTGGCACTTTGGTTTGAGGAAAGCCAATTAGCTTCCCAGTCTTCCACTTGAGAAGTGGAGACAATACATATCTTACAGAATTGTTGAGAGGTCTTAATGAGATAACGTATGTGAAAATGCACTGGAAAGCGTACAATGCTATGTTTGCTGTGGCTTTTTACTACATCACTAGACTCTGGTGTCCAAACCACACATTCACTTCAAATCAACAATGCTTGGTGTTTATGAACCCCTTCTCCAAGTGAGGCACAGGGTGTGGAAAGTTGAGTAAGAGATGCTGACTTTGCCTTCAGAGAGCATTTAATCTAGAAGTGAAGTTAAGGAGACACATACGTTTAGTCACATTTGCTTTGTGCATCTGAAAAAGTAGCTTATCTTTTGTGAGGGTGGGTTTCCTCATCTGTAAAATGCAAGTAGTAATACATACTCTTCAAAAGCAAGTAAGACAATACACATGAAGTGCTGAGCTCAGGACCTGACATATCTAGTTACCTAGTAAGTGGTACCTTTCCAAGGGGATAAGAAAAGCGCCAACCTAGTATTACAAGGGTTCAAATAACTAAACAGGAACCATTATATCTGGTTGAAAAAAATCTGGCAAGGCTTTACAGAAGATTAAAATCGGGTCTGAGGCTTGAAGGATAAATCGATTTCTGCCTTTGAAGAAAATGGTAGCAAGTGGCTAGTATTGAAACCGGGCAGGATGCTGTGGGGCTCCTGGGCATGGAAGCCTTTCAACAGTTGCTAATCAGGAAGGGATACAGAGAAAAGGGAGGAGTAGTCAAGAAACAATAGTGCAGCCTTGGGGCCAGAGTCCTGTTCGGCCTCAAGGGACACACATAACAATATCTTTCAGCTCTTCGCTGAACTAAAACCCCCGCCAAATGGAAGATGTTCCAGAGAGAAGGAAGAGTTTGATAACCTTGAGAAGCTCATTCCGAGACCACCTGAGGCCAGATTAAAGGAGTGCAGGCCCGCACTCCCTCAGCAGCCCCGAGCTGATCATAGCTAGAAAACTCCTCCCCAAATCCTCCCAGGTTGGGACATACAGGTTTTCAGGGAATGAGCCTGCTGTGTCCCCCTTTGCTTGGCAAAACAAAAAAGCTCTTCTTTTCTACTTCACCTGTCTCTGAGAATCTGTCTGCAAGAATTGATTCGGCACTGGTCCACAGAGGCTGAGCTTTCGGCATTAGGTTTCTTAGGAAGCTCTCTTGTCTAAGAAACCAAAGGGTAATCCCTTCTCTGCCCACGGAATGCTGGTGACCTTTGACTTCAACCAGAGATTCATCTGAAAATCCTTTCATTGGTGTCGCCTCTCATTAGGTTGTTAGCAGCTAGGTGCACTTTTTTAAAAAGGTTAGCCTTGCAATTTTTCTAAGCTCACACAGTACAGTGTCATTGTGTGCATGTTTAATTAATCATGTCGGCATCTAGATTGTGAAAAGCACTTCTGCAAAGTACATGGAAGGAAACGATAAACACCATTAGTCTTTAAAACCCAGATTGCCATGAAAAATGCACATTTTCCTTCTGAAGCATACAGACTCAGGGTACGTTTACTTTGTCATCTTATTTTGCATATTTCCTCTCCTTTCTCAAATTCAGGGTCTTATGGACACGGTTCACTGGGCCTCAAGTGTCAACTTTCTTTTCAATAGAATCACGCTGTCTTTATACAGCCCAGTATTGTTAGCATTTAGATTCAAGGTTGCTTCCTCTGTAAAAGTTAATTGGATGGGATGATGGTTATTTGATAATGATGCATTGCACTGCCTTGGTGGTACCCTTCGGCCTGTCATTTCATTAACAGTCCAGAGAGCATGTCTTACTAAGGCTTTTTGGCTCCTGGTGACATGAGCTCACCTCCACATGCAAAAATAGTTGCTGAAAGGTAGTTAGCATAAATTATCCCATCATTCAACCACAAAAGCATCTTTCTTTTGGCAAAATATTCATGCCTTTTAAGTAACTTCCTTGCACATGCATTTCTGCTTTCTGTCCAATGAAGGAAAACCTGAAGTGCTATTAGAGTAGTCCAGGCTACCATTTTTTTTTTTTGCCAGAAAGACCCAGAGAACTGCTGCAGCCGTCTTTTATAAAATAAAATCAAATATTAAAATCACCACTCTATAAAAAAATTACTGTTAAAGGTACCTGCTGGAAGTTGTGTCAGTTTTACTTCTATAAAAATAGGTCACCACCACCAGTGAGCATGTATTACGCAGAGAAATAAATGCTATCGATCATCTCATCGTGTTCAGACTTTTCTACAATGTTGATTTCACCCCCACCCCTTCCTTACTCTAGAAACGCTGTTAGAGGTGATGTTTCTAGATGCTGCTAATCGGCAGTCATCCCAGAACAAAGGCTTTATTGATTCATTTCTTTATTCATTCAACCATTTATTTATCAACTATTAATTGAGCACCTAAACTACCTAGCACAATTCAAGGCACCTAGAATACATTAGTGAAAAAGACAATTAGCGTAAAATATTCTGCCATCCCACCCCCACCTCCAGCTTACATTCTCACGGGAGATAGTTGATAATAAACAATAAATATGGTAAGTAAGAACAATATAGTATTTAGGAAGTTCGTAAGTGCTCTGGAAAAAAATAAAATAAAATAAAATAAAATAAAAATAAAGACCAGCAAGTTTAAGGAGATGGAGAACTGGGGTGTGTATGTGTGAGGCTGGTTGCCATATTAAATAGGGTCATCGAGACACGCCCTGCTGAGAAAGTGAGATAGAGAGAGGAGATGAGTGAGTTAGCCAAACAAACATCTGGCTTAAAGCAGAGGCGACAGCTAGAGGAAACGCCCCAGGCAGGAGCCTGCTGCCTTCCCCATGTGGCGAGGTCAGAATGGCTGGGCAGAGAGAGGAAGAGGAGCCTTGTAGAAGGGGAAGCCAGGCGTGGAGGCGGGCATTACGGAATTTTGAGTAGGAACGTGACATGGTACGACTTACGGTTTTAAAAGCACACACCCAGCCCCCCCCCCCCCCCCCGCCACGTACTGGGTGGAGGATGGACAGTAGAGGAACATGAGTGTGGAAGCAGGGGGACGAAAGGATTTCTCAAAGTCACATCATAAAATATTAAAACCTTCTTGGTTTACGTTAGACTTACAACTAGAAAACCAAACACAACACAACACGACCTCCTGTTCAGTCTCTCTCTTGCACAGAGAACTTGACCACCCTCCCATCACAGGTTGCGACATTCCTGGCACGTGGCTTCTTCCAGTTTGGAGATATAAGTTAACTTGGTTGTTCCTTTTTTTTTTTTTTCTATAGTACGCGGGCCTCTCACTGTTGCGGCCTCTCCCGTTGCAGACCACAGGCTCTGGACGTGCAGGCTCAGTGGCCATGGCTCACGGGCCCAGCCGCTCTGAATCCGTGTCCCCTGCATCGGCAGGTGGACTCCCAACCACTGCGCCACCAGGGAAGCCCGGTTGTTCCCTTTGAGGACAGTACTGCTGTGTTGCAGAAGACAAATCATCACGTCAAGGGGCACTGAGGAAAACACAAGGTTGGAAAGTTCCAGAAGTAGTTCTGGAATGCTTGGTGATGCAAGCAAAGAAAAGAGGCAAGAAAGGGACCCAGCATTGGGCTCTACACTCTATGTATCTAATCAATGTCATGTATGCAGAGAGCTCCCTTTTAATGTTTAGGGTGACAAGATGTAAAATCCTACACTGTACCTCACCCTGTCGTTGTCTTTGAACTTCATGTTGCAGCTTAGATTTGTGTCAGTCTACTTGTTTCTTTTTCAAAATCTAACATAAGGGATGTAGTTGAGAGAGAGAGAGAGAGAGAGGTAGACAGGGAGCACTGATACAAAAGAGGGTTTTGAAATCAAGACCCAAGCTCTACGGGCAATAATAATATTGAACTTGAAACTTTTAAAGAGCTGCCTTTGTAGACTAGGTAAACATAAGTTATAAGCAAGAATTCTTAGGGCTCTCTTAATTATTTCACATGACTGATAATGTAGGAATACAGCTATTAGAAGAAATCCTAGGGGAGATTCCTGCCCTAGAAAGGGAGGTCCCTAGGCCACTGCTGAACTGAGTAAAGCCATCAGAAAGTTTAAATGGAAATCCCTACAGGGAAATCCCTAATCACAAGAGACTAGAAAGAACATTGGAAGGTCATTTAGCCATAGGATGGCATATAGGTTGTAGACCTTATTGCCAACTAGGAGGAACTGAGTTGTGAAGGATTTCGAGGCCACACCTGGTGTTGGTTTAGAAATAGTACAACTAGGGTGAGTGATGTCCGCTTGGGGCTAAGGAGGTAGGAATGGTGTGCCCAGACAATGTATTTAACATTCCTGACCAGCTTCTTGTCTCCATATCTATCTACATTCAAATCATCTTAGATAGATGAGGAGATGCTATTCTATTTTTGAGGCCTGCAGAGGACATCACATAAATTTCTTTTAGAAATGCAAAGATAGTTACTTAAAATAAAATTTCCTTGTGTTAGCTAAGGCCTTGCTGCTTTAATGTAAAGTTCTTTTCTTTTGTCTTGGCCTTGGTGGACACTGGAAGAATGCCATGTCTGAGGAACCCACCGTGGTGTCCTGGCCACCATCTGTGTGGAGACCTTGAACTCTCTCTCCTGCTTCTGACCATTGGCTCCTTCAATCAGGGTCTTCCTTCCCACAATACCCTCTTCCCCACCTTTGTCCCGTCTGCTGGCAAATGGGTCTTCTGACTGAAACATAGAGTCACAGGGAGATGGTAGGTCACGCAGAATCTGGGTTCTTATCCTGGTTCTACCACCAGATTCCTCGGAGACCTTTTTTGCTTTATTTTTTCGGAGTCTGATTTTTCTCAACTGTAAAATGAGGGGGACTTTAACCTGGGCACAAGGACTGGCCTGAGATTCTAGTTTATATGTTTGGTGCATAGTTCAGGGGAGAGGGTTGGCATCTTTATCAGATTTTTTTTTTTCTTTTTAAAAGATTTATTTATTTATTTATTTATTTTGTTTCTGCTTGTGTCGGGTCTTAGTTGCAGCACGCGGGATCTTCGTTGAGGCATGCAGGCTTCTCTCCAGTTGTGGCGCACAGGCTCCAAGGCACGTGGACTCTGTAGTTTGCGGCCCTCGGGCTCTAGTTGAGACGCACGAGCTCAGTAGCTGTGGCACGCAGGCTTAGTTGCCCAGCGGCACGTGGGATATTTGTTCTCTGACCAGGGATCCAACCCACGTCCCCTGCACTGGAAGGCAGATTCTTTACCACCGGACCACAGGGAAATCCCTATAGGATTCTTAAGAGTTAGGAGACTTCGAATATTCTTTTAACTTGAGACTTTGTATGTGAAGATCCCTTTTCATGTAATTGATAACTCTGTATCATGCTCACAGCTGAAGATATGGCAAAGCACTCTTCAAACGGCAACTTCCAGTTCTTACAGAGCACGGATCCATATTAATATTAATGGACCCATATTAATCAGATCTGTAGAAGATGACTAAGGTAGACAAAAATGTAACCTGCATGAGAGGGAGTAGGTTGTTAAAATTTCCCTGAGAGCTCATGAGTTATGAAAAAGGAGACATTGTTCTAGAGGATTCCCTTGTCTTTTAATGATTGTCGGTCAGAGGCAATGCTCAGGGGAGACACAGGACATGGTCCCCGTGGTCCCCTGGGAGAGGCAGCACAGCAGCAGTCCTCATCCTGGATGTGGTCCAGCCACTCGGCTGCAATCAGTGCTGCAGAATGTAACGAAAACGGTTATAGCCACAGTTGCCAAATGTTGTTGTCAACTAGACAAAATATGTTGGCTATGTGTGTAAGGGCATGGGAAAAGGTCGGGAAAGGTAACAAAATGACACTGTGCTGGGAGAAGGGATGTGGGTGGGGGCCATGTGCCGTGGACAGGAGAACGCTTGCTGTGCCGGCTGTATTCATTCCCTAGGGCTGCTGTAACAGATGTTCACAAGCTAGGTGGCTGAAAACACCAGGAATTTATTCTCTCACAGCTCTGGAGGCTAAAAGTCTGAAATGATGGTGTCAGCAGGGCTAAGCTGCCTCCGAAGTCTCTAAGGAAGGATCCTTCCTTGTTTCCAGGTGGTCCCAGGTATTCCTTGGCTTGTGGCAGCATCACTCCGATCTCTGCCTCTGTTGTCACATGGCTTTCTTCCCTGTGTGTCTGTGTGTGTCCCCTTGTCTTACAAGGACACCAGTCATTGGATTTAGGGCCCACTCTATTAAACTAGGATGATCTCACCTCGAGATCCTAAACTAATTACATCTTCAAAGACTTATTTCTAAATAAGGTCACATCCTGAGGTTCTGGGTGAGTGGGGGACATTATTCAACCACTGTACCGGTAATGTTTGAAGTTCCTTTTTTTTTTAAAAAAGAGGTTGTATCCATGTATTACTTAGGATATTAAAAAACAAAAGGAGGGTCTTCCCTGGTGGTCCAGTGGGTAAGACTCCATGCTCCCAATGCTGGGGGCACGGGTTCGATTCCTGGTCGGGGAACTGGATCCCGCATGTGTGCTGCAACTGAGTTCACATTCCGCAAATAAGGAGTTGGCATGCCACAACTAAAAATCCTGCGTGCCACGATGAAGATCCCGCGTGCTACAACGAAGACCCAGTGCAGCCAAAATAAACAAACAAACAAATAAATAAATTTAAAAAACAAAAGTAAACAACAACAGCAAAGTGTATTATAAGAAGACACACACACACACACACACACACACACACACACATTCGCTTGCTTACTCTGGCTGGATTGTAGCGGAGGTGTTTGATGGGAAGAGAGAGGAATATTATGATAACAGCTAACACTTATAGAGTGCTTACTATCTGACAGACACAGACACTATTTTAGGTGCTTTTTATATACTAAATCACCTCATCTCATAGCAACCTCATGAAGTAGGTGATACAATCATTTCCATTTTACAGATGAGGAAACTGAGGCACAGAAGACTTAAGTTACTTGCCTAAACTCCCAGGGGAGATCCAGGATTGGAATCCAAACAGTCTGACTCAGAAGCTGTGCTTATAACAGCCCTTGCTGTACTGTCTCTTCACATGCAGACAGACATAGGAGATAGGGGTCTGATTCAAGAAACCCGTCACCTAAACACACACAGACCCACATCCTCCCCATCTCCCTCCAAATACAATAATAATAAAGGAACACGTTGCTTCTATGGTTAGATGTGTTTGGAGCATTGCATCTGCAGAATCCATTGAACTAGACATTGTCAGATATTCACTTAGAACGAACAGAGACTAGTATGAACTGAATGAAATATAGATGTTCATGAGCATCACCGACTGCCTTGCAGACCAATCAGACCACAAGTGCTTTCAACCAGTCAGAATGCAATGTCGCTCTGGTCAGAGTAGCCAAGTACCCAAGGGGGGGTTCACTTACGGTTTTACAGTAGCTTCTAGCGAACTGCAGCTAAACTGCATTACTTGTACATCACAAGCAATACTCACTGAGTGAAGAAAAGGGAATTAATAGGCATCTTTAAAATAATAAGAATGACTGAAGTACTTACATTAAAATGTCAGGTGCTGGGCTAACTATTTTTTCTCATTCAATCCTTACCAAAACCTTCTGAATCATCGCTGGCCCCAGGTCTGGGAGGGTGACTAGTAATAAAGCAGTAGGTTTTCTTTATGGTAAAAATGACTATAGGCTTGTTCCTGTAAACCTGCTCCAGGGGCTCTCCCACCTCTGAAGTGAACTTTGCTCTGTAGCTGTCTGCACATTCTGTGAGGACAAATCTGTACTACAACAACTACCTAAATGAATATTTGGGACATTTTCACTGGGGGAAGCTTAGTGTGTATAACTTTCCGGTAATTTCCCTCATCTGAATAACTTCTTGAATGAAAATAGGTCCTTCAAGTGCACAGCTTGAAGCTCTGGAGGTGGGGTGGCATCCTCCCAAAGCAGAAACCTTGGGCTAAACCAGCCCAGTTGTATTCCAAGGAGTTTGTACCCCCAGAGGCCAGATCAAGACCAGGAAGGCACACACTCCTGTCTTTTCCTGCTCTCATGTAGGGCCAGGTTTGATTGACAAGAGCATCTAACAGATAGCGAAGTGCTGACTGTAGACATTAAATCCTGGGCTCTGAAGTCACCCCACTGACCTTCAAATCCCAGCTCCATCACTTCCCAGTTGTAGGACCTTGGCAAGGTCCTCCACTCGGCAGCCTTAGTTTCTTCATCTGTAAAATGGGCATAACTAATACAGCCTACCGCTGAAGGCTGGTGTGAGGATAAATGGAGTTACTCTACAGAGCGTGCTTTGCATAGTGCCTGGTGCTTAGTCCCAGGAAATGTTCGTCATCGTTACTGGGCATCAACAGGGAATTCTGTGCGATCGCTTCCCTTCTCAGGGGCTGGGGTGTGATGGAAACGCCAGTCAGCTGGGCTCAAGAGATATGCTCTGTGCTCAGATCACCCCGTGTCATAGGAGCCATCACCTGTCTGCTGGAATTTGGTGAGAAAAGGAAAAGAAAGAAGATGAGTGTTTTTAGAGACCCACTTTTACAACATCTCCGTCTGACCCCTTCAAAATGGACGGCTGCTGCTAGGGTCCATTCTCCTCTTGGGCAGCCCTGCAAGCCCCGCTGGTGTTTCTTTTCTGAAGCCAGAGCAGGTTTCTCTCCCCACAGGAGCCCCATTCTTTACCCTGGACCAGAAGGGAAGGTCCCTTTTCTCTTTTCAGTAATGGGCAAGAACAACGTTCCATTGACGCCGTGAATGGAGCGTTTCTTACCCCAGACTCTCTTGCTGCTGCAGACGCAGGGACCTTTTTTCTCTCCCTTGGTTTCCAAAGACTCATGTTCTCTATAGGTGACCCCCGGGAGGCCAGGATTCCTGATTCTGGCACAAACTGACAAAGGGAAGGGGGCTGCTCGGTTGCAGGGTTCCCACACCAGGCCCTTTGACTTGTGGTTTCCTTTTATTTTTAAAATTTTTATTGGAATACAGTTGATTTACAATGTTGTGTTAGTTTCTGGTGTACAGCAAAGTGAATCAGGTATACATATACATATAGCCATTCTTTTATAGATTCTTTTCCCATATAGGTCATTACAGAGTATTGAGGAGAGTTCCCTGTGCTACAGTAGGTTTTTATTAGTTATCTATTTTATATATAGCAGTGTGTATATGTCAATCCCAATCTCCCAGTTTATCCCTCCCCCGCCCTCAATCCCCCTTGGTAATCATAAGTTTGTTTTCTACATCTGTGACTCTATTTCTGTTTTGTAAATAAGCTCATTTGTACCATTTTTTTTTAGATTCCACATATAAGCGATATCATATGATATTTGTCCTGTGATTTCTGACAGGTGCACATCCTAGAATTTTCCCTGATTCACCAACCTTTGGGCCTGCCCCACCACCCGGCAGCATCCTCTTCTTTCACACCCTATTCCTTTCCCTTGCTTCACTTTGGGTTAGAGCACTTAGTATCACCTGGCCCATTTCTATTAACATAGATACTGTCTGGTCTCCATCTCACGGGCAACACAAGCTTCAGAAGAGTAGCGACTCTGTCTTATTCATTGCTGAGTCCCCAGTGCCCGGCACACAGTAGGTGCTCAAGAAATATTAATTGAATGAATGAATGAATAAGTGAATGATGTCTGAAAACTGCCTCTGGTTTCTCTCTAACATCCAGAAAGTGCCTTTCTGATAAATGGATAACTGAAGTCTAGTTGCTGGGTTTCCAGAACGGCCTGAGATTAGAGCGGTCAACCAACTGGCACAGCCCTTCTGTGGCCCGGCAAACTAGGAACACAGAGCTTAGGCCCTGCTGTATGGGCAGATGCCATTCAGCTGGTGAGACAAAGCTCACAAAGGACAGAGTAAAATGAACCCAGGCAGAGGAGCAGGGCTTCGATGGTGGTGGGGACAGCTGGGGGGTGGATCTGCCGGGAGAAGGAGGCCAGGTGACCGATTGCCTGTCAGCTCCACAGCATTGCCCTTCAGGTGCATGGTTTCCCAGGGCTCTGTGCAGAGTGTACCCAGAAACCACACCGATGTTTCCAGGAAGTATGCACCAACTGCTTGTTCTCTGTAGGTTCTTTCCCTCTTCCCTTTCTGTGTTGCTGTTTCTTGCAAGTTAAAAAGCAAGTCAGGAAGCAATGTAAAAATAATCAAACCACAGCTAAGAGAAGGCGGTATCAAAAGAAGAAAAGGGGGAAAAAATCGAGTTGAGTATTATTCCACAGTGCTTTGTACCCAGGCCCTGTGATTATTCACTCTGTGAAACCTGCCGCGGTCTGGGGGAGTTAATGGGCCGATGTGACTTTCCTTTGCCATTACTTAAATGGGCTATAAAAATTAGCATTGGCTCCTCGGTCACAAGCTGGAAAAAGTCACGCTCTGGAGACGGAAGAATGTTAATAAAAGGGGAAGACCCACAGCTCCAGCTTCCTACCTTGGGAATGATCACAGCTATCGGGTAACGCCTCTCCATAAAGAAAATCACCTTCAGGCATCCAGGGATCCTGAGGGGAAGGAAGATCAGAAGACCCCAAGCATCGAGAAATGGGCCACCTTGAGGGAGGATTGGGAAGCTTCTGAGGTTTGGGGCTGGGCAGAGCCGATTGAGGGTTTGGGGGCTTTGGAGAGAGAGGGGCTCGCTTCAGGGAGGGTTCACGTCCGCTTCAAGTTTTTCAAAATTCCCAGTATATCAAAACATGGAAAGCTGTCAAGACAGGACCATAGGGCTTCCCTGGTGGTGCAGTGGTTCAGAGTCCGCCTGCCGATGCAGGGGACACGGGTTTGTGCCCCGGTCCGGGAAGATCCCAGATGCCGCGGAGCGGCTGGGCCCGTGAGTCACGGCTGCTGAGCCTGAGCGTCCGGAGCCTGTGCTCCGCAACGGGAGAGGCCACAACAGTGAGAGGCCCACGTACCACAAAACAAAAACAAACAGGACCACAAAAACTGCGGCGTATTTTAAAATAATTACACGCAACAGATTAGCACTTTTAATATACAAGCAAACAAAGCAATTGTGTTATTCACAAGGTAAATCCAGGACTTATTAAAAGTATGAATTCAGAGTGCGCTGCAGGCTGTGAAGAGGCACACAGGCCATGCGTGTGTCTCTGGCAACATTTTCTTTCTATTCCGTCAGTAGGTCTCCTTGACACTGTGTGTAACTCAGGTATATTGTCAGTAGTCTAAACTTGAGTCCTTCACATAAAAATGGGGGGACTCTTCTCTCCTCACTCAGATACCCTGAGCGACCAAGCCACCGCTGTTCTGATACTTGTTATTGCTTGTCCTGCTTTGCTCCCAAGAAGACTCAGAGGGGCCTCCTCTCCGGGCCTCGCCTACAGGCCCTGAGGGTGGGGCGGCCTAGGATGAGTTGGCAGCTCTATCGCTGGCTCCATGGGGCCTCTCCAAACACCAGGGTTTGTTCAGGACATTTTCTCTGAGTCACCCCTGGTGATAAGACAGGCGGGAGCCTCTAAGCAAGTCAGGTTTTAGATTCTTACCCTCAGAGGTTTGATTTCAGAATGTGCAAGCTCCTTAACAAAACTATTGTAGCTTTGGCAGAACTGTAGTCTTCTGGGAGCCAAAGCAGCAGAGACAGCAATAAACAGAACGTGGAACCCACTGCATGAGACTGAGGGAAGCTTTATTCTCTGACTCCCATTGCTGCATTTATTTGTTCATTCAACCAATACTGACTTGAGCCCCTTATAAGTGCCAGGCCCCATGCTAAGAGCTGGAGAAGTAGTGCTAAGCAAACACAGACCGGATCCCCATCCTGATGAAGCCCACAGTGTATTGGGGAGAGTGGGGGGCTAGGAACCCTACCTGAAAAAAAAAAAAAATCCCAAAGCAGTCACAGCTGTAAACATTTTAAAGGAGAGGTACATGGTACTGAAACCGCACAACGCAGATGGGACTCGAACCCAGCTGAAACACAGACTGGGACTTGAACCCACTGTCTTTTTTTAAAAAATAAATTTATTTATTTATTTTTACTTATTAATATTTGGCTGCACTGGGTCTTCGTTGCTGTGTGGGCTTTCTCTAGTTGCGGTGAGTGGGGGCTACTCTTTGTTGCGGTGCGCAGGCTTCTCATTGCGGCGGCTTCTCTTGTTGCAGAGCAAGGGCTCTAGGCATGTGGGCTTCAGTAGTTGTGGCATGCAGGCTCAGTAGTTGTGGAGCACGGGCTTAGTTGCTCCGTGGCATGTGGGATCTTCCTGGACCAGGGCTCAAACCCGTGTCCCCTGCATGCGGTTAACACTTTGCCACCAGGGAAGCCCAAATCCACTGTCTTTTTTTTTTTTTTTTTTTTGCGGTACGCGGGCCTCTCACTGCTGTGGCCCCTCCCGCTGCAGCGAACGGTCTCCGGTCTCCGGATGCACAGGCTCAGCGGCCATGGCTCACGGGCCCAGCGGCTCCGGGGCATGTGAGATCCTCCCGGACCGGGGCACAAACTCGTGTCCTCTGCATCGGCAGGCGGACTCTCAACCACTGTGCCACCAGGGAAGCCAACCACTGTCTTTTAATTAAAATCGCACACCTAGTCTCAGGACTAAATGAAGCTCAGGTTCTTTATGTCTCAGCGCAGAAGGAGTTCAGCGAGAGGCATAATGATAGGTAAGAAGTGGATTTATTTAAAGAGATACACATTCTATAGAGAGAATGTAGTCTGTCTAAAAACGCAAGAGAGGTCCTGGGAGAAACACACTCCACAGAGTATGGGCCACTCAGAAGGCAAAAGGCCCTGAAATATGGGGTGGTTAGTTTTTATGGGCTGGGTAATTTCACAGGCTAACGACAGGGAGGAGTATTCCAACTGTTTTGGGGAAGGGCGAGAGATTTCCAGGAATTGGGCTACTGCCCACTTTTTGACCTTTTATGGTTAGCCTAGGAACTGTCATGGCACCTGTAGGCATGTAATTTAGATGCTAATATATAGCAGTGAGCGCATAATGCGGCTCAAGGTCCACTAGAAGTGGAATCTTCCACCATCTTGGACCTAGTAGGTTCTAACCAGTTTATGTCGTATCCTCAAGAGCTATGTCACTCTTTTAGATGCTGTGCCCTGCTCTCCTGTTTCAGTACCGTGAGCACATATTATAGGGTCTGACTTGATTAGGCAGGACAGGGAAGGATCTCTGAAAAACAGATATTGAGCTGGATCTGAGAAATGAGAAGGGAAAGAGGAGAGGGATTGAGACGCATCAATGGCATTTGCAAAGGCCCTGCAGTGGGAGAGAAGAGAATATAAAAAACTTAGAAGGCAGAGGGGTTGGAGCAGACTGGTGGAGACTTAGGGTGGAGCTGGGGCAGGGTCGGGGAGACCAGCATGGGTAGCAGGAAGGAGGCTGCCTGTGCAGGGCTGAAACCCAGCAAGACCTTGTGGGGCCCTACGGGGCACAAAAGCCTTGGCTTGTCCCCTATTCCTTGTTTGTAGGGAAAAGGTTTCAGCCTCCTAGACCTTTCCTGAGTTCCAAAGGGCAAATTCATGCTGTTATTAATTAGAGGCCTGAGGGAATGCAGAAACAAGGCAAAGGCAGTCAGAAGCAATACTGCAATGATGGGGCAGGGTCCTAGTTCCCCCTTAAGGGATATACACAACAATCTGATAGGAATCTCTGAGTTCTTCTACAGGAACTAAGGCCACCACCCACGTGGAGGATGGTAACTTCAGGCTGAATACAGCACATGGACCCCAGGCTGGTAGGAACCAGAAAGCTGATGATAGAGAGTTCTGGAACACCACTGTGTTACCTCTCCACCAACCAATCAGAGGAAGATCATGCAGACTTCCCACCAAATTGTGCCTATGAAAACTTTTCCCTGTAAACCATTAAGAGTTCAGGTCTTCTGGGCATGACCCACCCATTCCCCTTGCGTGGCCCTTGCAATAAACTTCTCTCTGCTCCAGACTTCAACGTTTCAGTTTGTTTGGCTTCACTGTGCATCGGGCACAGGAACTGGGGTTGGACCACAGGGCCTCTGGGTCTCCTAGGGTCTCTATCTTCCTATCAGCAATGGGAAGTCTCTGAAAGGCAGGGGGAGGAGACTGAGGATGCCTGAATCATATTTGCATTTGGAAAGATCACTCTGGCTGCAGAGCTAACTCCTCTGAAAGTAACTTCTGCTTTGCAAATCCAATATGCAGGATCGGTATTCAGTTATTGGAAGAAGAAGTTGGCGCCTTGCAGCCGGATCTGGGTTTGCATTCCAGCTTCATGCTTCACTTATGGCGAGGCCTTCGGCAAGCCAGCATTTCAGAGCCTCAGCTTCCTCGTACATAAAATGGGGATAATAATACCTCCTTCTGCATTGTTGTGAGGGTTAAGAAAATTAAAGAAATAAATAGTTTGCTTGACACGCTGCAAACTCTCCTTGGGATCTGAGAAAGTAGAAGGCCTACTTTGATATTATATGGGGTATAAGAAAGCTAAAATTCAGCAGGTCATAACCACTTTCGGCTTTATTTGGAGAAAACGTTTTGGACTTCACCTTCCTATAGAACGACAGTCTGAAGTACCTTCTCCTGACTCAAACAACAACACAATAATACAACAACCATGTATTAAACTGTTTGTACTGGGGCTACGGTCGCGCCTTCTGATTTTGGCATTTATCAGACGATAGACCATGTACAGATGAACAAACAGAAAACATACAAATGACAAGTGAGCGTTATAAACATAGAAACAAGTAAGCCATTGGCTGTGGGTTGAGTGCATTTGTTGGTGATGAATAACAGGCTGCTGGGTGTCACGTTTAGTCAGAGGGGGGCTGAGTAAGCCTTGTTTTGATCAGTCCAGGATTGAACATTTCAGTACTCTCCTCTCCTAAACAGCCAGGGATCCTGCGGCAATGACACTCCAGTTGCCCTTAACTCAAGGGTTTTGTCAAAAAGACTTGGGAGTTGGGGCTTCCCTGGTGGTGCAGTGGTTAAGAATCTGCCTGCCAATGCAGGGGACACAGGTTCGAGCCCTGGTCTGGGAAGATCCCACATGCCGTGGAGCAACTAAGCCCATGTGCCACAACTACTGAGCCTGCATTCTAGAGCCCGTGAGCCACAACTACTGAAGCCCACGCACCTAAAGCCCATGCTCTGCAACAAGAGAAGCCACAGCAATGAGAAGCCCGCACACCACAACCAAGAGTAGCCCCTGCTAGCCGCAACTAGAGAAAGCCTGTGCACAGCAATGAAGACCCAGTGCAGCCAAAAAAATAAATACATAAAATAAATAAGTTCAAAAAATAAATAAATTAAAAAAAATCCATTGGCCAATCCAAAATCTGTTGATGCCTTTCTTTTAATATTAAAAAGATTATTATTGGGCTTCCCTGGTGGCGCAGTGGTTGAGAGTCCGCCTGCCGATGCAGGGGACGCGGGTTCGTGCCCTGGTCCGGGAAGATCCCACATGCCGCGGAGCGGCTGGGCCCGTGAGCCATGGCCGCTGAGCCTGCGCGTCTGGAGCCTGTGCTGCGCAACGAGAGAGGCCACAACAGTGAGAGGCCCGCGTACCGCAAAAAAAAAAAAAAAAAAAAAAAAGATTATTTTTAATAGTATTGTTGACTGAAAAAAAAAATTCACAACCTAAAACTGAGTTATGTTTTATTCAGCGGGAATTTTTAGGACTTCAAGCCCGGGAGGCAGCATCTCAAACAACCCTGAGAGAACTGCTCCAAGGAGGTGAGGGGGGGGCGGGACAGGTTATATAGAGTTTTGCAACAAAGGGCAGGTAGTCAGAACATCAAAAGATTATTGTTAAAGAAAGCCAGACATCTCAAGTTAAGGAATTTAGTGCTTTTCTATGTATGAGAAGATGCAAGAGTCTGGGCTCACTGAAATCATTCCTTTGATAGGCACCTCAGCTATCTGGGGCCGACATCCCACCTTGTCACAGCCTGAGTTTCCTCAGGGCTCACCGCAGGGAGTGGCTGCAGTCTGATGGCTGTTGATGGCAGGTATTCTTTCCTTCCTGAGTTTCCTCAGGGGTCACCAGCCCACCATCAGCTGTGGCTGCAATCACTGATGACAGTGACATTCTTTGTTTACTGATATGGCAGGCAATATTCCATTTCTCAGTATAATAATCAATATGAAGTCTCACTTGGTTGATTTATCCAGTCACTTTCATGGGAGATCTGGAGGCTGGCCTTGGCAATTAGGAAACCTGGATTCTAATCTTACTTTCAGTCATTCAATGGCTGAATGACTTTGGACTCACTGGGTCTCCCTGTATTCTTTTGGAAAATGAGGGGCAGGGATGATTTTTAACGTCCTGCTGGTTGTGGATTTTTGGAGTGATTAAGAGATTTGAGTCCGACAGTCTGACTATCTGGGCCAACCCACACGTATCCTAGGGTAAATTTACTTAATCCTCCAGAGCTTTGGCTTCCAGATTTGTAAAATGGAAAGAACAATAATGCTTACCTTAACAAGAGATCTTGTTAAGATTAAATTAGGTACTTAATGCATTCATTCCATAAATACTGAGCACCTAGCCTCCAGCTCTGGGAGGGGCAGAGGGTGGAGTAGTGAAGAAAACACTGGGGTGTAGGCTGTTTTTGGAGCCTAAAGGGAGATCCCAGATAAAACATAGTAAACACTAAAGAAGGAGTAGGATTTTAAACAGCTAGAACCTTGAAGACGATACAACACAGCCATTTCATGGAAAGTGACTTTCCAGGAACGTGGAAATATTCACATGGAAATACTGCACTTTCCAGGCTGCATGGATGCATGTATGCCGTGGTCTTCCACGTGTAGCAATGGTCCGCAGTCCCGTTGATTTCACTTCCCTCTATCATCGCTCCACATACAGCAATGTCCGGGGAATTTTGGTTGCCACAGCTGTGGGAAGGGTGGGGAGGTCGTTCTGGCATCTAGTGGATAAAGGCCAGGGATGATGCTCAATATCCTAACACAGCACAGGATAGCCTCCACACCAAAAAATTAACTAGTCCAAAACGTCAACAGTGGCATGGTTGAGAAACCCCGCTATAGAGAGAACAGCAAGCGCAAGGGTCCTGAGTCAGGAGGGAGCTTGCTGTGTTCGGATACAAATGGAAATCCACTGTGGCTGAATAACCCAGGATGAAGTGAGAGAGGCAGCCTGGGCTAGATGATGGAGCGCTGTTTAGGGCACACGGTGAGGAACTTGGAAATTATCCCCAAAGCAGTGGGCAAGCCCTTGGAGAGCTTTAGGCATCGGGGGTAAGGTAACCCAAGTAATGCGCTAAGCCCTGTAAGCGTGGCCGCAGTAACTCCTCCTGTCCAGCAGAAGGCGCCGGCCGACACTTGGCCTCCGGCCGCCCGGGACGGGCTTCCTCTTGCCGTCCTCCTTCCTCGTCTTTTCCCCTCAGGAGAAGTCGGGAAGGTGGCGGCGGCGGCGGTGGCGGTGGCGGTTGTCCCAGGTGGGCCGGTTGGTGTGGCCCGTCAGCCCGCGCTCCGCAGCGTCCGCGCCGCGCCCAGTCCAGTCGAGTCCGCCGCGGCGGCCGGGTCCGGCGCGGGCGGCGCGCGCTGACGGAGGGCGGCGGCCGCGGCCAGGGCGGCCGGTGGGACCGCGGGTCCCCGGCGCAGCGCCGCCCGGCTCCCGGCCCTGCCGGCCTCCTCTCTCGGCGCCGCAGCCATGGCGGCCAGCGCGAAGCGGAAGCAGGAGGAGAAGCACCTGAAGATGCTGCGGGACATGACCGGCCTCCCGCACAACCGAAAGTGCTTCGACTGCGACCAGCGCGGCCCCACCTACGTGAACATGACGGTCGGCTCCTTCGTCTGTACCTCCTGTTCCGGCAGCCTGTGAGTGCGGGGCCGCCGGGCGGGCGGGGGGCCCTTCCCCTGGCGTGGGGAGCGGGCGGCTGGGTGGGGGTCCTTTGGGGGTCCGGCTGGCGGCGGCGGTTGGGGCGCGGGCTCGCGGGGCGGGGCGGTCGAGGCCAGGGGCCAGGATGCGCTGGGCCCGGGCCGCCGGGCTGGGGATGCGCTTTCGATTTCGCCGGGCGAGGGTCCAGGCCCGGGGCAGCCTTTGTGGGTGGGACGTGGGCGGGGTTGGGGTCTGGAGGGGGCGCCCGGCGTGAGCATCTCTGGTCCCCGCGGAGCCGGCGCCGCCTCCCTCGGGCCTCGGCTCTCCCGGGCGCTGACCCGACGGGACTGCAGGGGAAAGACGGGAGGAGGCTGGGGACGGCCGTGCGGGTCCTTTGTGTGCCCCGCCTCTCCGCCGGGGCGCGGCGGTCCCGAGCAATACACCTGCCGGGCGCCGTTGGGGGGTGGGGGAGAAGCTGGGGTGGGAGAGAGCAGGGACGCTTAGCTTGGGCTTTTTTTCCTCGGGTCGAGAGTACCTAGGTCAGTGGGAGGAAGCTGGCACTTAGGAATAGTAGCGGGATTAAAATGTCGTGATGGCAGAGATGTGATTCCCAAGGGAAAAGTTAGAGAAGATTAATTGCGGGAGAGGGAGGCAGAGAAAGCAGAAGCGAGGCTGCGGGGCTTTAGCTTTATGGTCCAGAGAGTCTTGAGGAGTTTGGGGGAAGTTTTAGTGGAAATAAGGAATTGACTCGGAGCTGTGTCATTGTAAATAGGGTGGTGGTATCTGTAAGATTTCTCTGTCAATAGCTAAGTGTCCTGGCTGTGTACAGAAATGAGGAGAGATGGAAAGACAGCGTTGTTTCAGAAAAAGGGAGACCACCGTCTTGAATTACTGGGATGGTTTGTACTTCTTCCTCTTTGCTCCATTAAGCTGCGTTTTCATAAGACTTTTGTTGCTGTGATTGAAGGTTTCTTTTGGAGAGTTTGTGGATGATTTTGGAACTGAATAAGTTGCTTTTATATGCTAAATTATTTTGTGTTCACTAAGTTATTGACGAAGTGGTAGTTACTAAATGTTCGTAAAACTTTTGGTCCACCAAATATCTACTTAAGTTCTTTTACTTGTACCATTCTTTGAAATAAAGTAATTTGGTACCCACTTCTCCCCCAAAAAACTTTGTAAGAGTAATACTGAGGCAATGGATATATGAGAAAACTCATTCTTGGAAAATGCAAGGTATGCCTAGTAGAGTACGATTTGTTTTGTTTTCTTCTTAAGTTGGGCAAAGAAGCATTATTACTCTTCCATGACTGTTATTTCTTCAATAAACACTTATTGGGTGCCTACTAGGTTCTTTGTAAAGCCTTGGACTGTGCTGATGATTAGAGCAAAATCCTTGTTCTCTTGGTGCTTACATTCTAGTGGAGGAGATGGGAACACATAATAAGTAATCAAATGAGAAAAATGTCAGGGGCAAGTATGCACTAAAATAGTATGATAGGAGAGACCTTTTCTGAGAGGTCACTTTTATTTTATATATATATTTTAAAAATTTATTTCAATTTATTTTTGGCTGCGTTGGGTCTTTGTTGCTGCGCGCGGTCTTTCTTTAGTTGCGGCGAGCAGGGTCTACTCTTAGTTGCAACTCATGGGCTTCTTACTGCGGTGGCTTCTCTTGTTGCAGAGCACGGGCTCTAGGCGTGCGGGCTTCAGTAGTTGTGGCCAGAGGGCTCAGTATCTTCCCAGACCAGGGCTTGAACCTGTGTCTCCTGCATTAGCAGGCGGATTCTTAACCACTGTGCCACCAGGGAAGCCGGAGAGGTTACTTTTAGATTGTAGAGTCAAGAAAGCACTCTGAGAAGTTGATAGTGTTGTTATTGAAGTACAACACAATCCTAGAGCTAGGTAGTATTTAGGGATAGTCTGATTCATTCTTTTCATTTACAAATAAAGACTTAGTTTGTGGGCAACTTTTGGTTTTAAAATGAAGCCAGTAGTCCAATTTGTTTTGAGTATACTTGCATTATGTGCATAATAAGTATGCCAGTGTTTTTACTAAACACAAGGTCCTTTGATACATTTAAAGTATTTAGTTTGGAAAGTATGTATATATTTACTCTTCTGGATTTCTGACATTTCTGTGTAGCCATTTGCAAGTATAAATTTACTTTGTTGCAGCAAATGTGTAATATGAAAACTATTTACAAATTCCTTCCTAGAGGTCACATTTCCGAAACATTATATATGAAAGGATATCTCATTATACATGACAATTGTTTATTTTATTGGAATTTAATCTGTAACAGATAGGACTCCATATCTCTGTTTAGTGGTGATTCTGCAAATATTTATTGCTCACTTGGCTTGTGTCTTGTACTGTGGGAGGCACTGGTCCTACTTGGATCCCACTATCCTTAAGGAGCTTGCATTCTAAGTATGTAAACATAGTTATGATACACTGTTTCATAGCTTTGAGCTATCCCTGACATACCTAAATGAATAGGGAAAGCTCCACAGAAGATTTGATGCCTGAGCAAAGACCTTTAAAGACAAGATCCACATGGCAGGTGGCTTCATGTAGTTGAAAGAACAAGTACTTATGAGCTAGATAAACCTGGTTTTGAATCCTGGCTCCACTTACTAACTGTGTGGTACTGAGAATGTCAGTCTCTTTGAGTTTGAAGTTTCTCATCTATGAAAAGGTGAGGATAAGGTTTACCTTATACATTTGGGTTGCAGATTAGTTTTTAATATTAGAGATAGTGTATGTTTGACATCTCACATGATGCCTGGGATATATAATATCAGTAGCTCCCCAATATATGAGGGGCATTATTAACAAGGGGGACAGGATATTCCATGAGTAGGGAACAGTATGTGAAGGATGCTGAAATGAGAAGCAGCTTTATAAAAAAATCTATCAGTTTGGATTCTTTAGATGTAACTCAAAACCTGACTCAAGTTGGTTTAAAAATATGAGCGGAGGGACTTCCCTGGCGGTCCAGTGGTTAAGACTTCGCCTTTCTGTGTAGGGGGTGCAGGTTCGATCGCTGCTCAGGGAGCTAAGATCCCACATGCCTCCACGCCAAAAAACCAAAACATAAAGCGGAAGCAATATTGTAACAAATTCAATAAAGACTTTAAAAAGTGGTCCACATCAAAAAATCTTTGAAAATATGAGGGGAATTTATTGTGTGTTTTTAAATAAGACTTTATCCAGTGGTTAATGATGTTGCCTCGATTTCCCTCATCCAGAGATGGCTGCTCCCAGCTCCTGGGGCTACATACTGCTTTAATTTATATCATTGTTACAACTTTTCCAGAAGTTGTGATTCAGTCTGGATTAGCTTAGGTCATATGGCTAAGTAGAACCAGTGCCCTCATTGGATGCGTTCTATCATGACGTTATTGGAACAACAAGGATCTCCAAGATAGAGTTCCCAACTCAGAAATCTGGGATCCTTGTGAAGGAAAGAGTGGATCCTGAATCAAATGTCTGCTGCAGAAATATTGAAAGGACAGTAATTCCTGAGGATTTTTTTCTTTGGAAAGCAATAATATAGGAAAATACTTTAAGATTAATATAACTATTGAGTTTAATAATAATGTCTTTGCTATTTAGATGCCATGGTATAATTGAAAGAATATGAATTTTGAAGTCAGATTTTGACACTGCCACTAGCTTTGTGACTTAGGGCAAAGTATTAAGGCCACTATGTGTAGGTCGGCCTGGACCCATCCCCTCAGCCTCAGTTTCTTTATTTGTGATAAAAGATGGTAATATATAGCTTAAGGTTGTTCTGAGGATTAAATGGTACAATTCATTGAATATTTATTGAACATATATTATTTTTGAGTATGGTGCTAAGCAGTGGATGTACATATATGAACTGAGTCATAGTAGCTGCTGGTCAGAAACCTTGATGTGCCTAAAAAATGCTGATACACAGTAAAGGGTATCTACTATCATGAATTTAAAATTTTGGGATAGTCACATGCCATTTATCATATATTTAGCAGTGTCTTTGTTTAAATAAATCGAACAAGTATCTTATTGTTAATATTACTAGACTCAGAGCTGATCTCTTTTTTTTTTTTTTTTTTTTTTTTGGGGTAAGTGGGCCTCTCACTGCTGTGGCCTCTCCCGCCGCAGATGCGCAGGCCCATCCGCAGGCCCAGCGGCCATGGCTCACGGACCCAGCCGCTCCGCGGCATGTGGGATCTTCCCGGACCGGAGCACGAACCCGTGTCCCCTGCATCGGCAGGCGGACCCTCAACCCCTGCGCCACCAGGGAAGCCCAGAGCTGATCTTTTATTTCCTGTTTTTTCTTTCAGATGACTGCACTTTGTGCTTGTATGATGCTTATTTAGAATATGTAACTGAATTCCGATTGTGAAACTTTAAA
Organism: Phocoena sinus; assembly: GCF_008692025.1. NCBI lineage: Eukaryota > Metazoa > Chordata > Mammalia > Artiodactyla > Phocoenidae > Phocoena > Phocoena sinus. Next base: position 11,285,970 of record NC_045769.1, on the reverse strand, counting down.
ATAGACTTGAGATAGATGTATTAAACTGTCATTGAGGTAGAATGGGGTTGTTCTAACAGATTGATTTGTCACTCTTTCTGCTTCTGTCTACAGAAATAGTTAGAATTATGAATGGCATTCTATTACAGCCAACATAAAATATTACCTTCATGTTAAAGAACTTACAGTTGAAGACTAGCTTTAGACCAAATTATTTATTTTGTGGAGAGTTTTAGCATTTGTGTAATCAGTAAATAATATGAGAGTTGTTTTATCCTTTAAAAATGATTCATAAACTTTTCAGAGAGAGTTTAGATAAAAATAAAAAATAACATTTGAGAAACACCGTGTCCCACTTAATACCAGCCCTTTTATGTGAACAGTGCATTTAAACTTGGAATTTCACAGGAGGATAAATGTAGACAGATAGTAACTTATACTCTATTAATTTTGTGTGCATTTTGAGTCTTTTGGTGAATCTTATAAGAATTTTGACTTTAAAGTTGGACAGATGAAAAGAGGCATTTGTTTTTATACGCTCATTAACATTTGAGTGGATTGCAGTCAAATACCCTTTTGGAACTCTGTTTATAATATTCAGTACCACATGAGCTCACAGTTGGCGGTGATTTATATCCTTAATTCCCTTTTCACTTTTTTTCATACTCTAACATGGCTACATTCAGTGAGATATTTTGACAGTGTAGTACAACTTCAATTTAGTGTGAGTGGGAAAACTGATAACTTTTTCAATTGTGAAGGGCAGAGGTTTTTTTTTCCTTTTTTTCCCCCTTTTTAAACAAATATTCATTAAGTCCAGGCACTAGTACATGTGTTGGGGATACAAAAATTAAAGAAATGAAAAATAAGATAATAATAACTACTATTTAGAATTACTGACTGCTCACTCTGTGTCAGGCATTATTCTAGTAACAATCATATAAGGTAAGTACTGTTACCCTCCACAACTTTAAATTGTAGCTTACACTCTTAATGCTTGCTGTAAATTGTTGTGAATTCTATATTTGAGGGATTTAAATGGTGGATTTTACTTCATTGGATTTTAAGAGGCAGGACAGGTAGTTTATGGATGTATCACACATTTTTGTTTTATAGTTATGTCATGCTTTTCTTTAAATAGTTTGTTAGGTTCAAATGTCTTTTCATTGACTTATTTAGAAACTGTTGTTGTGTATTGTGAGAGTAATGGGATATGGTGCTGACTGGTTCTGATACTGATTTTTTTGAGTTTGGCACATAGGTACCAAGGCATTTATAACTTGCTACCAAGGCATTTTTATATCAAGTTCGTATCTGTTCTTCTCTCATTTGTCTGTGAATTTGGATCAGTGTGATTGTAAACACTTTGACCTTTAGTCAGTTTCAAAGTAGTGGTTGTACAGTTTATCTAGATTAAATCTATATTAAAATTTTGTGAGTTGGATTACAAATAAAAAGAATTAAAACATTCTTTTAGGGAACTTGCTGATCTCTGGACCTCAATTTAAAATTTATTGCCTCTTTAGAAAGCTCTGTATCTAACTTCAGTACACTCTTTGGAAAATAAGCAAATCCTCAGACTGACAATTTTCAGTCTTCTCTATGCAACATGCATAATGCTTACATTCTTGAGAAGCTTCTGTGGAGATATTCAGGACTAGGTGCCATTACCCTTCCTGTTTTTTCCTCCGCTCAGTAATGCATTTCCCAATCCACATGGTCAAATCGATGATTATCTAGGAATATAAACCTTTGGTTCTTCTAATGTATATTAAAAAAGTAAATCATTCATAACTTTGGGTACTTCGTTAATAGGTTCCTTGTGACATCCTTTACAGCCTCACACATTAGAGCTGTTGCTCTGAAGACACCTGATTGGACATGATGAGAATGAAATTTATTAACTTATAGGAGGGATAGGAACCTTATTTGAATTGTTCTATGTATGGGGAGTGAGTTTTTGTTTGTTTTTAAGTTAGAACATATTTTTCCAAAGACTCCTGAGTAAGACATCGTCTCTTTTTTTTTTTTTTTTTTTTTTTTTGCGGTACGCGGGCCTCTCACCGTTGTGGCCTCTCCCGTTGCGGAGCACAGGCTCCGGATGTGCAGGCTCAGCGGCCATGGCTCACGGGCCCAGCCGCTCCGCAGCATGTGGGATCTTCCCGGATCGGGGCACGAACCCGTGTCCCCTGCATCGGCAGGCAGACTCTCAACCACTGCGCCACCAGGGAAGCCCCATCGTCTCTTTTTGATTGGTACCATAACTGCTTTTTAGAGGGAGGGAAGTCATAGTTAACACTTTGCTTTTATTCTAGTTGCTTATTTTAAGAGATGAATTAACAAACTGGAGCATGGTGTAAGGCAGTTGATTAGGATAAGGAGATTTGAAATTCTGTATGAGAGGAATATTTGCAGGGACCAGAAGTGTTATTAGCTTAAAGAAGAAAAAACGAGAGAGTGAGGGTGGGGAGCTGTTCACGTAGTCACTGTTTTTGGGTAAATTAAGGCATTTATGTGGAAGAGGTAATAGGTTTATTCTGTAGGGGGAGATACAAGACCAGGTATGGAAGTTACAGAGAAACATACATGTTTAGAAAAGGAAGAGGAATTTTCCTTGTAGTGTCATTCTAAAAATTCTTTTCTTCCCCCACTTTTTGGTTAAATTTTGCAAGATCTTTGATGGGAGAAGTATGAAAATCAGCAGAACTAATAATGTGGGAAGATGTGAAAACTTCCTCATTTCTCTCTTCTAATCTTTATCTCTTACTCTGTGAATCTTGGTGGCTCTAACTTGGAACAGTTGTGCTCAGTAGGTACTTCTATAAAAAGATTGCTAGTGTCTAGTAAAGAGACTTGGCATTTTTGAAATAGGAGGGATTTAAAATTTTAAGAATTCCTCATGTTTTCTAGGAATGTTTTTTCATCAAAGAAACCAGCCTACACATATGTCAGTTAAATTTGATTTTGAAGGGAAAGAACCATTTATTTTCCATTCTTTTTTATGTTTCGTTTTTAATTGAATTTTAATTTTTATCGAAAGAATGTATGCACATAGTTTAAAAAGGCCAAGACTTATAACGAGCAGCAGCAGTCGTCTCTTCCCTTTCTCTGTTTCTGATTACCATGGACAGTCGGTTCTTTTCCTCTTAACTTACCTTAGTATTTCTGGCTAGCATGCTTACAGCTATTTTTTTGATTTTTCAATTTTTGCTTTTATCTATTGACTTCTCTACTGTACAAGAGGGAAGATAAGGCTTTGGCCCTCTTAACACTCCTCTCACTCTCCACCTATACTCTGCATCTGCTCCTTCAATATAACATCACAATTTTTGGTTAAATCACTATTTAGTATTTACCTTATTGCGTTATATACATACTGTTCTCAGCTGAGTCATACAGTAGTATATTACTACTACATTTTCTTCCTTGTACAGCCTTTTCCCCCTGAAGTTTGTAATTGTCTAGGTTACTTCACTTGCATTGTTTTCCATGTGTGTATCATTATTATATCCCCAGATAAATTATCTCTGGCTGAGGTATATAACTGTTTTCAATATGACCAGATATGTCAGGTACTTCTCTTTTTCCTGGGTACTTCTGTCAGCCTCTGGTCTGGAAATGCTGCTCTCTAGGCCTGCTCCGCAGCTGTCATCCTGGGACTTTCTCCTGCCTTCATTGTGGAAATTCCCTTCATGCCTAACCTGTGTTGCAACCTCTTTTTCCAGGACCCCCGCATTTCCATTAGCCTCCTGATTCAAGGTTAATGGGAGAGCATTTTTGAGAGCTACATGGCTGAAAGTGTTTTATTCTGCCCTCACATTCACAAAGGTGAAAATACTTTACCCTTGGAATTTTTAAGGCATTGCTTAATTGTCTTTAATTAATTAATTAATTTTTGGCTGCGTTGGGTCTTTGTTGCGGTGCGCAGGCTTCTCATTGTTGTGGTTTCTCTTGTTGTGGAGCATGGGCTCTAGCACGCAGGCTCAGTAGTTGAGGCTCACGGGCTTAGTTGCCCCGCGGCATGTGGGATCTTCCCGGACCAGGGCTCGAACCTGTGTCCCCTGCATCAGCAGGTGGATTCTTAACCACTGCTCTTACCAGGGAAGTCCCGCTTAATTGTCTTTAATCCTTCAGTACTGCTATTGAGAAGTTTGATTCTATTCTTATTACTCATTCTTTGTGCCCTATTTTCCACTCTCTCTTTGAGAGTATATATGATCTTTTTATCCCTACTATTCTGAACCTATATTGAAGTTTTTTTTTTTTTTTTTTTTTTTTTTTTTTTTTGCGGTACGCGGGCCTCTTACCGTTGTGGCCTGTCCTGTTGTGGAGCACAGGCTCTGGACGCGCAGGCTCAGCAGCCATGGCTCACGGGCCCAGCCGCTCCACGGCATGTGGGATCTTCCCGGACCGGGGCATGAACCCATGTCCCCTGTATCAGCAGGCGGACTCTCGACCCCTGAGCCACCAGGGAAGCCCCTGAAGTATTTTGGTATAGGTCTTTTTGTTCAATGTTTTAGGCTTTATTTTGGACTTGTTGGATTGGAAACTTACGCTTGGCTAGTTTATAGATATTTTTTCTCCAGTCTTCTTACTGGGGAATAAAAAAAAAAACCTGGCTGTCATTCTTCTAGGCACAAGTTGAGGGAGGGAACTGGGGGCATAGAACCTATTATCATTCAGTGTGTAGAGTCTCAGATAAGCTTCCATTTCTTAGCATAGTACCCAGTAGCGATCCTCAGCTGTGCCTGATTCCAGAGCCTATTTGGAATAGCCTCTCCAGATCAGATTTTCCTTCAGACTTCTGCCTAGGGCTTCTTAGGGGTAGTCTTATGGAAGTAGGGAAACTGGGAATCTATTTTTGACCCTATGTAAATCCCCCAACTTGTGGCTTGATTCCTTTCATGAATCTTGCAGGGGTTCTGTGGTGGGAATCATCTTTAGTTGGCTTCTCCCACCTCTACAGGAGCATCTGTTTTGGCTTTCTTTAGTCTGCACAGTCAGTTACTGCTGGTAATTTTCTAGATTTTGGTATGCCTTTGGGTTCCTTCTTTGTTCTCTGTTCTTCTCTTTGTGGGTTAATGCTTTTTTATTCCTTTGCTATCATTTCAGTAGAGTTTAGCGAGGTAGTAAAGACATTCTTGGGTTTTGTCCACTTTTAGCAAGAATACCTTAATTAGGTTTAAATTGTTACTTGGGTGTTATTTTTTAGGTGCTTGCCCTAAATGTTACAAGGACCTTACAGTGAGTGTAGTGTTTCTGGCTTTCAAAAACAAAAACCCAAAATAACAATCATAGTTTGCACCGTGTGTGTGTGTGTGTGTATTTTCAGTGTTTTAAAGTTGTGTTCTGGATAAACTAACATTCTGGACTATCTAATACATGCATATCTTGGTATCAAAAGTCTGTAGATTTTTGATAACCTGTTAAAGGCATCTTCCATTTGTTGTAGATTTTAAATGTATAATTTATTTTTTAATTTTTAATTTTTTGCGGTACGCGGACCTCTCACTGCTGTGGCCTCTCCCGTTGCGGAGCACAGGCTCCAGACGCGCAGGCTCAGCAGCCATGGCTCACGGGCCCAGCCGCTCCGCTGCACGTGGGGTCCTCCCGGACCAGGGCACGAACCCGTGTCCCCTGCATCGGCAGGCGGACTCTCAACCACTGTGCCACCAGGGAAGCCCTTAAATGTATAATTTTTATAATATGAAACATTGTATATAATATTTTTACTAAATAACTAAGATTGGAATAGATTTAAATGCCAGATTAGCTTTATTACTTTATGCCAACATTAACAACCACCTAAATTTCCACAGCCTAGTAAAATATTTTAACCAGCTTTTCCCCCAGCAGGAGAAAAACAATTAATAAAACTAGCTAAATAAGCTTTCTTACTTATTCATCTAGCACACATTGTAATTTGAGTTGACAAATGGCTATTTGGAAGATTGTTTGCTGCGTAGTTAAGAGTAGCATACTGATGGACATATGGAATGAGTCACACCATCTGGTTGCAGTCATACCTGAGTGGTGGTCGTTAAAACTAAAACTCCTGGGAATCTGCATATGACTTAATTATACTGCAGAAGCATGTTGGGCTCCACCAGTAGATGACTTTGGAACTTCTTGAAACCAATTAAGTGACAAACATGCTTTCAAAATATTAATACTGCTGTTATTAAATGAGTCATTCAAAAAATTTCTTTTGTACTAAACTGGAGACTTAAAACGTGTATTTTAGGATCCAGAATGGGTGGTACTTCAATATTGGCAGTGTAAAAATGATGTGGTTTACTTGCCTAACACTTTCATCCAATAGTTATGACTAATGTCATTACAGTAAAGTGTTTTATAAACAGTGGATTCACCTGATAGCTAAACTTGGCTTAGCAGAAAAGGGGAAGTGGCAGCAGCTTCCAGGAATATATCTTGAAAATAACTAAATAAATGAGTAATTCAGATTTGATTGAGGATTTCATTCAAGTGATCAAATTTGGTAGATGGAGAAGGTCGTCTGCCGATGAAAAAAATTTAGTTTGTAAAAATTGTGGTTTCTATAGATAGTAACATGGACTCTTAAGTTGACATACATTAAAACCAACTTTTTTGTTGTGTAATTTTAGGAGTCTTAACATCTGTATAGATTCATGTAACTACCACCACAATCAGAACATGGAATGGACCTGTTCAGTTACCCCTCAAGACTCTCTAACCCTTGTCTTTCCTTAACCCCTGGCCTCTACTGATCCATTCTCCAACAACTATAGTTTTTCTTTCTGAGAATGTCATTTATACAGTATATAACCTTTTTAGATTACCTTCTTCACTCAGCATAATACTTTTAAGATTAATTCAGGTTAGTTGTTATTGGATGGGCCAAAAGGTTTGTTCCGTTTTTTCTGTAAGATGGCTCTAGTAGCACTTAGTTGTCTTTAACTTCATTTGAAACAATTTTGTTAGATTGTATGTGGCAGCTGTCATATCAGCATGCATTTAAAAAGACTTATCAAAATTGGCCATTTTAATATTGAAAATGGAAGAAAAACAACATTTTCGGTATATTATGTTTTATTATTTCAAGAATGGTAAAAATGCAGCTGAAACACACAGAAAGATTTGTGCAGTGTATGGAGTAGGTGCTGTGACTGATTGAACGTGTCAAAAGTGGTTTGCAGAGTTTCGTGCTGGAGATTTCTCTATTGGACAATGCTCCATGGCCAGGTAGACCAGTTGAAGTTGATAGTGATCAAATCAGAACAATAATTGAGAATAGTTGACGTTATACCACGCAGGAGATGGCTGACATACTCAAAATATCCACATCAAGTGTTGAAAATCATATGCACCAGGTTGGTTACGTGAATCACTTTGATGTTTTGGTTGCACACAAGTTAAGTGAAAAAAACCTTCTTGACCATATTTCCGCATGCGATTTTCTACTGAAACGTAATGAAAACATTCCGTTTTTAAAACACACTGTGACTGGTGATGAAAATTGGATACTGTACAACAATGTGGAATGGAAGAGATCATGGGGCAAGCGAAATGAACCACCACCAACCACACCAAAGGCTGGTCTTCATTCCAGAGAAGGTGACTTTGTGTATATGGTGGGATTGGAAGGGAGTCCACTATTATGAGCTCCTTCTGGAAAGCCAAACGGTTAATTCCAACAAGTACTGCTCCCAGTTAGACCAACTGAAGCGGCACTCGACAAAAAGGGTCCAGAATTAGTCAACAGAAAACGCGTAATCTTTCATCAGGATAACACAAGACTGCATGTTTCTTTGATGACCACGCAAAAACTGTTACAGCTTGGCTGGGAAGTTCTTTTTTTAATTTTTATTTATTTATTTATTTATGCGGTACGCGGGCCTCTCACTGTTGTGGCCTCTCCCGTTGTGGAGCACAGGCTCTGGACGTGCAGACTCAGCGGCCATTGGCTCACGGGCCCAGCCGCTCCGTGGCATGTGGGATCTTCCCGGAGTGGAGCATGAACCCGTGTCCCCTGCATCAGCAGGCGGACTCTCAACCACTACGCCACCAGGGAAGTCCTGGCTGTGAAGTTCTGATTCATCCATCGTACTCAGCAGACATTGCACCTTCGGATTTCCATTTATTTCGGTCTTTACAAAATTCTCTAATGGAAAAAATTTCAATTCCCTGGAAGACTGTAAAAGGCACCTGGAACAGTTAGTTCTTTGCTCAAAAAGATAAAGAGTTTTGGGAAGATGGAATGATGAAGTTGCCTGAAAAATGGCAGAAGGTAGTGGAACAAAAGGGTGAATACGTTGTTCAACAAAGTTCTTGGTGAAAATGTGTCTTTTATTTTTACTTAAAAAACCGAAGGCACTTTTTGGCCCACCCAATACATATTCTAGTAGTCCATTTCTCCTTATTGCTGAGTAATATTTCATTGCTTGGGAGTTTACCCATTCCTCATTTGAGGGACACTTGGGTTTTTCCAGTTTTTGTTACCTGTGAAACAACCCAGTTGTTTCATACAGTTATTTATATACAGATTTTTTGGTGAACACAAGTTTTCATTTCACCTGGGTAAATACCTAGGAGTGGAATTGTTAGGTCTTATGGTAAGTGTATGTTTAATTTTTTTTTAAAAAAAGACAGTGTTTTTGGTTGTTTTGATTTGATTTCCCCTTTATACTGGTTAGGAAGCTGTAAATTCTATGTTATTTTATGGTCACTGTTGAAACTTTATTATCCATCCTAACATTCTAGAGTTAATCAGTATTTTAACCTTCCCCTAATAATACAAAGTCTTTAAAAATACAGAGTACTCTCACTTAAGTGCTATTTTTGGTTAAATGTTAAATTTGCCCCTTCCCCTCCACCATACATAGGGTATTTTGAAATCAGATGCTATTTGTTTAGATTTGCCAATGTGTTTCCCAGTTTTTTTGCTCACCCCTTTGCATCGCACGACCTTCTTGGGGTTATTTTTTTTCTTAAAGTGTATACAGTCATCCGCTAGTATCCTTGGGGGATTGGTTCCAGGATGTCCCACGGATCCCAAAATCTGATGACGCTCAAGTCCCTTATGTAAGATGCATATGACCTATACACATCCTCCTGTTTACTTTAAATCATCTCTAATTACTTATAATACCTAATAAAATGTAAATGCTATGTAAATGGTCATAAGTACAATGTAAATGCTATGTAAATAGGTGTAAATACAATGTGAATACTGTGTAAATAGTTGCTGGGCACATGGCAAATTCCAACTTTGCTTTTTGGAACTTTCTGGAATTTTTTTTCCCCAGTGTTTCTGATCTGCAGTTGGTTGAATTCCTGGATGTAGAACCCAGGGACGCAGAGAGCCAGCTGTATGTTTCTTTAGTGAAGATCTCCTGGGGGTAGACTCTGGTTTTTGTTTATCTGGAAATGTCATTTTGATCTTAGACTTCAAAGATATTTTTGCTGAGTTAACAACTTTTTTTTTAACTACTTAAAGATAATATTCCACTATTTTCTGGTTTCCATTGAAAAGTCTTTCAGTCAGATTTTGTTTCCTTTGTCTTTTCTTTCTGAGTGCTTTTTGTTTTGGGGGGGGAGTGGGGTATGCGGGCTTCTCACTGTTGTGGCCTCTCCCGTTGCGGAGCACAGGCTCCGGACGCTCAGGCTCAGCGGCCATGGCTCACGGGCCCAGCCGCTCTGCGGCATATGGGATCCTCCTGGACCGGGACACGAACCCCTGTCCCCTGCATCGGCAGGCAGACTCTCAACTACTGTGCCACCAGGGAAGCCCCTGAGTGCTTTTAAGATATTCTGTTTATCTTTGAAGTTTCATCCAAATGTTTCTAAGTATGAATTTTATTTGTCCTGATTTTGATAAGCTGTGCTTCCTATATCTGTAGACGCATGACTTTCATTGGATTTTAAAAAATCTCAGCCGTTAGCTCTTCAAATATTGCCTCTCCTTCATTCTTTCAATTCTGTCTCTCAAAAGCAAGAATAGCCCCCCACCCCTGTTTTTTTTCCTTTTCTAAAAACACTCGCTTTTTTCCGTCTCCTTAAGTATCTGTGCTGCCTTCTGGGTTATTTCTTATTTCTGTTTTCTAATTCACCAAATCTCTCTTTTGGTATGTCTTATCTGCTCTTTAACTAATTTGTTGAATTTTTAATTTCCACATTTATAATTTTTCATTTCCGAAAGTTCTGACTTTTAAATTTAACTGTTATTCTGATAATTACACAATTTCCTGTTCATTTTTATTCCATCTTTTGTTTGTTTTAACATTTCCTATATGCTATATTTACTTTGTATTTTGTATTTGATAAATCCAATGGCTAAAGTCTTGGGAAGAGGTGGCATAAAGCTTTTGTTTCTACTGACTCAGGCTCAGTGATTTGTTTTTTTGTTGTGTGATGATTTTTATTATAATCTCATCTTTTATTGAAATTAATATTTTCAAATCCTGATAGCATAATTTATAAATTAGAAATGCATTTCTCTTTTTTTTTTTTTTTTTTGGCGGTACGCGGGCCTCTCACTGTTGTGGCCTCTCCCGATGCGGAGCACAGGCTCCAGACGCGCAGGCTCTGTGGCCATGACTCACGGGCCTAGCTGCTCAGTGGCATGTGGGATCTTCCCGGACCAGGGCACGATCCCGTGTCCCCTGTATCAGCAGGCGGACTCTCAACCACTGCGCCACCAGGGAAGCCCAGAAATGCATTTCTCTTGAGAGGATTTGTATATTCTTCTCCTGTGATCTAGGGATATTACCACCCTGAAGCTACTTAATTCTCCATCCAGGGTCTTGGGTTTAACAGGGATATCTCAGGTTTACCTCTCATCTTGTCTTAGTTATTGTTGGTATTTGCCTTCTGAGCAACACTGAATTTTTTGTATGACATGGGCCACTCTTCTGGTTTCAGCTCACTCTTTTTTTTTCTTTTGGGAAGGGGGGATTCTTTGAGAGCCCCCTTACTTTCTAGAAATGTTAACAATTAGGTTTTTTAAATTTTTTAAAATAATTTATGGGGTGTCATATTTTAGCAGAGGAACCTTTCAGGATATCTAGTCTGCTATACTATTGTAAGTAGAAATTAATGAGATTAGATATGCAAAGTGGCAATCTAGGTTACTTTAAAAATATTAATTTCCTTCTGTCTTATTAAATTATATTTTGCCTACCAATTTGTATAAGTGTGCTTGACATCATATGGTTACTTTTTGTGGACACTTTCCTTAATCTCTTCTAAGGGTTTCTATTTTCTGCTATTCGGGAAATAGTAAATTTATGGGAAAATTTAAGTGTTTTGTTGTATATGAGGTAAATGTGTAGAATGTTCTGTAGAAGATTGAACCTAGGTAGAATTTATATCTCAGTAGTGATCCAAAGGAATTCTGCTTCTTTCTTCACTTGGTAGTTAACATATTTGGTATATTTAGAGCAGTGGTTCTCAAGTAGAAGGACTCTGCTGTCCCACCCCACACCCCTGAGGGACATTTATCAGTATCTTGAAACATTTTTCATTATTCCTACTGGGTTGGGCATGCTTCTGGCATTTAGTGGGTAGAGGCCAGGGATGCTGCCCTACCTCCTACAGTGCACAGGACAGCCTCCTCATGGTAAAGAATTCTCTTGCCTAATATGTCGGTAGTGCCTGATTTAGAGAAATGAGGTAAAGATAAATTGTTGATGCTGGTGGCTATATTTGGGAGGAAAGTTTTCCAGGTTTTTTAGAAAAACTGAAAGAAAGCCTTAACTGTTTTCTCATTTACTTTCTGTAATTCTTCAGCACAGACATTCACATCCATAAAGCCAGGACTAAAAGTCCAAATTTTTTGACTACTACTAGTTAATTGAATTGTTTATTATTTCTTGCAGTTTCTTTTTTTTCTGTTACAGAATAAGAAACAAGTTTTCATTCTGGAAAACTTGGAGAGAATAGAAAATTATAAATAGAAAAAAAATCATTCAGTTCCATAATCTATAAGCAAAGACTGTTAACATTTTGGGGTATTTAGTTTGTTTTCTTTGCAGGTATTTTTAATATAGCTTTGAGAATACTATATAATTTTCATCTTAAAACCAAGCATAAGTATGCATAGTTGTACAGTTTTGTTGCTTAATCACTTGCCCTTTGATAAAGAAGGTTTGTTTGTTTTTTTTTTTTTTTTTTTAGTATGAGTGATGTTTGATGAACATCTTGTACATAGTTAAGTTTCAGATTCCTTCTTTAGAATAGATTCCTAAAAGGTTATTACTGGGTCAAAACGCATGAATAAGGTTATTCACAGGTTGGTGAATTTATCCTACTGTCATCAGTGTATGAGACTACATTTTTTACTACAGCCTCATCAGTCTGCATTCTTCTTAAGAAATTGATAGAGTCAGCCTTCTATTTTTTTACCAAACTATTTTATAGTCATGTTATATCCACGTACAAAGCTTTTGGAAGCTAAAAAAGGAAAAATTTTTGCACTGAAGATACAGTTAATCTACCAGAATTAATGGAATATAAAAGAGTAATTAGAGAAACCAATATGAACAAATGTAAAATTTCCTTGGAGTTACTCAATTTATGTAAGTAATCTGCTGACCTTGCAAAATTGTGTCTACCAGTTTTGTAAATTGAATCTTATTTTAAGTGCACTGAGAGAGTGCATTTAAAGAAGCTCTGTAATAGGTCTTCTTGTTAAGTGGGAAAATGTCCTGTCATATTTTGGTTATGAGTATGTTATGGTTTTGTTTGTTTCATAAGTGAGAAAATTTGTTCACTTATTTAAGTAATATGAATACCTTCTTTATGCAAAAATGGACATTGTGGTATGGTAGGGCGTTGAGATGTATGAGAGAGTAAGCTATACAGTGCAGTGCTTTCATGAGATTACATCTGTATGTAACTTTAGGAGTCAGGGGTTCCCTCATTTGATGATTTGAGAAGTACAGGGATATAATTCATTGCTCCAAACTTCCTTATTCAAACATACACCCTTGTAGCAGTGTTTGACATTTCCTTGTTAGAAAGTTATTCCTTTGCTTTTTTTATTGAAAGGATACTATAAGGGAGATGGAAGGGTAGAGGGTTGGCTGGAACAAGGGTAGAGGCAGTATTAGGGAATAAGGAGAGACAAAGTTGCTAACTGTGAGGGAGGGAGCAGAGGAATCTGAGAGAACAATAATAAGTTAATTCCTTTTCAAATTGTTTTGGAACAAGATAGGACTTGTTAGGATAAATATAAATGAATAAGCTGTGAATATGATGAATTTAGTCTTATTCTCATAATACAGATGAATTGGAAAACAAAATGTCCTGCTTTAAAGGAATAATAATGATTTGCTAAATTTTCACTTTTGGAAATTTAGATGATATCGTTAAAGCCTTAATTTGTGATTGCTAGTTGTAAAGGTACTTGAAAGTAATCATATGGTAGTTGTTTCTTCGTAGTTAAGTTTGGAAGTTTTACTAGGATGAAATTGCTGTGTTCAGTTTCTCCTCCTGTGCAATCTTCATAACTGTATTTTATAACTTACCAAGAGCTGGAAGGAAAGGAATTTATTAGTGTAGAACTTAAAGCAAAACAACAAAACCTAACTTAACGTTTCTCCACTTCGAAATGTGAAACAGATAACGTCCAAACCTGACATATCATTGTCACTTTCTTAGGAAATATGAAAATATTTAAATAATAACTTTGAATTCTTTACCATTGAGCCCCTCATATATGTATTATTCTCCTTCCATCAGACATACACTAAAGCAATATTTGTGTTTCCAAGAAGCTCATGTGTTACAGGTACTGTTTGCTTCTAACTAGGTGGTTACTTGAATTTATCTTTAAATATATTATTTAGTGTGGGTCTGACTAAATTTACATTGACATAACTATTGTGGGGATTAATAGTTTAAGATAACTTTTAAATATTTGTAGTTTATGGAATGAAAACACTGTTCCAAGTTTAAATGTGCTAATTAAAAATGTTTTGAATTATCTGATACATAATTTTAAAAATACTGTAGTTTGTAATAGTAAATCTGTAAAATATTTTATCTTTCAGGCGAGGGTTAAATCCACCACACAGGGTGAAATCCATCTCCATGACAACATTCACGCAACAGGAAATTGAATTCCTTCAAAAACATGGAAATGAAGTAAGTATTTTTTACAATTTTCAACTTTCTTGTTGGTAGTCATTTTAATAAGATTTAATAAGTTGCTTAGAATGGTGAATTTTCACTGTCTAAAAAGTTATTTTTGTATTCTATATTCAGATGTTGTAGAAAGTACTTATTTAATAATGTGTTTAGAATTAATGTCTACTACATAAATATTTTACCTTAAACCTGAGATGAAACCTGTGTGTAAACTTTGTCAGTATTGAATATAAAAGGCATTTTTGGAGGACATCTAGTATTGGAGTAACTGTTAGTTTTTGCTTTAAAAGACAAAATAAGAGAGGGAGAAAGGGAATTAACATTATGGTATTGTAGTAAACTTTTGTTAGGCTGTTGTGTGATCAGCTTTCACTTGAGGACCCCTCTTTGCTTTTTACGTTTTTAACTTTAGATGTATGTGATGTTTAATATTGAGAAGTGCTCAGTAGGGAGGAGGTTAGTAGTTCTGAGGGGGCAGCCTAGCGTCATGAGGAACTCAGTAAAGATTAGCAGGGGAGCCTTTTCTTTCTACTCTGCTTTAATGGGCTTTCAGGAATTCCATTCTGTTTGCTTTCTTAGTAAAAGTGGTGGTCTACTATTTAAAAAAAAAAACTAAAATTAACAGCAAAAGCAAGCATGTTTTATAATCTTGGGGCAAGGATGAGCCAGTCAACCCAATTGATCAGTAATAGCCATTATTATTTAATAGACACTTTAATCACTTCCTAGAAAGGAAATATTACTTTAGTTGTACTACAGTGGTTGCATGTTTTTTGGGGCTTTTATTTTTGCATGTTTTTGATATGACACAGAAAAGAATTTAAGTCTTAAGATTTTATTAATTTCAATCTTCTTTTTCACCCTCAGAAGATATATGCAAGCGTTTTGTACTCTGCCTCTTTTTTCCCTAACACTTTGATAGTAGCCTCTTAAACTTGCTTGTCTACTTGTGATTCATGTGTGTATATGGTTCTAAAGTAGTAAAGAAGTATAAATTTAAGATTATGAAATATTTTTAAATACATGATTTAGAGAATTGAGCACACACTTTGAAGTTTCCAGACTTTGCCGATAAAAAATTATCTTGAGTAATCAAGTTCCAGACTGATGTAGGTACATTACAGGAAAATCTAAAGCAAGATAAAGGGCAGAAGGTGTGTAATGACAGTTAGTGTAGAAATGTATTTTTGGATTAAAAGACAATTTGAACTATTTGTGTAAAGTTTGGGATTAGCCTAGCAGTGCATATTTTAAATTACTTCCTTAGAATTTTGGCCTTCTATACAAAATTTTGGACATCAGAATGGAGTCAGAAATGAAAAAATATTATCTGTTCTTAGATTAAAAATCAACTGACAGTAGATAAAGTCAGAGTAGTAGAACTGGAAAGATAACAAACAATGCATTGGAGAAGTAAGTAAAAAACATTCAAACCTGTCAGTAGATAAGATTAGGTGGAGACTGGTTCCAGAATACTACGATTGAAGGACCTTTTTTTCCTGAAATTGTGGTAAGTACACTTGATATGAGATGTACTCTCTTAAAAAAATTTTAAGTGTAAAATGTAGTATTGTTAACTATAGGCAAAGTGTTGTAAATGGATCTTTAGAACTTACTCATCTTGCATAACTGAACTTTATACCCATTGAATAGCAACCACCATTCTGTTTTCTGCTTCTGTGAGTTGGACTGTTTTAGATGCCTCATTTAAGTGGAGTCATGTAGTACTGCTCTTCTGTGACTGGCTTATTTCACTTGGCATAATGTTCTCAAGGTTCAGCCATGCTGTTGCATATGACAGGATTTCTGAAGGAAGTTATTAAGGCTGTAATATCAGAATAAATTTAGAATATATGAAAAGAAATTTTAGGTAACTCATTATATCAAATAGTAGAAACAAAATACAAACAATAGAGATGACTGGAATGGATTTATGAATGTTAAATCCTACAAAGAGTCATGCAAATTAATAAGACATTTAAAGCCCTCACCATGGCAGTCACTGTACTAGGTACTTGGATACAGTTATAGAAATGTCACGTAGGCTTAGCTGACATAGAGCTCATGGTCTAGTTTGGGAGACAGGTATGTAACAAATAATTACAACAGTGTGTTAGATAATTAATGGTAAAGAATAAGAAGTTTCAGAAGTAATGTGGAAGGAGGGACTCAATCTGTTGGTGAAAAGGAGAGGATTGGGAAGATCTCACGGAGGGGGCTGAACATTTGCTGGCTTTTGAGGGTGACTAGGACTTAGGCTGGCAGGAAAAGATATTGCAGGCAGAGCAAACACAGTGCACAAAGAAAAAGAGAAATTTGCAATGGTTCTTACTGCTAGAAAGTGTACCAACCATTTAATTACTTGTTAAGGGAGGAAAGCATACTTTCTTGTGTCCCTAAGGACATCTTAGAACCAAAGTATTGGACTAGGTATATTTGATTCTTTACAATATTAGCAATATCTGTGTTCTTAAAATTTCAAGAGATGTATAGAAGGTGAAGATTGATATCATGAAATGCAGGATGATTGGTACAACTTAATAAAAAACTATAGACTTGAAGTACAAGTGCTTTATTATCAGTTTATCTTATTTAAACATTTAAATCTTAAGTATAACATGCATAGAGAAAAAATACAGATCTTTATTTTTCGTTTCAAATTATGTTGCCATATTTGCAGTGTGTGTTGTCTCTCAGTAGTCTGAAAAGGACCATACTCAATCATATAAATTTTGGATTAAAAAGAAGGTACTGTCATACATCTTGTGCATGAATGGGTTCATGCCTGAAGTTAAAAGATCAAAAAGTATATTAACTGCCAGAAGTCTTGGATCTTCTACCCCTATGAGGAAGTTTTAACGTTCTGAGGGGCATGTTTGGTTGTTAACGATTAGGGAACGTTGCTGGCTTAAGCAGACAAGCACCATGGTTGCTGGATGATTCACAAGGTGTTGAATAGAGTTAACCTATATTCCACATGCTTTGGATGTTCCTCCAGACCTTTATAAGTGGGAAAAACCTTTTTACAGTCGGTCTGCATGTATAACTTAAATCTGTTTTATATGCTTTCATTAATAGTCGTGAACAACTTATTGCCAGAAGTCATGCTGCCAAGTCCAGAATCAAGTGTGGGAGGGGACTACCAAGTTACAGGGCAGAGGGCTTGGATACAGGAAGCCATTAATTGAGACCGTCGACGCAGTGACTTGACACATTTGTATATCTGGGAAAGATTTCACTTTTCATTGAGAACTTTACTAAGAATTGTTGACTGTTTTTGGCAAGTCACAAAACTGATGGCAGCACCACTCACGGCATTTGAGTCATTAATAAAGTACATCTGAATTGGTCTGAGTTGGTAGCTGTGGTAAGCAGATGATGTTATTAGTATTTATAAATATGTATCACGGACACCCTTGATGTTTATAACATATCATTAATATCTACAGATGTAGTTTACAAGTTACTTGAATATTACTTTAGAATTCTTAGACTCCTACAGTGTGTTCATTGGAGGAGATACGTACATTATCAGGATATAGAGCATACTTGCCAGATGTTAGTAAAATATTTTATAACAAAGTACTTTGTGTTTATTGGTGTTGACATTTTTTCCAAAAGTCAGATATTTCACAAAAAATTTCCACATATTTATCTTGTAATGCTTTCTTTTGTATCATGATGTTACTTAAAGAAAATCTTTAGTGGTTTGCTCCATATGTCCTCTTTTATGATGTTGTGGGTCAACCATGGTCCTCTAGTTGAAGGAATTTCACTATTGGGTTAACTTCTGATTATCAAACTTAATGGAAGGAAGGCTGGCTAACAGTGCTATAGATAATTCAGTAAAAGGAAAATGTAGAAGTAATTTTATTTTGAACCATACAGTTTTTCTTTTCTAGTAATAAATTAATCTTCCTAATTATGTTTCAGGACTGAGAGTAAAAGGGTTACTGCTGATGCTCCACAGGCATAAAATCTACATGTAGAAATAAAATCATGCATTCATTGACAGTATTTGATCATCTTTATGCTAGATTAAAAAAAATAACCCCCAACCCAGAAGCTAAAGCTTTAAAAAAATCCTTCTTAAACAGTAGACCCATAAGGTAAGGTGTGCTTTTTCCCTGGTTAACATTCATAATTGATTCATTCTTCATTCTTTTTTTATTTATTTTTTATTTTTAATTTTTGTCTGTGTTGGGTCTTCGTTTCTGTGCGAGGGCTTTCTCTAGTGCAGCGAGCAGGGGCCGCTCTTCATCACAGTGCGCGGGCCTCTCACTGTCGTGGCCTCTCGTTGCGGAGCACAGGCTCCAGATGCGCAGGCTCAGTAGTAGTGGCTCACAGGCCTAGTTGCTCCGCGGCATGTGGGATCTTCCCGGACCAGGGCTCGAATCCGTGTCCCCTGCATTGGCAGGCAGATTCTCAACCACTGCGCCACCAGGGAAGCCCCATACTTCATTCTTGAAGCAGAGATTTATTAATCATCTACCATGTGCCAGGGATTGTCTTTGGGTGCTAGGGATACTGTCTATGATTCGTGCCCTCAGGTAAAGTTTACAGTCTACTAGGGGAGAGAGACAGTAAAAATAATTTTTTTGAGTTCCATTTTGGTATAAGAGTGAGAAAGGGCTTCAGTTTAGAGTTGTAAATGCTTGGGATTATGCAGACAGTTTTTTTCAAGAAGTTATACTTATGGCTTAAATAGGCTTTATTTTATGAGACAGCTCTTTAGGCCTTTTGTGTAGTTAAATTGCATCTTTGGGAAGATTGGAGTTATTTTATAATCAGAAACAAGCATTGCCACAAAGAAAAATATTTTGATACCTAAAAAATTTAAAGTTCCAAATTCACATGCTGTGACAGTTTTGCTAGAATATTCAGGTATCATTTTATGATATGTTACACTCAATCTATTATGCTGTTAAACAGGACACTAGTGGTTATTTCCTAAATCATCCTGTCTTATAAACTTGTAATAAGTGATGGTCATTCTCAATACAGAACAGTGGACTCTGTAAAGTAGAAGACCAATATCAGAAAGAGCCCGTAGGCCATTATCATAGTAAAGACAATGAGCTTTTGAATTAATCCTGAATCAGGGCATGGAACTGTCAGGTAGTTTCAAAGTGTTGTATTCATTTCTTTTAAGTTTGATTAAAAACTAAACAATCTTAACCCAAACTGCAGCTCTCTAGGGAAATTGATAAAATTTGGGCTGGGCCTATTAAAAGAGTACTTGAAGTGCAGTGGTCTTGTGCAGAAAGGATTGGATTTGGACTTGGAAGGTTGGGAACGATGGACAAGATGCCTCTGAGCCTCAATTTCTACAAGTGTAAAATAATAACAGTGTCTTAATATAGAAAGGCTAGAATAATTTGAACTCAAGCAACCTGTGAAAGTTCCCAGCATATTTCTTATTTTTTTATTTTTATTTTTTTTGCGGCATGCGGGCCTCTCACTGTTGTGGCCTCTCCCATTGTGGAGCACAGGCTCTGTATGCACAGGCTCAGCGGCCATGGCTCACGGGCCCAGCCGCTCTGCGGCATGTGGGTTCTTCCCCGACCGGGGCATGAACCTGTGTCCTCTGCATCGGCAGGCGGACTCTCAACCACTGTGCCACCAGGGAAGCCCTCCCAGCATATTTCTTATAGAATAATATAGATATTCAGATGTTTGTTGAATCAGAATCTAAGATGGTAGAAGGTATAGAAGGATTATCAATATTTTTTTTTGACTTTTTGTTCAGAGTGGTTTCATTAGGGGAATTTTTCAGTTTTCTTAGAATACAGTAGCATCATTTACATTAATTTTAGGTTATGTATTTAAACTCTTTGGAGCATTTTAATTATATGCTGAGCTTAAATAATATTAGTAAAATTTGGCAGTTATTTTAGTAACAGCATATTAAATATTATTGAGTGGCAGAGTTAAGTTACATACTCGTTAATCCAGGGTCTACAGTTACTTTGCTGTCTGTACAGAGGTTGGCAAAAGTGTTTCTGTAAATGGCCAGATGGTAAATATTGAAGGCCACCTACATACAGTCTCTGTTGTATATTCTTGTTAGAAAAAATCTTAAAAAAGTAACCCTTTAAATATGCATAAACCAAATGATCAGGGGCAGTACAAAAATAGGCCAGTGACCCAAATTTGATCTGCAGGTGGTTGATTATAGACTCCTGGTCTATGGAATTCCGAAGTTTTCAGCTCTCAATATAAATTCTTTTATAACTTTGCTTCTTTTCCTAGTTAATCTTTTTCTTGCTTCATTACCAATAGAAATGTTTGAACGCCAGTGGTTTCTGTATCCCACTTTTCTTGCCATTTTGCTCAAGCTGAATCATTTATCCTGAATCTGTTTTTCAAGACCTATCAAAGTTTTTACCCTTCCATCAAGTCTTTCAGGAGTATTTTAGTCCACAGGGACTGACACCCCCCTGCCCCCCATACTTTAAGCTTTTTTTTTTTAAATATAGCATTGACTCTAAGATTTTACACAATTTTTTTTTTTTATTGCTCTCATAGTTTCTTCTGTATTGGTCTTATTACCCTCAAAACATTATAGACATTTCCATGGCATAATCTTATATATTTCTTCATTATACCCAGAGCAGTGAGAATGTATCAATGTGTGTGTGTGTACATATATGTAAATGTGTTTATTTTAAATTTTATTTGTTTTATTTTATTATTATTATATTTGTAAAAATTTCTGGGCTTTACTCCT